>NC_137969.1:183774962-184374962 GCF_963924665.1 Micromys minutus | reverse complement strand
CCTCTTTTGAACCTTATATTCTTTGGCAAATAAACATAAGGAGCAGATGACACAAGTAACATAGAAAATAGGTTGGGGAGAGTCCAATAACTACCTCATGACTTTCAGTAGCACAGAGTCAGAATCGCACAGTCTCAAAGACTCATTGACTCTCTCATGTCCAATAGTCATGAACATGTCTCCATATACAAAGAAGTCTTCAAAGAAAAATCCTATGAACTTATTTAAGTCATTACCGATGCACAGAAATACCTGACATATTAATATTATCTGTAAAGGTAAGTGAGAAGAATTAATGCTATTATCATGAGTTATTTTCATTCAAACCATGGGATAGACACTGTCCTAAGTTGCCTACATGCAAAGCTAAGGTGTGGAGAAAAAAATGAATGAACAATTTCAAAATGGGTAAGACTTTTTTAAAAACAGTTTTAGGTTATTTATAAGACTTGTTTAGTGGTTCTGTAAGAGATACGGAAGTGGAAAATATATTGTGAAGTTTCCAAGTCAGCAGATGGACACTTGTGGATGATAATATGCTGAGATGATGGAGGGAATTTAAACAGATCTCAAAACAGCCTGAGGCAATAAAAATCGATGTAGAGGGACAGGGTCCCTCCATCAGTAAAAATATATTCAGAGGTACTACATAGTCCACAGACTCTGAGCAGACAACTTGTGGCACCTAACAGAAGAAGCCCAATAGCAAGCAAGGCAGATCAGAAGAATAATTCAGAGCATGAATTAGACCAAATTAAGCATCAGGCTTGTGAATCCTACCTCACCTCTCTGTTCTTCCTGGTTTGCAGTTAAAAACAATGATGCTATTTATAGAAGTCATGAAGCCCACAAAATACACATAGAAAGGCCCAAGAGAAGTCTTCTTTTCTTATTCATGGAGTAGAAAATGAGAACCATTCACATAAGAGAGTAGTGAAGTACCTCCTGCTCCCCCATATGCCAATTCTTCCCATTCTGGCCCATTTGTAATGGCTTGCCAGAGACAGCTGCTGAAAACTCAGAAGAGGAGCAACCTCCTCTGGCAGAGAAATTGTAGCCTCAGAAAAACCAAGAAAAGTCCTGTCTGCCTGTATCATCCACACCCTCAGTGTAAGCTCCATTTTAAGTGTTTAGTATGGCTAATTGCTTTGCCTGTTTTCTAAAGACAGAAACAAAGAAGTTGGTGTGTTGCGTGGGTAGAGAGGTAGGAAAAATTAGAAAGGAGATTAGGGAGCTAAAACCATGATTAAAATATATTGTAATTAAAACAAAAACCACAAGGTCGATCCAGGAAACTAAAACCTTAGATGTTTAGATAGAGAAGGAACTCAAGAACTTTATGAGTCAAACATGACAGAAATCAAGAAGATGATGATCTTAGAAATTTATTCCAATAAGATATGAATTGCTGGGAAGGCAGTGCTCACACAAGAGTCAAAGTCTATTTAAGAACCACCCACAGTACCAGGCATGAGAACCTTCTTTTATTGGTCAACATAGTTCAAGAGACACCCAAAATAATATAGGCTATTGCTCTAATTATTGGTTGCCTCTCAGAGGGTGAGGGAAAGTACTTGTGGATAAAGACATTACATGCATTGGACACTGAATGCAGAAGATTTGAGCTGGTTCTGCACTAGAAGCATCCTCACTGAGGTCTAGCTTTCATAATACCAGAAAGTGTTCTGCAATATCCTAGGGCATCTATTGGAATCTTTAAAGTAGTCATTAGCCCTCTATAGCTGTGATGCCTATGAAAGAACAATGGCTAGCACACTGAGATAACCACAAAATACAACTCTAGCACTCATATCCTGGCAGAAACTGACAACTGTTCAATAGGACTTAATGTCTACCCAACAGGTTGAGAAAAATATCTACCCCTGAAAACCTAACCAGCTACAGATAGCCACCTGGAGGGAGTGAGATTCAGGATCCTAGGGGAGACCCAACTACTGTACTTTCCTAACTGCATTTTAAATGCTTATTATACTCAGAGAAATGTACTATTCACCCCATATTAAGGAAAATTCACTTTTCAGCAGAGACACTTATAGAAGACTGCCACTGGGAAGTAACTTGGAGGAGGAGAGGGAAGGGGAACTATGATCAGGATATATTGCATTAGAAAAAAATTATTTTTAATAAAAAAGACAAACACACCAACAAACCTATAGCCCATAGTGGCTGGACTCAGCCCTGGAAGAATTATTTAATTTAATTTATTTATTTATTCACTTTATATCCCAATGTTAGTCCCACTCCCCTCCCAATACTTTCTCACACAGATCCTCTGGGGGAAGTGGATCAGGTATAGGGAGAACAAGAAAGAGAGAGGGGAAGTCACTGGTGGGCTAGGGATGAACATTTCTAGGGCATTCCAGAGACCTAGGACATGGGGAGTAAAAAGACTGGCTATGGGGTGACTCTAGCTGACACTCCTAGCATTGTGGTATATGGATCCTTAATTAGCCACTTCCTATACCCAGGCAGGACACCCAGTGAAGGGATAAGAACAGAAACTCACCCACAAAACTGCAACCCAATATATGACCCTCCTACAAGTTGTGCAGGGACAAAGATAGAACAGAGCCTAAAGGAATGTCCAACAAATGACTACCCTATTTTGAGACCCATCTCATGGGCAAAAACTAATCCATGACATTATTAATGATACTTTGTTATGCTTGTAGAAAGGAATATAGCATAAATGTTCTCTGAGGGAATCTCCCCAAAAGCCAATACAAGCAGATGTAGAGGCCCACAGCCAAACATTAGATGGAGCTCAGGTAGTCTTATTGAAGAGTTGGAAGAAACAACTGAGGGACACAAAGAGGACAGGGACTCCACAGGAAGACTAACAGAGTCAACTAACCTAGACCACTAAGGGCTCCCAGAGACTGAACCACCAAAATCAAAATGTGAGCATGTGCTGGACCTACCACCCCACCCCATCCCCATATATGTAGCAGAACTGTAGCTACATCATTATGGAGGTCCTCCAACAACTTGAGCAGGTGCTATCCCTGAATCTGTTGCCTGTCTGTGGATTCTGTTTCCACCAACTGAGTTGCTTCATTTGACCTCAGTGGTAGAGAATGTACCAAGTCCTGCAATGACTTATTGAGCCAGTAGACTGTATGGGGAGGTGATACACTGTAGGGAGAAGCTTTTCTTTCTCAGAGGAGAAGGCAAGGAGAGAAGCAGGGGAAGACTTGTGTGAGGGGGTATTGAGAGGATAATGAAACACTTTGACAAGAATACTGAATTGCAGTCAAAGGGGGAATAAAGAAACATGAACTTAAGGTCACAGGAGTCGTAGCTGCACAAGGGTCGTGCTCATTGTTATTTGGAGCAGTGGTGTGACTGATGACTTGGTTAGATTGAGAAGATATATGCACCACAATGTTCATAGCAGCTCTATTTATAATAGCCAGAAAATGAAAAGAACCCAGATGTCCTTCAGTAGATGAACGGATTCAAAAACTGTGGTACATTTACACAATAGAATACTACTCAGCCACCAGAAACAATGACTTAACCAAATTCTTAAGAAAATGGTTGCATCTAGAGAATATTATCCTGAGTGAGATAACTCAGTCACAAAAGAACAGACATAATATGCAGTCACTGATAGTGGGATGCTAACCCCAGAGGCTCGGACTGCCCCAGAAACAACTCACAGACTATGTGAAGTTCAAGACAAAACAAAGCAAAACAAAACAACCAAAAAAAAAAAAAAAAAAGGCATTATGCTCAATCCTTACACACTAAGAAAATGTTGACTAATTCCGGGTTACATCCTGTTTTATGTGTACTTTTTGCTCATTGCAACTAGTAAGACCTTAATGCAGAGTATCAAACCTTAAAAAAAAAAAAAAGCACTGACAAAAATATATTTGAATACCTTTATGCAAAAATGTTTAAAAATTTTTTTCCTTTTATCTTTGTTTTGTAAAATAAAGTTTAAAAAAATCCAAGCAAATACAAAAATGTATTTGTATACTTTTATGCAAAAATGCTTAAAATGTATACATTTATCTTTGTTTTTAAAATAAAGTTCTTCAATAAAAAAAGATTATTATCAAATAATGATAAAAATGCTATTTTAAAAAAGATGGCACTCTGCTATAAATGACCCAGTTTAGTTACATTGGAAATCAAAATAAAGCAAGCATATTTGAAGGGAGGAATATAGAAGGGCTCAGGAGAGCATCCACTTTTAAATGTTTCTATCAAGATGACCTGATGTCAGCTATCACTCCAATGAGCATTCAAATTTCAACTGTTTTCTATTCACCACTCAATTATGATCTGTTCATGATTTCCATTTCCATATCTGCAATATGGAGGAAAGTTTTAGGATCCATTTCTTGCCCTTAATCATAGAGAAAGCAGCAAGATGATGTTGTATTAAAACTCCATGGGCATAGGGCTTTGGGAAGGTGTCATAAGTAATGGCTAAGACACAACTATCTCCTATCAGAATTTTATATCTTTTACAGAATTCCATCTCCAGGATATGTACAATAAATACACAACCAATAACACAGACGTATCCAGAAAAGTTTAAGCTGTACCAAAACAGGAAACAGAAAAGAATTTAATCTTTGGGGATTGGGAAAGCATTCCTTCCATGATACATTCAAGCTCTTTGCTTTGAAAATATAATGAATAAAGATAACTCAAAATAACTTTAACATGTATTTAGATATGAAAATATGTGAATGAATTGCTAGCCAAACTACATTATGTTCAGTGAAAGAAGATTTAGTAGAAAGCATGTTTTTAAAATGCTATACAGCCCCAAGAAGTATTTAAGAAATTTATAAATTCATGGTTTACTTGGTACTGGCAACCGAATTATGCAGGAAGAAGAGTTTTGTATCCTGAGAATGTTGGGAGGACCAAAATGATGGTTCACAAGCACAGGGACATCACGTCTACAGGGAAAGGACATGACTGTACTTTCTATTTGATGTGGTTGGTAATATTAGAGGCAGAAGACACTGGGTCTGATGCTTGAGGAAGTGGAGAGGAAGAATGTGTGTGTGTGTGTGTGTGTGTGTGTGTGTGTGTGTGTGTGCGTGCATGCGTACACTCTGGGGGGAGCATGCCTGCAACAAGTTCTGTGGAGGAGATTTATCAAGAAACGTCAGCTATTAAAAATAATGATTTTGTGAAATTCTTAGGCAAATAAATGGAACTAGAAAATATCTTCCTGATTGAGGGAACCTAGTCACAAAAGAACACTCATGGTATGCACTCACTGAAAAAATCAGTAGCATTCATCTACTCAAAGGAGAAACAAGTTGAGAAAGAAATTAGAGAATCAACACCCTCCACAGTAGTAACAAATAATATAAAATACCTTGGTGTGCCTCTAAACAAGCAAGTGAAAGATCCATATGATAAGAACTTCAAGTCTCTGAAGAAAGAAATCTAAGATTTCAGAAGATGAAAAGATTTCCCATGCTCATGGATTGGCAGGATTCATATAGCAAAATGGCCATCTTGCCAAAAGCAATCTATAGATTTAATCCAATCCCCTTCAAAATGCATTCTCAATTCTTCACAGAGTTAGAAAGAGGAATTTGAAAATTCAATTGGAATAACAAAAAACCCAGGATAGCAAAAAAAAAAATATTCTCAACAATAAAAGAATTTTAGGGCACCACCATTTCCTAACCTTAAGCTGTATTACAGATAAATAGTGATTAAAATGTATGGTATTGGTACAAAAATTGGCAGGTAGATCAATGGAATAGAATTGAAGACTGAGAAATGAACCCACAGACCAATATTCACTTAATCTTCAACAAAGGATCTAAAATCCTCCAGTAGAAAAAGACAGCATTTTCAAAAATTAGTGCTGGTTCAACTGGAGGTCAGCATGTAGAAAAATGCAAATTGACCCATTTTTATCTTTTTGGACAAAGTTCAAGTCCAAGTGGGTCATAGACCTCCACATAAAACCAGATACACTGAAACTAATAGAAGAGAAAGTGGAGAAGAACCTCAATTACATGAGCACTAGGGAAAATTTCCTGAACAGAACACCAGTGGCTTATGCTCTACAATCAACAATTGACAAATGGCATCTCATAACATTGCAAAGCTTCTGTAAGGCAAA
Source organism: Micromys minutus (assembly GCF_963924665.1). Taxonomy (NCBI): domain Eukaryota; kingdom Metazoa; phylum Chordata; class Mammalia; order Rodentia; family Muridae; genus Micromys; species Micromys minutus. The sequence continues at coordinate 184,368,829 of NC_137969.1, read as the reverse complement.
GGACACTGTCTGTCCATAGGAAAAAATGGCAACTAACAGATTTGAAAAATATCTTTACCAACTCAACATCTAATATCCAACATATACAAAGATCTCAAATAGTTAGACTCCAGAGAACCAAATAATCTTATTTTTAAAATAGGTTCAGAGCTAAGCAAAAATTCTTAACTGAGGAATATTGAATGGCCATGGAGTACCTAAAGAAAATTTTAACACCCTTAGTCATCAAAGAAATACAAATCAAAAGAACCCTGAGGTTCTACCTTACTATAGTCAGAATGGCTAAGATAAAAATCTTAGGTGATGGGAGATGCTGGCAAGGATGTGGAGAAGGAGGAACACTCTTTCATTGCTGGTGGAGTTGCAAGCTTGTAAAACCACTCTGGAAATCAGTCTGGCAGTGTCTTCGATAATTGGACATAGTACTACTTGAGAACCCAGGTATACCACTCCTGGGCCTATACCCAAAAGATCTTCCAACATATAACAGGGACAAATGTTCCACTATGTTCACAGAAGCCTTCTTTATACATACAATACCTCCTTTGTCAAAGATCAAGTGACCATAGGTATGTGTATTCATTTCTGGATTTTCAGTTCTATTCCACTGATCCAACTGTCTGTTTTTGTACCAAAACCATACAGCAGCCTTATTTATAGTAGCCAGAAGCTGGAAAGAATCCAGAATTCTTCAACAGAGAAATGAATACAGAAAATGTGGTGCATTTAAAAATGGAGTACTACTCAGCTATTAAAAATAATGATTTTGTGAAATTCTTAGGCAAATAAATGGAACTAGAAAATATCTTCCTGATTGAGGGAAGCTAGTCACAAAAGAACACTCATGGTGTGCACTCACTGATAAGTGGATATTAGCCCAAAATCTCAGAATACCCAAGGGACAATTCATAGACCTCCTGAAGCTCAAGCAGAAGGAAGACCAAAATGTGGGTGCTTCTGTCCTTCTTGAAAACGGACACAGAAGTAAATAAGGAAACAAAATGTGGAGCAGAGATAGAAGAATAAGCCATCCAGAGATTGCTCCTACCTGAGAATCCATCCCATATACTGTCACCAAACCTGACACATTTGCAGATTCTAAAAAGTGTTTGCTGACGGAAGCCTGATATAGCTGTTTACTGAGAGGTTCTGCCAGAGCCTTACAAATACAGAGGTGGATGCTCTCAACCAACCACTGGACTGAGAACAAGGTCTCAAATGGAGGAGTTAGAGAAAGGACTGAAGAAACTGAACAGGTTCAAAACCCCATAGGAGAAACAATAATATCAACCAACCAGATCCTCCTCCCCTTCAGAGCTCCCAGACTAAGCACCAAAGAGTACTCATGGAGGGACCCATGGTTCCAGCTGCATATGGAGCAGAGGATGGCCTTGTAGGGCATCAGTGGGGAAATAGGTTCTTGTTATTGTGAAGGCTCCATGCCCCAGAGTAGGGGAATGCCAAGGTGAAGAGACCTGAAGGATTGTGTGTGTGTGTGTGTGTGTGTGATAAAAGTAGGAGAAGGGGGATAGGATAGGTATTCTGACAGGAAACTAGGAAATGGGATGACATTTGCAGTACAAATAACGAAAATATCCAATAAAATAAAAGAAAAATCAACCAATAAAATAAAATAAAAGACTATCAACTGCAAACATGGGGTCTGCTGGGTATACAGATATGAAAGAAAATCTGTGATGGTCTGTGCCATGCCCTATCCAATTGTTCTACTTCGTCTCCTCCACTCTTTCTGGGCTGACTTTGCCTTACATGAATGTATAGCTAATAAAGCCAGTATTTTCTGAGTGCTCAGGAGGAAGAAGTTAGAATGTAAAAGAGTCTGGAGAGTCCAGCTACACGCAGTTCTTCCAAACCCTCTATGCCAACATGTATTCTTTTAGAATCAATAGTCTTCTGTTTTAAATACCTTTACTAAAATGTTGAAGACATAGTTACTAGGTTCAAATCCACTCTTTTTGTTACTTCCATATAACATTTTGTGATTACAGGGATATTTGACTGTCATTTAGTGGGAGAGTCTAGAAAGTCATAAAAAGAATTATGAAGTATGAATTTAAATCTCTCTCCTTCCCCCCTTTCTGCTGTTCTTGTTGTTTTTTATGCAGCTTTGATACAATTTACAAATAAACATTACTTTGATATTTTTTTTGACATTGCTTAACATTTTTCATTCTGATAAAACATTCAACCTATTTTAATGCCATTTTAATTTCACTATTGCCCGGACAACTTTCTTTGTTAAACAACCAGCACTAAAATCCATTTCAATAATCTATTTTATCTCCATTTTATAAAACTAGTATTAATTGATTTAAGACTTAAGACATATGCATTTTTTGCCCTTCTCTACCATCTATGTAATTCAAAAGAAAACAGACCTTCTGGTTTCTCTAAAATTATAACTAGAGAAACTCCTTCATAAATCGAATATCAGCTTATGGATATTTAAATTTAGCAAAGAATTTTAACATTCTATAATTTCTTATGTTCTGTAAGAAAAACATTGTGCTATTTTATTGAGAGAAAAAAACCTCTCTCTAGTTTAACTACACAACTGCTAAGAATATTAAATATTCTCTTTAGTTAAAATAAAATTTAAAGTTCAACGTCCCATGTGGTTCTAGGAAAAGTAGAATATTCCAAAATTCAAATTAACAGTAATAAACCTCAGCGTTATATAGTTCTTGGCCCAATGTAAGCTACAATAAATGTTTTAAATGAATAAGTACATTTATAAAAAGAGAAATATTTAAATTGTATAAACTTAATTTAACAACTGTAGATCATAATAATTAGGAAGTGAAGTGAGTATCCTGCCACTAACTGTAAAAAAAAAGCTCAAATCAGTGTCAGAAGTGCTTATGTTAATCAGTTAAATCTATTTTTAAAATGTAACTAAATATCCACAGACATAGTCCTTGCAGAACCTTACCCCAGGAAAGCTCTCAAGGCACCCAGGACTTTGTCCTCTGGGTACGGCCATGGGAAGAGTAAAGAAGTTGCAATCTCCTGGGGCCCAACCCCACAGGGTCCAGCTACATGGTCTGAGTTACTACTCTTTTATATATTAGCACTGTAGAATAAGACAAAATGTTTGTTTTCCCTACTTCAGTGAGTTGATTTTTAAATATAAGCACCGACAAAAATGTATTAGTATACTTTAATGCAAAAATGCTTAAAATTTGTTCATTTATCTTTGTTTTTTAAAATAAAGTTGTTCAAAAGAAAGTAAAATAAGCAAGGCATGAAAGTACAAAAAAGAATTAAATATAATTTGTGTGTGTGCCTGTGTGTGTGTGTGTGTGTGTGTGAGAGAGAGAGAGAGAGAGAGAGAGAGAGAGGGAGAGAGGGAGGGAGGGAGGGAGGAAAGGAGGGAGAGGGAGAGGCAGAGGGAGAGGGAGAGTGAGAAAGATATATAGAAAGAATTACAAGTACCATTACTGATCAAGTGTTTTGATAGCTGGACATGTCAAGGTTTTAGAGAGTATGATGTATCAGGGTCTTTATTCAGAGAACCCTGTGGCATCTAAAACAATGCAAAGATGTTTGGTTCCACTCTTTTTGCTTCAGTTTTACCTATTCTCTGGTAAGTATGACTATGCAACAATGGTCTTCCAATTAAGAAAAGAGTTAATAGTGTTCCTGAGACCATTGCCATCCTACATAATAAAAAGTGATCACTACCATGACTACACGTTTACCACAATTTCTACCACAACCATAATAACTAATGTTATTGTTTTCTAGGGTATCATCACCATTATAATCACTCCTGTTATCACTTACATTCCAAACATTAGTACCATCCCCAAGAACACAACTGTCACCACCATTAGTGTACTCATTAGTTTTGTATCAACTTGACAAAATCTAGAATCAACAGAGAGGAGAGAGGCCCAATTGAGAAAAAGTGTCTTCATAAACTCAGGTATGAGGCAAGCTTATGAAAAATATTTTTACTTAGTTATTGATGCAGGTGGGCCAAACCTATTATGATCTGGTAGTCTTGTGTATATAAGAAAGGAGAGCAAGCCATGGTAAGGAAACCACTAAGCAGCACCCCTTCATAGCTTTTGCATCAGCTCCTACTTCTGGGTTCCTACCCAGTTTGAGTTTCTGTCTTAGATGTTCTCAGTGTACTTGGGATATGTAAACCAAGTTAAGCATTTTCTTCCCAAGCTGCTTTTGGTCTTGGTGCTTCATCACAATAATAATCTTAACTCAGACCATTGATGACTCTAAGAATGACAACACTAACGTCCATGAGACTACAAATGTGACTTAGTGCCATTCAGAGAATCTAAAGAATAACAGATGAAGTACAAATGTATAAAACCTAGTAAGTAAAAGAAGGAAATCAAAGATATTTGTAATTTACAGTAAGAGATATCAGAAAGCTTTTGAAAATCATAAATCCAAGTATTTGCATCAGAAAGTGATGGAAAACTGGACATTTACATATAGAAGTATAAAACTAGATTACTGACTCTCATCTTGTACAAAAATCAATTCTAAAAGAATCAAAGACATTAATATAAAATCCCAAACTCTGAAACTGATGAAGGAGAAAGTAGAGTAACTACTTTAAAGATACAGGTTTGGAAATAACTCTGTGGGTAGGACTTTCATCAGAACTAATGTCAACAATCAAGAAATGGAAATTCACAAAATAATAAAGTTTCTGAACATCAAGAGAATTAGCCAACAGAATGAAGAGACAGCATGCAGAATGAGAGGAAAAAAATTGTGAGCTGTCCAGCTTATGAGTACTTCCATGTGTAATACACAAAAGTAAAGATAACTAAACAATAACAAATTAAACAACCCAGTGAACAGTTATGTTATGAGACGAACAGATTTTTCAAAGTATAAAAAATTAAGAGTTAATAAATGTGAAGAAAAATATTCAAATAAATGCAAATCAAACCAATGAGATTCTACCTCCATTAGAGTGGCAGTTATCAAGAAAAAATTATTTTTATTACCTAGTACATATACCCTTTACTAACTATAAGAAATGTTCAGAAACAACAAGTACTTAATAGTATTTCAGCAGTTTTTTCTTTCATAACCAGTTTTCTTATTATGTGTTTGAATATTAATCTTAAGAGAATGAAGATTCATTTTACCAGTATTTTGCTTTGTCTCAGAGTTTACAGTTGGTCTTTGGTATCTGAAGTTAGGCTTAAGCATATATTCAAAAGTGAAACCACTGAACAGAATGGACGGTGCTTCCAGACTAAAAGCAGTAACTTTTTATGTAAATAAAGAGAAGACAGGAAACTGCTAAATAGCACCTAGAGAAGACAGGACAAAAAACGTAGATACAGGGATAACATAGCCACAGAAATATTTGATCTCTGGAAAGCAAAAGTGGTACTGGAAATGATTCTCCTTCATTTGATACTCACTGTGCATGGGGTCTGCATCCATGGCTCTCCATCAATCTGCATTGGCAGTGACTTGCTTGTCCTGGGGAAAAAATACTTTAACTATAGTGCTAAAATATTTAATATAACAGATTATCCGTAAAACATAAGATGGTAAGTCCAAGGAAGGCAAATATGATCGCTGCTGACCTCTTCTGAAAGGGGAATTTCATTAACTATTAATGAACACTCTGAAAGGTTCCTTGGTCACAAGAATGTTAAAAGCTTCCTGGTAAATGTGGTGACATAAAGACTAATTCTGAACACCAAATGAAAATACCAGGGTTTGTGTTCAGGGACATTATTAGAATTCCTAAAACCAAAGAGTCTTTTTGTTAACATACATTTCAACCACCACCAGTGGCAACACCACCACCACCTGCATTGCAAAGCTTACAAAAACATGTTGGGTATCTAAGACTTTCTAGGGCCAATAAATTCACAAAATAATATTTAATGTATCTGCACCACAATTTTTTGCTTTATTTTGTTTTGAATATATTTTTCTATAGATGAAATATTGTAAAAAATCCAAATTGGAAACTTTATCATGAACCTATTTATAATATAGTTTTACAAGAACAATGCTGTCCTTTAGTGCATGAGAAAAATGTAAGCAGTAGTTTGTTTTTTCCTCTTTTGAATAATTTGTCTAGTAAGTTATTTGATGCTTCGGTAACTTGAACGTGAATGAACACAGGGGTAGATTCAATTCACACAGTAGTTGATATATTCATAGAATATGATTGAATGGAAATATCTTCCATAAAGTCATATGTTAGATATTAGGACCCTAGCAGATAGTTTGGGAATTTCTAGAAGTTTGAGTACGTGAACCCTTGGTTGAAGAAGTTGAGTACTGAAATGAGGTCCTTGGGAGACGCTTTCCCTAGCCTTCCCTTCTATTTTCTTCCTGGTTGCCATGATCCAGCTATCTGATCTGCTACAACTTTGCCACATGATGTGCTGACACTCATCTACCCTGAGCAAAATAAGCCCTCCCTCTTAGATAATATGCATTCTCATTTGGTTTCATCACAGTTAAAAAATGTAACTGAACATCATGGTAATAAATAAGAGATTTGAGTCTACAGAAACTGATAACAAGTAGATAAACTGTAAAACTGTAAAATGTGTTAATTTCTGTATTTTGAAATACATAATAAGTTTTAATTATTGATCAGTTGAAATAAAATAAGATAGATATCACTATTACTTATTTTGCATCTTCTTTGTTAATTTGATGTCAAGTCATGTCAAAGCACATTGTCAATCATAGCTAAAGAATTACCTGATTACCACAGAGGAGCACTGAGCCAACCGCCGGCCAGCACTTTTCAGCCCAGTGTATATTTGGCCCATTTCCATTGCTCCTTCCAAGCCAACAACCTCCAGTAGCTGGTCACTCAGATCTGAAAGAAAACAGAAACCTGGTCAGTCACAGTGCATATGCATATCCACAGAAATGGCACTGTATGTTATGGAAGTACAGAAGCCACTTCACAAAGTGTCTGTCTTGAAAATCAAAAGTAATGAAAAACTGTTGTACTTCTCTAAGTGTTAGTATATCTAATCTCTGAGGCTCTATGGAAAACTATTTGCTGTCAGCTTATCTAAAACAAGTAGCAAGAACAAATTCAGAGCCAAATAATACCAAAAGAAACATATCAGTAGTTTCTAACATCAACAAACTTGATGTTATTCCACATGTATACACGGAAGAGCTATACAGCCCAAATCACACATTTGGCAGCAAAGTACATATTTCATCACTATAAATAAAGCATACAGATCTGCCGTTGAAAATGATTTTGTTAAATTCCTCAAACAAGAGACCTTGGAGATCATAGAGTTGAAGATTATTTCGTAGGTTATCAGAACAGAGTCTTATTTCATCAAGTGGCTTATATACAGGGTAACTGTTGACATTGAAGAAATGATAGAATTTTCTAGAAACACTTTCCCAGGTTAAGAAATAAATACTCTACCAAAAGGAAATTTAAGAACAGATGAGGTAATTAACATACTGCAAACATCATCTTATTATTATTATTATTATTATTAGAGACTCCAGAAAGAGACTGGTACTTCTAGGTGCCACCTCTTAAGCATCTATTAAGTATATACCACAAGGCAAACATGATACCACTTCTACAATAACATAATGTAATAGAAAATTAAAGGATCTCTTTTAAGATATTTACATACCAAGGAAAATGGTAAGGACAAATTTGAACCCACTCACTTTGAAGTGTAAACAGTGTACACTGGTATTATGCACAAGGAGATACTGAAGAAAATAGATGCAGCTCTTGCAAGCATTCTACTTTGTATCTCACAAGCTCTTTTAAAGGACTGTACTCATTCATAAAGCAATGTGTCTCCTCCAACCACTTAAATCTCAGGGGAACTTGCCCTCACACTTTGAGAGTCGACTAGCTCATTTATAGAACACAGAGTGCTAAGGTTCTGATGGGATGCATTATACTGTGGTGACCACACATGGTCTTTTTGTGTGTGTGTGTGTGATTCTCTCTGTTTTGCCTTCTTTCTTTCTTTCTTTCTTTCTTTCTTTCTTTCTTTCTTTCTTTCTTTCTTTCTTTCTTTCTTTCTTTCTTTCTTTCTTATTTTCTTCCTTCCTTCCTTCTTTCCTTTATTTTATCCTCCCTTCCTCCCTCCCTCCTTCTCTCCCTCCTTCCAGCCCTTCCTTTTGTTTTTTTCTTCTTTCTTTTTATCTTTCTTTTCTTCCTTTCTTTTTTTTTTATTTTTGAGACAGGGTTTCAATGTGTAGACATGGTAACCCTGAACTTGATATTCAGACCAGGATGGGCTCAAACACAGATATCCACTTGTTCTGCTGAAATTAAAGACACATGCCAGCATGTCCAGTGTGGTATTCTTTGTTATGTTCTTGGTGTTTTTAATAGTTGTAAATAAATAACTTGGTACTGTTTATATAGCAAAAGGAAGTCTGGAGGAGGTAGCAAACAGTAGGAAGCCACAGCAATTACACAAGATAAATGCTTGGCAGCTCTGTAAAGTCAAAGTGAAACTTGGGAAGAAGCAAATGTGTTTGTGTGGGATCCATCTTGTACAGAGAGCTTTCACTCATTATTAAGGAGCATATAATATCTCAGAGTTCTGAGTTCATAATGAGTCATGTTCAATGGGATTCAATCACAGTGAAGAGCACCTTGAAACCCCCAAAACTCCACTAAGCTCAAGATCATTAGAACGTGTAACAGCAGCACTTAAAACAGAATATATAGCCAAACCAATGTTTCTTAAACTGAATGAGAAAAGAATGTTATTTTAAAGCACTTTCCACTGTAGTTGCAGCAGGAAGTAGTCCCAAATAAAAACAAGCATCCAGGTACAAAACCAGTGTTACCAAGCTATGGCTTAGGTTTGAAACCTTCCAGCATCCATTTTGCTGCTTTCACCCTATTTAGACTTGTTTCTCAGAAGCTTATTCTCTGTTTTTAGCTGAAATTTCTGTTGCCAAGAACAGATGGACAAGGAATAGAAACATATTCTTTCAGCTGTAGCCGACACTCAAATGTGCTTGGCTCCATAGCTTGGGTGTTAGTGTTCACATTTCTTAGGTATACGTCAACCAGAAAGTGGCATCAAGGCAGGTGCTGAGGGCCCAGATGTGTACAAGGTAAGAGGTAGAAAGTGCATCACACAGGAGTATGGATTCGGGGTTGTGATTTGTACTGTTCAGTCATGAGATAGGTGAGAGTTCTATGCATTTTTTTCTAATGATCTGAGACTGGGAACTATTCTACAAGTGAGGCAGTTTCTCACAACAGAGTTGGTCTGTGAGCCCTAACTTTCTATGAATCACAGGGATTTGTCTACACCCACACCATATTGCTACTGTCTACCACCCTCCTGCTGCTTCTTATCTTTAATTTGTCTTCTTCTCCATGGAAAAAATACCCTGCAGATCAACTCTACTGTTAATAGCCAGTATGGAAGGTATATCTCAACTTTCAAATTTTTGTGCCCTTGTATAAAAAGGGTTTTCTGGGAATGAGAGAATATTGAGGAGCACAAACAAGGATAAATAAAATACCATCTTCATTTTAATTAGGCTTTAAGAGGAAACACAATGTAAAGCAAAACTAAAAACCCGAACAACTTCACATTTGAGCTGTGAAACTGGCTCCATAATGTGCTGGCCTGTTGATGCGTCCTGACCCACTTGTCTGCCCATTATCCTTGAGAGTAAGATCTTGACCAACTTTGGACAAGGGATTTCTATCTGTATACTGTCAAATTTGTTTCTGTTTCTAATAACTTTTCAAATATTCAAAACATCTTCACCTTGCTTGCATCTTGCAAAGCACCATATAATAACATTCATTTAGTGAGATAATGGGACACATGGCAGATGCTTTCCCATTTCAGAAGAGTTGTAGAAACTGTAGCTCATGAGCAAAAATCCACCGCATTGTCCTTATTCAGAAGAATTATGAACTAAGAGTGACACACACAAACACACACTTATGAAACAAGTGCTAAATATTAACAATAATATACCGTGACTTGAGAACTATGTAAAATTTCATTGTTGGTAAATTTTGATTTTCACAATTCCTTCAGTTCTGTGGCTATCTAGCACTCCAAAGACAGGATGGATAAGTTTTGTGTCAGGGACAATATGTATCCCAAAAACCTTCACTATATGGGCCTTTACGAGAATGTTTGTCTGTGTCTGCTTGAGAGAAATGTTAACTCTTTCAGATCACAAATTTTCTGTTTTAGTTCAATGTTATAGATATAAAATGATGTCAGTGTTCTGGGAGGAATAACATCTGGGTACACATGAGTGTCCACATCCATGTGGTGCCCAGCTGTTTCAAACCATGGTGTCTCACTGCATTCATGTGTTGTAAGGTTTGCCAGATCCATGTGCTAAATATAGATTTATCATAAAACAGCAATGTTTCCAATTTATATTCAAAGAACTAGGACAGCTAGCATGCTCCTTCATGCTTGGTCCTTAAATTCTTTTTGCTTTTTCAAGTGTGAAGAAAATCCACTCAGACAGGAAGGTAAAATTATAGTCCGACTTAGAAATCTAGGTGAGTCATTCTCTCTGGATGTCACTTACCGTGTACCAAGTATTCCAAATGTCTGTGAAATGTCTCAGAGATTAGAGAAATTGTTTTCAGCCCTGGTCAAGCCTGATGGCCTGAATTGGAAACCCTGAATCCACATAGTAGTGGGAACACAAACTAATACAAATTGTCCTCTACAAGCTGTGACAAGCACACACACACACACACACACACACACACACACACACACACACACACACACAAAATGAATAAACAAAAAAATGCCTGACTTAGGACATGTGTTGTCTCCTGAGATAGATGCTGCTTTTCTTTACCTATTTTTATGAATAATATTTATGAAATAAGAAAGACAGCTCAATCTTAGCCTTAAGAAAGTCAGCACATTTCACAAGAATAGCAAAGGGGACATCAGATTGTGTTTGTTTGTTTCTGTGGTACACGGAACAGGTCACTTAACATGGTGTAGGCATGTTCTGTCTCTATCCTCACCCCCAGCCCTGCCTTTGATTTTTCAAATCTCTTTTTGAACATTGTTTTATTACACAGGAAACCAGGGATATGGGAGTAAAATCTGAACCTTGGAGATACAGACAGATCAGTGAGCACAGGAGGAGAGGAGCTAAGAAGTGGGTAATATTTATTCATACTCTCTTCATCTTGACTGGCAGGCCCTGATAACATGTCTCATTATGTAATTGTTTCAGACGGCCATATGTGAGAGAACAGAAGAGGGTGCACTGCAAATGCCGGCTGAATGTGGGTTGTAACATTTCATAAAATAATCTGTCCTGAAGGGAGAGGAGGAAGATGTGGGCCAGAGCAGGAAAATCTTTTTGTGAATGGCATCCAGCAGCATGCTGCCCCACTGTGGGAGACCAGGGGCAGCAAACAGGTGCATTTTATCATAACAATGAATTCCTAATTACATCACTACTTATCAAGTCCTTCTTGGGCATTTAACCAGCAATGGCTCTCTATCTTCTGCATGTATGTGGAATTACTTCCTGCGAATGTTCACTTTATCTAACAAGAGTTTAAGACAGGAGCAAGAACCCAGAATGACCTATTCTTTTTAACATTTTTTTTTAAACTGGAGGTTAAACTGATAGTCAATGGTCTTAACGTATGCTAGGCTGAGCACACAGTCTCTGTGAGCTACAAACCAATTTCCATAATACATTTTAAAAGTTTAAGGTAAAGGAAATATATGAGAACACTTCAAAGATTCTTTCACCTTAGCTGCTTCCAGTGTCAACTAGTTTCTTACTTTTGTGTGTGTGTATGTGTGTGTGTGTGTGTGTGTGTGTGTGTGTGTGTGTGTGTTGACTTTCACAAATCTTTTGCTTTTTTATTAGATACTCTGTATTTACATTTGAGATGTTTTCCTTTTACCTGGCCCTGCTCCCATCACCCCCTCCCCCTTCATTTGCTTTCACAACATGTTTAAATCTCTTTGCCTGCCTGCCTGCCAGTATTGAGAAGATGCAGAATTTAAAAGATGTTGATGCTGGAATGATTGTAAGTAATAACTTATTGTCCTGAGGTCTGTTTGTAACACAGTGCCAGACTTTTCACACCTTATTGACTGTACTGTGTGACTGTATATAATCAACAATTGGCAGAGGAAAAGGAAGAGTTACAATACATACTCCATGTTTGCTATTAGCATAATTTCTTCTAAAGGCTTCACAGGCACTCTGTTAGTTAAAACTCCCAACAGTTTTAACTGTTAATACTATTACACTCATCTGACTGATGGCAACCATGTAACATGTGTTAAGTCTTCACATGTGATTGAAAAATAGGTTTTTTTTAAAATGTGGCATGTTTGGGTTCAATTTTATGCTGTTATATATACTTACTCACAGTAAGTACTGATGAAAAAAAATAATGAATGCTGCAAAATTGTACATCTTAAAGTCATTCTGTTAACAATACTAATTATTTTAGATTTCATTACTACAATAAAACACACAAAAGTTCCACCAATTGACTGTGCCAATTCATATGAACTAAAGCTCAGAGAAATCTCAGTAGCAGAGCTAAGAAATTTGACTAACATTTGGAGATAATTTCTGTCCAAAATATTTTTTTAAGAAATTTGAAGGAAGAGAAAATTCTAATAAGTCTATTGAATCTAAAAAGTGTGTGAATGGTTATGTATATGTGTATACACACAGTGATGTCACATGCTAATCTTTTGTCTCATTTAATACCATCTGATTTTTTTGAGAACAACTGGCCAGAGCCGACTATTCCTATATGGGTTTATGTTTTAAAATTCTGAACCGTTTTACAATGATCTAACAAGATCAGAAACCACTGTATGGTGTATTATCAACAACCTCCCCATTGTGCCCAGAACAGTTCAGAGCCTGTAAATCACTTGGCAATGGCTCACTTGAAAAATGATCTTCACCACGGGACACTCAAACCAAGAAATCACTTCATTCACAAGACCCATGGAGAACTAGTTTAAAGATTTCCCACAGTTACCCATGGCTTCTACCCTCAGTGTGTAGCATCAGGAAATGTAAGCGCAGTGTGTGAGAGGAGAGGAGAGAGTGAATAGAACTCTGCTGCTTCTGGGCCCTCTAGTCAGCTTGCTTTCTCTGAGCTTTGTGGAGGGGCTGAAGGCTGGCACTTGTTTTCTGTGTGAATGAGCCATTAGTGTGTGGGAATGTTTACACAGCGCCTTGCCTCCTCTGCCCCCTTCTATAAACCAAGCTACTTCATGTGTCTCCTCATATTAGTGCCATCACTGAACAAAGCAAGTGCTCATGAATGAAGACTGATGTCAGCAGATTCTGAATAGCTTTTGGAGGGGCATCTGCACCCTAACACTGAGGCCAGTGAAGGAGCAGAGTCAGCAGGGACACCAGCAATCCTTACTTTCCAAACAAAACAAAACAAAAACATTTAAATCTCAACCTAATGGGAATGCAAAGCTGGTGGCACTTTAAAAGTAGTCTCTGAGTTTTCTAATACTCTCTAGAAGAATGATGAATATCAGTTATTTTTTTAAATGTAGAACTTAGAGTGATACTTCTGCTTTTCTTCATTTTAGCATCAAAGGATTATACATACATACATATATATATATGTACAGATATTATACATATATGTACATATTGCATACATATATGAAAACCCAACAAAATCTTAAATGCTTGGTACTCTCTATCTCATCAACTCAGTTATAAGAGGTCAAATAAACTATAATGATAAAAAATGATTTATACTCAGTGTTTCCTTGTATATCAGAGGTGTTTGGATATCTCCCCTGCTTATAAATAAGTATTTTATATTCTAGTAAGTGATTGAAAGAGTTAATTATAGCTGGGGTTATCGTGCATAAAAGCAGCACTGTTTAAGTAAAATCTTCTGGCAGTTTGTCTTCATGGGAAAGGTTAGACAGCTAAGCAGGATCAAATCCCAACAATTCTTATTTGAAACCTTAAGTAAAAACAAGATATAGGATTATATCCTCAAGTCTGGTATCTTGCCAGAGTTCCCTTGAAAGTTACTGATTTTAAGACTCTGTGCACTAAGAATCTAATTGTTCCAATTTAAAACAGTATGTGTATGTGTTTGTGTGTTTGTGTGTGTGCATGTACTTGTGAGTGTGTATGCATTGCATATGTTCATGTGAGTGCTTAAGAAGTTTTGCTGTAATGAAAGACAGTGAATCTCTCCTCATGAGCCCAGATTGAGAAAATTCTGATTTCGCAAAAACTAAATAAACTTCCTAGAAGCATCACCTTGCTATACAAATATGAACAATAATTGACTCATCAATGCTTCTAGGAAGGAATTATTCTAGCCAGGGAAGATTCTGCTGGGTTTGTCTTATTCGTTTGAATGCTTATAACAGATTGCTGACAGATGGACCATCCTATCTAATGGGCTGCCTGTTAACAAATCAGAATCGTCTCGTGGGTACCTGATTCCTTCCATTTTGTAGCTACCTCCCCCTCCTCTTTCCCATGCTGTAAGCTAATTTTATTTTGTGACCTTATGTCTACATAAAAAGAATTGTACTATTATCCTAGATTACAAAATCGAATTAGTGTTGTCACAGTGGTTTTAGTTGAAGGGAATTTTAAATTAATTTCCTTTGTAAATACTTAAGAGAAATACAATATCCTCTGCCATGTCAATTACAGAGTTGGCAGAAAAGTTCATTCCACGTAGGTAGCACCTAGATAGCACCAACCACCTGTCACTTTTCCAATTCTCAGTGTCCAGTAATACCATGGGATTTATTACTCTTGTACTGCAAGTTTTCAAAGAGCTTGAGTATGAAAAAAAAAAAAAAAAAACAGGGAAAACTTTATTCTATGCAACAATTCCATGCAGACATATTGAGGGAGTTAGACAATCGCTTATACTCTACAAAGCAATTCATTATCTCAGCAAAGACTCCAGGGTTTAGAAAAGTTCAGCATTCTGCTGACAAATATTAATGTGAGAAGCAAACCGAGCCACTGGAAGTGTCTCTATTCCCATCCCCCGACACTGGATATGGTAAAGATGTTCAAGAGCTAACATTCAGATTCTTTTTTTTTTTTTTTTTTGCCATATGGCAAATTTGATATGTCTATTATGATTATTTTCCTTTGAAGTATCAAGAGTTTTTTTCTAGACACATCCATTTGCTATGAGAGGAAAACCCTTAGAATACATGAAATTAAGAACCTTACACGTAGTTTCTGTTTGGCTTTTCCTGGGATCTTAGTGGATTTAAAAGTCAAGAGTGAACAAGTATATGATGCTGTGCAGATTAGAGATTTTCACTATTTAGTATTAATACTAAGAAACAAAGGCCCTTATCTTCCCTTTTAAGGAATTGTTCTGGGCAAGGGAAGATGCCAAGACTTTATTCTGATTACAGACTTTACTCATGCATTTCACTTTTCTTCTGCCTACTCATGCAAGACATATAACTTAAAAAAATAATAGTTCAAAATACCACTGCATTGATACCCTTGGTACAAAGAAAAATGACTCCTTTTAGTTGTATTCTTCTAGAAGTTATTTGTTTAAAAGGGCTTCACTGTATTGGTCTTGTAGCCCTTCATACAACAGGACAAAAGCAGTTCTATGAAAGACGACTAAACTTGGACAAACCGTTAGAAGAAAAAAAAAAAGCAAAGTTCCTCTCTGTTTTTATCAAATTTGATTGCTGCAGCTGTTCCCAGCTTCTGTATTTTAAAAATAGCCTTATTCAGTGCCTTGTTGGCTAAAGGCCAGAGTGCCATTAGAACATGCTGTACGGAAAACCTCTATTCAGTTACAGATACAGAAATATATTTAAGATCAGTGGGGGTCATCAGCACCAAACACTTGTAAAGGAAAATAGAATTTTAATGTGTTTGCACTGAGCTCCACTTTTACTAGCTAGTCTAAAGCCCCTGTGAAAGCCTTTCCTATTATTCTTTTATTTTTCTCTCTCTCAGGTAAAATTACAGAGTAAGTTTTGACTTTATTGGAAAAAATATTAGAACGGTCTGTTTCTTAAATAGTGACTGTACAGTGGATATACACATTTCAAAGAATACCCACTAACAGCTTTGGTTTGACACTTATAAGCATCCATCGAACAAGGTACGAATTATTGAGTAGATGCTTAAATGGGTCACAGCATCTGCTTCATGTATGAAGCCTATTAAGGTCACGACATCTGAAATAGACCTAGTCTGCCCCCAACCCAAATGTGGTTTTTGGACTGGTAAATACGTTACATTGGGCTCAAAATGTGTGGGCATTGGGTCAAAGAAATGAATTATCCACTGGCATTTTAGAGTTGACCTCAACATCTATTGAGTCTGTTCATTTTCTTCAACAAAGAATTAAAGCTAGTTTTTGAGGCCGAAGAGATTCACACAGGAGTATTAATTTGCACACAGAGAAAAATAGTTCTGCATAGAATGCAAACACACACACACACACACACACACACACACACAAACTTTTGGATTCAGAGAACATAGGCAAGGAGGAAGAAATAGAAAGTGGTGGTTGGCCAAGACAATAGGAGCTTTCATTAAGAAACTATACAACTGTCAAGATGTGAAACACCTGATGTAGCTTTTGGGATGTATAATGAAAGTCTTCTGGGTTGGTAGAGACTTAAGACATTATTACCTATAGCAATAGCAGTAGGCATAGTGTAGATATTTATTGCAGTTCATTAACTTCCAAATCCCATGAAGAAAGGGAGATCCAAAACCACTTTTTCGTAGATGGAGCAGGATGTGTTATTGAAGACAGAACTTTGGTTTGAACAAACAATAGATTTTTTTATTTTATGTAAAATAAAATTTTAGCATTCTCCATACCTTTTAGCACCTCAAACCCCTCAAATCTCTGCTCCATTTCAAATTCATAGCCTTTTCTCTACTTATTGTTAATAATAATGAATAAATCTGTGAATGCAAACTGAGTTTGTTTAGCAAGTTGCTTATATGCGCTGAATTAATTAATTAATATATCTCAGCGGCAGGTTCGCGACTCACGTCAATGCCACACAGCCTTTATAATTTGAT
The DNA here is from genome assembly GCF_963924665.1 of Micromys minutus. Taxonomy (NCBI): domain Eukaryota; kingdom Metazoa; phylum Chordata; class Mammalia; order Rodentia; family Muridae; genus Micromys; species Micromys minutus. The sequence continues at coordinate 184,351,741 of NC_137969.1, read as the reverse complement.
ATTCCTTAATCGGCACACTGGTTGGGGTATTGCCTAACTTCCACTGCTGATAGAATCCGCCTCCGGCCGATAATTCTGAGTTACAACTTACTAAATCCTGTGATCTGTCTAGGCTGTTCTGGACCCTGAGTGCTGCCCAACTGGGCCAGGCTTTGGGCTGCATTCTTGGCTGCCTTTTGGTCCTGCTCTCTCCTCATGTAACCTGTATCTCCGCATTCCATCCACATGTTCCCCAGCCCCCCATTCTAAGCCCAGAAAATCCTAAAAGTCCTGACTCTGTCTGCCCTGCCTAGCCATTAGCTGCTAGCATCTATTTACCATTCAGAACCAACTGGGGGCCTGGGCCTTCAGTGTCTTACCTGGGGAACAGCAACACTCTCATGCAAACATTTTTGGCACCTAAATTAACATGAGAACACAAGTAGTATTAGGCCAAACCCACTACACACATATGCTTGTAGAGCTAAACATTTGGCACTAGATAAGCAGTTAGGAAATCTTTTCTTTGGCAAATACAAATTTCCCCCTTTTTAGCAAGCATTAATTGTCTGTAGATCTTCATCTTGGGGTCATGCACATGAGTACATCACCTGGTGCAGTTAATGTTCAGGACTTGTTTAGGCAACCCTACTGTTGAGGGTTCATGGGTATAGCTTCTTTGTCCCTCATAGGATGAACAATCTTACAGCAGACCTCCTGGTCCATAAAGTCTTTCTGTTTCTCCTTTCATCATGTTTCCTGTGTCTTAGGCATCTGGTTGTGTTGTACATGTATCAGTTGTGTCTGGACACTTTGTAAAATCAACTGCTCTTTGTTTTCTGACAACCTGTGGCTTTCAGTAATGTTCTCTGTCATCTGCATATAGAAGCTTCCTTGATCAAGAATGAAAGCTTCATGTTTCTTTAAAGATAAGTGTATTTAGAATGAAGTTAGGAACTGTATCAGTCCAACTTTATAACAATTATAAATAAACCTGTTAATTTTTTCTGGACAACAACAGAATTTAGATTTAAAAAAAATAGGTACATTTCTTATTTACAGCAACTAAATGGTGTTTGCAGCAATTTTATTATCCAGTAGATTCCATCCATTCACTAGACTTTTCTAACTGAGTTGTTCTACATGCAAGTACATATTTTTAATGTTTTTAATGTTGTCTGTCTTCTGCACTGTTCCTTTGAGTTTGCTATTAAAATACATTAAATTATTAAAAATAAAGTAGCAGTAGTAGGTTCTCTTTTAAAATCCATCACATAACTAACCACCTGTGACTAGAAAGTACCAGACAGTATTCAAATCCTGTTGAGTGGACATTAAGTCCAATTAGATAGGTGTTACTTACTGCCAGGACATGTGTGTCACTACTGCCACTTTAGGTATCACTTGTCATGCCTCACAGGCATTACAGCTGAACTGACTGTTTTCTTGCCTTGGTGTCTTGCATACCACCTCCTGGTACTATAAAAGCTAATCTTCATGAAGAAGATTTTGGCTTAGATACAACTCAATTCTCTGAGGAATACATCTGAAGAGTTTGGTGTATTTAACAATAGGTAGATACCTTTGATTTCTGAGTGACAACCAAGGGCATTGCTTTCTGGGTTCTCTTTTACTAAAAGGTCTCCTGATTTAGCACTAGCTGGCCTGGTACTTGGTGCATAAAGCAAATTGCCCACAAAATTATAGCAGTCCTTCTGCCTCAGATTCCTGAATGCTGGCTTTATTGGTGTGCACTATCATGTTTTTTTTAAATGTACACAATCTTATTGGATTTTGTCCTAGGTATAAACATTGTTACAAGTATACCCATCATCAAATTTTTTTCTGCTCAAGGGTGAGTGACTCTCAGGTTGGTATTAAAATAAGAAAGGTATAAAGATATTTCAGAGTCTTCAATAGAACTGGTCAATGAGAATGGATACTAACTATTGTGAGTTAAAATGTATCAGAGGCTTGCAATGTGCCAGCTACTAACAGTTTAGTTCTTAGGTCAAGGGGAGAGATAGCCAAAACATTGAAGGTCACAGTTGGTTGTATTAAGATGTTTGTCTAAATTAGGATTAAGTATGACTTCATTGAATACTGGATTCAAATGGAAGGTGTTAAACTGAAACATGTCTTAGAAGTTCTGGTTTTAATTCCAAACTTATGCTTTGACTACAAAGGTAATCTCAGGCAAATCATTTAATATTTCTGGAAAAAGCTTCCCAGGCTCTAAAAGAGGAATAGAACTTGCTTTACCTTGTGATTAACTCTCTTGTTTCAATCAATCCCACAGTAATTTTCTTGCTTATTCTCTTTCTTTATCCCCTAGACTAAATATACTTTATGCTTAAGTGATGCAATTATGAATTCTGTGAATGCTACACTTTTGATGGATCAACATTTCCTTGAGAGTGGTTTGAAAGATATTGGAGGTAAACTAATTAAGTATGTGTGTGTGTGTGTGTGTGTGTGTGTGTGTGTGAGAGAGAGAGAGAGAGAGAAAGAGAGAGAGAGAGAGAGAGAGAGAGAGAGAGAGAGATAGAGAGAAACAGAGAAAGACAGAGAGACAGAGAGACAGAGAGACAGAGAGACAGAGATTGAAGCTTTGGTGAAGTGTATAAACTAAGGATCCCTTGGGTTAGATAAACATGAAATGCAATTATACTGGGAGCCTCATGAGAGAACTAGAGTATGGGCATTCCTGCCATGAAATCAAATAGGGGATAGATTAACTAGGCCAACACTCAGCAGGTGGCAAGGGACAGCATTGGGCTTACTGTGAACTTGGACCAGAAATAAGATCCAGACTGCTGTCATTGCTACAAGGAATGGGGAGAGAGTGATGGCACTCTAGAGATGTTCTAGGTATAAAGTAAAATTTGAAGGGGCGATGGACTGTAATGTAAGGAGAACAAACTTGCCCTGAGCAGTGTGGGTGACACATCAATGTAATGGAGCTCTGTGTTAGACACAGTGTTTGTTCTTAGCTCTCTGGATAACAGTATCACATGAAAAAATGTTTGTTATCACAAAAGCTTAGAGGAATCTGAAGAATTACCAAAAACCAACTTTGAGCACACACACACACACATACACACACACACACATACACACACACACACACATACACACATACACACATACACACTCACTCTCACACACTCACACACACATAGAATCATGTTGCAATTTCACATTTCTTAGGAAAAGAGCCCCCACCTCAGGTCTTGTTGAGAATGATAAGCACAAATCTGTTAGCCTGTCCTTCACTGGTCTTCCACACTTCCCACAAACAGAGCATCAGTTCTGCAGAACTACCTATTTTGGCTTTTCTCTTGTCTCCTCTTGATGGGAAATTTGTCAAGAATTTCAAGTTCCCTGGTTTATTTCATGTCTATTTGTTCTATATTATCCATATTGCTTCATAATCATACCTCTTTTTTATTCCTTTGTCCATTGATTATAAATTATAATAATATTATAATATTGTATAAATTATAATATACAAATATTCCATATACAATATACCATGAAACAGGTGTGTGTGAAAAGTATCACACTATAGCATTGTGTTATAGAAAACAGAGGCTGCTTAACTCCACAGACAAGAGGTCCTTAGAGAGAACGGGGAGAGAGACATTGAGAAAGACCAGAAATGAATTCAGTCATGAAAGATGAGACTTCTGTAGCCTAGAGCTCGTGGTATTTGTTTAATTTATGTGGGTGCAGCTAGGTATTGCCCTAGGAAGTGAAATGATCATAAAGGAAGGTGTATGTGCCTGTTTTTGACCCAGGTCCTGAGCACTGCGGCCTATGCTGTCAATATCTATTTCTCTGATTACTGCTTCACAGTATAGGTTAATAGAAAGGGAAAAGAGATGCTATGCTTTTAGAATATTTTGAGGGCTATTGCAAGAGAATGGAGAATGGGTCATCCATGGAGGCTTAGAGGGCTAACAGCATCTAAACAGGAGAGGAATTCAAGCTTCTGTTTTTCAGACAATGGCATCAGAGCTCTGGATGGAATGGAGATAGTTTTGGGATTGAAGCATCCTCACTTGGGCATTTCTTCTTGGTAAACTTCATATGGTCTGTGGGTTGAATCATGGGTATTCTGTATATTTTGGCTAATATCTCCTTATCAGTGAGTATATACTGTGTATGTCCTTTCAGTTCTGGGTTACCTCACTCAGGATGATGCTTTCTAGCTCCATCCATTTGCCTGTAAATTTCATAATGTCCTTATTTTAAAAAGCTGAATACTATTCAATCGTGTAAATGAACCAGATTTTCTGTGTCTATTTGTTGGTTATCACTGAAGGCAGAGGGAGGGAGAGATCAGAGTGGGAGAAGGGAGGAACGGTGGGGAAGGGGGTAGGATCAGGTATAGGGAGAGACATGAGAGGAGCCCAGTGAGCTGGGAGGATGAATGGAAATATGAAGCTGCAGGGGTGGGGAGCAGGAGAACCTCTAGAAAGTCAAAGAGACCTGGCATGTGAACGGCTCCCAGAACTCAGTGAGGGAGAAACTGAGGCTGGAGCAGAGACTGAAGGAAAGGCTATTTAGTGAGCAACCCAACTTGGCATCCTTCCCATAGGTAGGGATCATATTCTCACACTATTACTGATGCTATGTTGTGTGTGTAGATGGGAGCTAAGCATGGGTTTTCTCCTGGAGGCTCTACTAGCAGCTGAACAAGACTGATGCAGATACTGAGAGCCCACCATTGGACTGAGGATGTAGACCCCTATGCATTAGTAAAGGTAAGGATTGAAGGAGTTGAAGGGTATCACCATAGGGATCCTAACAATAATAACTAACCCAGACTCATGGTACCTTCCAGTGACTATACCACCAACCAAAAAGCATACATGGGCTGATCCCTGGAACATATGTCGTAGAGGACTGACTCGTCTGGATTCAGTGGTAGAGGATGGGCCTAACCACGGGAGACTTGATGCCCCAGGGAAGGGGGATGCTTAGGAGTGGGTTATGAAGTAGACATAGGTGTGTAAGTGTGTGTGTGTGTGTGTGTGTGTGTGTGTGTGAACACCCTCTCAGATGCAAAAGGGAGAGGGGAAGGAGGTGATAAACTCTGGTAGGGAGTACAGGGAGGGGCCAACATTTGTAATGTAAATAAATAAAATAACAAATAATACATTGGGGACAAGATTTTAGAATTTGCAGAGAAGAGTGTTGGAAATAAAGTTAAGACTATAGATGATGGGATGCCAAGGTTCTTGTTCTTTAATGAACTCAGAACACATAATAGTACCAGTGATGGAGAACGACTCCACTAAAGTGTATGAAGGATGTCATACATACATACATCCATCACTTGTGTACCACACTTTAAATTTACTTTTTACCAACTGTGCTGTTTAAACATGACCTGAACAAAATATACCAATAAACATGGGAATATCTGGGGAAAATCTCACTAGATGTTAATTCTAGAAAAGAAAAAAAAAAAAAAACTACAGGTATCTAAGGAATTCTGAAAACAGAATACTTCTATCCATGGAAGAGGACACCAATTGTATTTAATACCAAACTGTCAACCTTGAAAACATATACATACAAGTAACATTATACAGACTGAGAACATTTGTTTATATATTAAGGAATATAACACAACAGTTAAACAACAATATAAATACGAACAAGAAGTAAGGGAAAAGAGGCCATCAAATTGAAAGAGAGCAAGGGAAAGGGACACATCTGAAGGTTTGCATGGAAGAATGGAGGGAAAGATGGTGTAATTATATTGTAATCTCAAACTTTAAAAAAATTGAACAAATGAGGAATTATTATATAATTATGAATTTGTATTGAAAATTATTTGGTTTTCTTATTTGACCACAAGGGTAACTGGAATCAGTTGAAGTTCTCAAGTTGGTAGTGGTTACCTTTTCCAGTGTCCTGAACCATCTTGCCAGCGCATAGATTGAAGTTTTGAAAGAATATTCAAGGAGTTAATGATGATGCTATCATCCTGGGCTGAGTATTTAACAACATAAATTTGTTTTTACCACCGAAAGATAGGATATCATAGGATATCAAGCATCAAAATGTTAGCAGTGTCTGGAGAAGGCCTGTCATTCATTTGTTCGCTGGACTTGCACAAGATAGGATCCGGAAGGAAGCTCAGTAATGCCATTTAAATAAGTTCCCTAGTCCCAGTTATGACTATGTCGCCCTCATGACCTAATCACTTCCCCAAATCCCTTCTTCTTTGTGGTTAACAAAACAACCTAGGAATTGTGGGAGACATTTACACATAATTCACCTCAGTTAGATTGGCAGAAAGAAGCAAGGTGTTTAGTTCGAGAAGCCCTTACATAATTTTTCTTGAAGATGACGTGAATTCAAACAATGCTGCATCCATGTGCAAAAGAAAGATTGTCCCAAGAATGAAACTGATAACTTTCCTGACAGGGAAAGAGAGAGGAGGATAGGTAGGCTCAGTTCCAGTGTTGATACCACCAACCATGGCAGGAAAGGCTGGAGAGATGTGGGTTGCGGTAGAACACCCTGTAAATATCTTTTCAGATATACTGCTAATCAGGGGCTCTATTGAACAGCTATCTACAGAGAAGACTGCTCAAAGAATAAATATCTGTGGGTGCAAACATTCCTTTCAAATTAAGTTAAAACCTTTATGGGTGAGAATCATATATTGTGATTCTTGTTTTGTGTTTAGATTCTCAAATGCATAATCTGGCACATTGGAGACCATAAATAAATGTGTGACAAATTCATAATGCTCTATCAAATTATGTATGCTTGCCCTCTTTTTCAGAGTCTATTACAGTATTTCTAAAAGAAAGGTTCACCTTCAGATTTAGCTGAGAGTGAATAGGGACAGGGAAGAAATGTCTCAGGAGCTTAGAAAGAACTTCTTGAAGTGACAAACATAAAATTCTAACCCAAATGATTATAGGTTATCATCTAAAGGTTATCTCTTGTTATCACATATATGTATGTGTCTGTGTGTATTCTTCTGTTTTGTTTCAGTCTTTTATTTTTCTGTTTTTGTTTTGTTGTCCTTTTTTTTGCCCCCAGCATGGTCTTATGCAGCCTAGATCAGCCTCAAACTTTCTCTGTACCAAAGGCTTGTTGAATTCCTGATCTTTCTGCTAACACCTCCAAAATGCTCAGATTTTAGGCAGAAAACTACTACATTGTGCCAATGTTTTGTGTAAAGTTTCTGCATATTTATCTAGCACAGTCCAGTTTCCCATAGTTTTGTATTTAATATGAGCACACCATGTCTTATCTCTTATGTGTAAGCCACTGTTACCTGCAACTAAAAACCTGTAACTAAAAACAATCCTGCCTGATCCAGGTCCACATATGAATTAAACTCAAAGAAGATAAATTCTTTATGACAATTTCACTCAAAGTCCCAAGTTCTACCACTTACAATTCAAGGAAAGAGACAGACAAACTCACTGTCTCATTAATTAATACTATCCTTTCAGGGCACTTTTAGATGGTAATAACACTATCGTGCACCACCCCACACTCATCTCCCATTCTTATCTCCCATTCTTATCATGACTCATGAATATGTATGTCTCCTTTAAGACCATTTTCAACATTGAAGCCTACCGCATTCTTGGACATCCTTTGAGGAGAGTAAATATACAAAGATCAACTTTAAAGCAGTAAGGTGTTAAAGAACAGTTGTCTAGATGATTTATGCCATGGAATATTTAAAAGAATTGTTTAAAATCAAAGCATTTTAAGGTTATAACTTCATTGTTTTGGTTAGGGGAAGAAAAAGGTGCCTATTTATTAATGTAAAATGTTAATCATATTGTTTTTTTCCCGGGTGCTTGCAGTGTGTTGTGCATTTTTGACTTCTATTAAGTGATGACTTATTTTTTTCCAGATAAGTCACCAGCAAAAGGCACTTACTTATTACACATGTTTTTCAGCATATGTTGCAAGTTTATTTTAATGCTGAAGAGGCACATTATGATCAAAGCAGAATTCTGCCCAATTTAAACTGTTCCAAGCTATTTTCATACATTCACTCATGTAATACTGTAAGATTTACATTAAAATGAATGCTTGTCTACAATTAAGCGATTCAGTCAACATTTTAAAAAAGGTGCAAATGTGTGCAACGTGAAAAAAGTCAACAGATGTGCGAATCATCTCTGCTTGAGGACCAGTACCAAAAAGAATAGTATATATACAAAAATGTTTTCTAATATTTATTCTTTCTGTCCTCGAAAGGTTTTCTACACTTGAATTAAAGCTCTCTCTCTCTCTCTCTCTCTCTCTCACACACACACACACACACACACACACACACACTCACATACACGCACAGAATCTTACAACATTTTAATGATAATAATTGAATTAACCAATAATAAATTGGGTTGAGCTGAGCGATAGATAATAAACTTCAAAATCAACAGTAGATGTAGAGATGAATATATATATATATATATATATATATATATATATATATATATATATATGCATATGCTTCTTATTCTGATATTTCTCCATTTTAATAATTAAATTTCAAAGTAGTAATTAGAAGCAATAGCATTGAGACCATTTAGAGATTCCATATGTATAATCAGAATGTTTACCACAAAAGCATTTAAGGGTCAGCAAGGATGTAATAAAATAAAGAAAACCTTCAAATTATAAAGGTTGATAAGCTTATATAAACCTGTGTCTGGTTTAATAGTGCATGATTTTACAAGTCCTAATCTAGGTGAAACTCATCAAGAATCATTTAATGCATCCTACAAAACCTTCTGTAAGTGAATACTGGTCAACACCAGAAGATGGTGAGACATAATGTTAATTCACATCGAATCACCAAAATCAAACTATTTCATACACTATGTTTTGGTTTTTGTTGCAATAATGCCTAGTTCTTGTCTACTTCAGTAGGTGTGAGGCAGAGACTCTGATGCTGATTGGTGGTCTGTAATATTTAGTTTACGTGAAACATCTCTGCACCAGTAAGGAATGGGGTACTTAAATCCTGATCTTTTCCTGTTATCGCAGCAAGCTGAGGGACATCTGATTATTAGCTTTTCCTACCATCTCCTTGAAACCATAGATGCCAGGAGATGGTAATGACAGATAGAGTGTGACTGAAAAAAATGAATGGATAATACTTACACATGAAAACTTACAAACCAAGAGTTCTTTATATATATGCGTATCCATGTTCTACTTAGATACGATTCTACCTTCAACATTTTAGATTGGGTACAGCTCTTCTATAGTTTTCTATGAATAGCCTTGTTGACCTGCACCTCTGATTGTATTTCTATGGAGAAAAATGATCATCTGGAGCACTCTGATTAAATCATCAGCCATAGTTTACCACATTAGAAGAAACCATCTCTTCCCACACATTTTAAGCTGGGAAAACTAAGACTGCTGTAAAAAAACACAAAGTTTATGATTTGGTGAGTGGTTTCTGATTCCTAAACAATCTCATAAAAATTTCATTAAACACTGTTTTCATAGAAGCTTAGTAGTTTACATACTTAGTTTACTGATTAAGAAGTAATTTTGTACATTTCTAGAATGTTTCAAAATATACAAGACCTATGTTGTCATAATACAGCAACAATTACATTCCTCAGAGAAAAGCATGCTTAGAACAGGGTCATGCATATGGGAGAGAAGCATATGCTAATGTGAAATTAATTCAAGGAGGAAAGGAACATATACGGATAGCATTGTTCTCCATTTCTGAAAATTAGTTTCTATCAGTTTGTTTCTATGAAGAAATGCAAACTTTAACTTGGAAAAGTGTGTGTGTATGTGTGTGTGTTAGTATATTTACTAATTTTTGAAAATATTTGGAGTGTTTAAGAAATGTTTTTATCATGTTAATTAGCTTAGGTCTCTTCATGTCACCTTACTTCATATTGTCAGTATAAAATTGACTCATTATATTATATAATCTGAAGTAGTAAACGATCACAGAAAGAGTAAGTGCATTCAAGATTGGGAAGATGGCCCAATGATTAAAATCACTTGGAATATAAGTGTGAGGACCAGAGTATACCCATATGAATACTGGATGAGTGTGCCAAGCCTGTTTACAGTCTCAATGCTTGTGGGGTAAGACAGTGAATTTCAAGGGCTAGAAACTTAGCTCGACAAGTTAAATTGGTCATCTGGGTCCAAATATTATGCCTTGGCTCCTAATATAAGATGAGGAATGATCAATATTAATTTCTGACAACCACATTAAATGATTACCTATACATACATAGACACACCCATATGTGCACAAATATCAAAACTAACAGATATACTCATAGATATACTACTACACACATGCACATGTGCATGCGCGAATGCACACACACACACACACAAACACACACAACCACATGTGCACAAACACACACAGAGGAAGGGGAGGGAGTCTGAGGTACTTAACACTCTTGGACACTTGTGCTTCCATAGAGCAAATTGTCTTTTGGGATGATTTGCTTTTCTCAGCCCCTACTCAAGTAGCTTATTACAGCCCCCCCCCCTTTTTTTAAAGCAGTGAGCAAATGTTTAATCTTATTTCAATTTATCATAATTCAATTAACTTTCAATCCATAATAATTCTTTCTAATTATGCTTATAATATTAATACAATACAAATGAAGTTAAAATTTGTCATAATTTAGCCCTATTGTCTTCTAAATACTGCTTTGATCTTTATAATTCACACACATATATACACACTCATGTGTGTTGTTTAATAATTATGCCAATTCCAAAATATAAAGTACACGAGTTATTTTAAAATTTTTATTAGATACTCTCTGTATTTACATTTGTAATGTTGTCCCCTTTGCCCACCCTGCTCCCATCCCCTCCCCCTCTACTTGTCTTCCCAAAGTGCACTAGCTCCCAATCATTCTCTCCACCTCAATGCCTTGGCTTCCCCTACATTGGGAAAACATTCCCTCTCTGGTCCAAAGATCTCTTCTCACATTGATGCCAGACATTGTTATTCTCTTCTACATATGCAACTGGATCCACGGGCCTCTCAATGCATGCTCAATGGTTGGAGTTCTAGTCTGTGGGAACTGTGGAAGATTTGGTTGGTCGACAATGTTGTTCTTTGTATGAGGTCACAGCTACCTTCAGTCCTTCATGCCCCCCCCAACCCAAGCACCCTCACCAGGGTCCCCATGCTCAGTATGATGGTTAGCTGCAAGCATGTTTAGCTGCATGACTCTGGCAGTGCCCCTGAGGAGGCACCCCTATCTGGATCTATAGGCTTTATTATTTTTTGTCTTCTGAGTTAAGATTCCTAAATAATTAATGAGTTAAGATTACTAATTCCTTCTAGCTTCTATTGTGTAAAAAGGTTCAAGGCCAGAATGTGAGACTTGAAAGCACAGTTTTATTTCATCTTACTAAATCTAGGCATTTCTGAACACAAGGCAGCCAACCAGGTGATTGAGGAACGTATCCATGTACTTATGTTTTATTATACAGGGAGATAAATCAAAAACTGTAGACTAATGATCTTTCCTAATAGATCGTTATCTGGCTAATTAAGCAAAGCACCAAATCACAGAGTCAAAAATAATTTGTTTGTTAATTAATATCTTTATTTTTTGAGAAACTGGCATTACTGAGTGATATATATATATATATATATATATATATATATATATATATATATATATATGATCAATATTAATGATCTATCTATATATATGCCATATACCATATATTCAAATATATATATATTCTATTTGCCATTACAGATATTCTAGGATTAGGCTAAAAAAGAAAGAAGTTTTAGAGAACCCACATAAGTCAACAATTTTTTTCAACATCAATCATAACCCAAAATTGAGGTTGTAAAAGTAGCAGATTAACATCCTAGGTAATTGTCAGGCAGGAGCATTAAGTAATTTAATTGGAAAATTTCCACAAGGAAGATGTATGTAAGTGTCAATCTGAAGACTATGAAGTTCACCACATGAGCAGGTAGGTGATGGAGGTGGTATGAAAGGGATCAGTATAAGCTACGTACATGGAAAGGTGGGAGAGAAAATTCTGACTAGCTTATGTACAGCATAAATACTCGTCTGAAGGCCAACAGCTCTTTGGAGAAGCTCCAATAACTCTGGTTGTCTCATTGGATCACCACAAAAATCAAAGCAGATCAGATTATGCTTGTGATTCGTTGTTAAACTGTGATACAAACAAGCACTGCAGTGGACAAAACTATTTGATGCTGCCACTAATTTTACAGGAGGAGCATGTGCAGCAACTTAGGACAGTGATGGAAACACACAGCCTGAGAAGTCATTAGCAGGCACACAAGTAAAGGGAGGAATGGGACAGAAAGCATAAAGAATGGAGAAGGAAGACACGAGGGGTGGTTTGTCCTCTTTTTATTTTTGTATTCTTTCTGGGAACTGAAGATATGTGTCAATCATCTTGCTGCCCAGTTCATTTAAGTGACTTTACTATTTCAAGACCATAAATTTTGGTTTCAGAAGAAAGCAGAAGTGAACATGGGTTTTAACTTAGTGATAGTGTGCTTTTTTTTTTTTTTTTTAATCACGTGTAACTTTCTGGGTCCATTCCCAAACATGTGAGAAAAGGGAAGGAGTGGGGAAAAAGGAATAGGGAGAGAGGAATAGGAGTTACCTACCCCAGTCTCCTGCAGAATCTGCATAAACTCATGACTGTGTGCTGTAACAGTGTATTAATTTTCTCCGTTTAACCCATCAATGGGACCTGGCAACATGGGATTGGAGTGAAATCCATTAGCACATGACTTAGGTTGTTGCCAGATAGTCATATCAATGAAGTTCTTTAGCTTGGAATATAATAGTTTGAAAAGGGAAGTAATGGCAGAAATGATTCTTGCAAGTGCACATGAGCAGTCAGTTTGGTGGTTCCAGAGTCAGAATTTGCTGGGATAGCATTCTTTGTTTAGTATTTCAGCTTCCATAAGAACCCTTGAACAGTAGCAGAAGGAGAAAGGTTCTCTAAGCAAAAGCAAGGAGATACACTTTATATGTGGTTTCTGGCTATGTAGGTCTTAATCCATATATTCTTTCCTTTGCAGTCTCTGGGGTAAGTAATAATAAAGACATTGCTTTTCGCTGGACCAAAGGTCTTGCCTCCCATTGATGCCAGACAATGCTTTCCTCTGCTACATATGCAACTGGATCCATGGGTGTCTCCATGTGTACACATTGTTTGGCGTTTTATTCCCTGGGAGCTCTGGAGAGTCATGATTTTTATCCTGAGGTGGCAATTTCTTAATTGTTTCAATCCATTATTATAAACGGGGATCATGGCAGTTATCATAGTGAGCATGCTAGACAGATAAGTAAATGCTTGCTAATATTATGCCTATCAATGAAGTAAAATATACATGTATAATTAGAAACCTTAAAACTTAGATACATCAGCACAGTTTCTAAGGTAATTGAATGTTTCTATTTTTGTTTATAGAGTCCTATTGGAATCTTTCTGGAATAAATTAACACAATTCAACACCCAAGCTTCATTACACATGTTCTGGTACAGATTATTGCTCTTTAAGTTATCAATTATGTGACCTTGTAATGGTTATTTTCATCTAACTACTAACATGTTCATCTGTAAAATGAAATAAAATATTCATTTACAGAACATATTCTACATGTTTAGTAGCATGTGTGGTACAAACCAGATCACATTAGTAGTTGCAGTCATTAAAGGTAGTATTAAAATCAGTTAGATGAACTAGAAAAATTATCTCAAGACTGAGCTGGAAGACAGGACTCAGTAGTCACAAGCTGCTGTATGCTGTATTCAGAGCCTGAAAGACTTGAGGAGGCTGAAGACTAGTGTAGGGCAAAAGTATATACTTCATTCATCCTTCATGTTTGAAGTAGAATGTGGAAAGCAGTAACGGTTTTGCATATTACACTTCAAATAACTCTCTTTTTACTGAAAGATAAAGCTTGCTTCCTTTTTTCTCTTATGGCTTGAGGTCTGTGTACACATTCATATATCTACTGAACAGAGGACTTAAGAATAAAAGCAGTTACATTAATTTTAGAGGATTTGAAGAAGCCAGCTATTACCACCACCCCCCCCCATTTGGAACATGGCAGTTATCAGGTTTTCTGACGCTAGCTGGGTTTATTACTGGCTGTCCTGCTGACTTGATTTCCCCTATCCCAGGTCTCCAAGTGTTGTATATAAACAAATAAGAAGACATGGCCTCTTTGTATAGATACTTCTTTTGTTTCTTCATTTTGCTTCTCATTCTTCTTTTACATTCTTTTCTTCATCCTTCTCTGTCTCTGAAGAACCTAACTTTATATATATATATATATATATATATATATATATATATATATATATATATATATATATATATATATATATATATTCTACATCATGATTCACTCAATTTCTGGAGTGTTATTGATCTAGAGGTGGATGGTGCATACCTCAAACAGAATACAATTATATAACAGTCAGAAAATAAACAATGCATATGTACTAGAAACAGGAGTGTTAACTTGAGTAACTATTACTACCAATTTAAAAATTCATACTTAATAAAGTCGCCACTCATCAATTTTTAAAATGAATCTCTTGATCAAACATTTATTTGCCTCAAATAAATAATGAAAGACAGTCCCGTCTCTCCACAAACCAAAATTAAATATCACTAAAATTCCTTTCCATAGACATATGACAAAGTTGGGTACTTGGAAAGATACAGACACTATGTGCAACTGTGGAACAAGATCAAAACATTTTGGTGTTCTTTCTCACTTCAGTAGGACGGCAACTGCATGAGGCTATTCTCTGGAGTAATGATCTTGTCTCTCTCCAAAGGCTTTTTGTCCTGTATTCAGGAGGTCACAGTCAGCTTTCAGCTGCACTGAGTTTCACTCCTATTAATTTAAAATGGGGGTGTCAGAGGTCCACACTCAGCAAAAACTGTCCCATACAAGGGAAACTACCCGGTTTCTCATTTGAAGAAATGAGAATTTATCTTTAGAAAATAAACCATGTATATTTTCTATTCCTTTCCTAGTAAGGAACTAAATAAAAGCTCATTAGAAGATAATAAAATATTTTCTTTCTTAAACAAGGCTCATTTTAATTTCATGTTTTACTAAGACTGTCTTGAGACAACTGTGATATTTTTATTTTTATCACTATCTTCATTTTCTAAAGCAATCTCACACACTAAACACGTTGTTCACCTCACTGCATCTTTTTCTTTTTCTTTTCTTTTTAGATATTGAAGATTCAACGAAAAGAATGAAAGAAATGTAGTTGAAGATGCAGGTGCACTAATAAATGGGTGGTCTTTGGATTACTGTATTTATGTGTGCTATGGCAAAACTGAGCAGAAACCTAAATGTTACACATGCAAAGTGGGACAACAAGAACATCTGTGTTGGAGGGATTGAACTGGCATGGCTCACACCTCCAGTGCCAGGTGCAAAGGAAATTTCAATACAGCTTGAGTAATCTTGACTGCTAGCATCTGCAGGCATCAGCTTATCTCCTGTGCTTACAGTCCACCACTATCCATTCGGGCATTTATGTGATACATCTGGTGTTGCTGCAGCCAAACAAGAAGGGGCAATGTCTTGGTCTCATTTCAGGGGGCAAATGCCTGACTCTTTAATTCAACACAAAGGCAAATAGTAATTCTTTTCAGGCCCACAGGCACCGAGCCAGCTCTCCAAGGCTGATGAGCACGTAGCACTCAGCATGATAGCTGCTTTGTCCTGTCAGATTTCTTACATAATCACGTGTGTAATCTGGAGACATTTATCTCTTCGGTTTAAATGTCTGTTTCTAGATATTATTGCCAGGGAAATAACAGGGTTTTTGTGTGTTGCCAGAACTGTTAACAGAGCTTTAATGTGACTTGGCTCAAAGGCTCAACATATATCTGATTTTCAGAATGAGCACTCGTGGAAGGCAAGGGAATGGGAAAGATCTTCCTTACATTTGTCTTTACCACGTAAACCTCACATGTCCAACAACCCTATCGACATGAAGATGACACCCCACTTCTCAAGTAATCCTATCTCCCCACTCCAATGAGTCAAGCATCCCATCCATTGCTGAGAACAGAACTCACAAGGCATTCATTGCTTTAGCACTTTACGCTCTTAGAAACCACACAGATCACATCCCACTAAGCCCTTCTGCTCCCTTTCTGTGGATTTGTGACTCTCACTTTCCATTACAAAGCAGTCCCTTTTGCTCTTGCTCTGAGGCTCATCCTGCCCTGGTATCTCTGCAGTTTTCTCTGATTCCTGCACGGGGAAGTTCAGGCACATAGGACTTTTATCCCTGGAGTAGCCTCTCATGGTCTCTGTACCATTACTACTGTCCTCTGCAGTGTTCTTCCCCACCAAGCATCTTTTTCCTCCACTAAGCATATTTACAGACCACATGGTTGTGTTCTCTCTCCTCAGACCACTCACATCCTGCTTCTTGGTTTTACTCATTAAACTTCCTCTTGTTAATTTTGTAAATCATGACTGTTCAACTTGCTAAAGTCCAGTGTCCCCACCATCTCAATAGAGATGTGTGCAGTATTTTTCAGAGTCTCCCTAAATTCTTCCTACAGTCTGCCACTCTGTGACAGTCTCTCTTGTGTCTCCTCTATCCTCCCTCCCACATCGCTGACGATTTCCTTTATGACCTCTCTGCTTTCTTTTTTCCCCCAAATTAACAAAAGGAGAAGGACCACAATTTTGAGGCTTCAGCCTTGATCTCTCCTTATTGTTGTCTGTATTTAGAAAATTGTATTCACAACCATAGCTTTGATAACAGATAACCTGCACATTTTAGTACATGTTTAGGTAAAATATTATTGTGATCAGACATGTTAGATGCTGTAAGCTAAAAGCAAAACAGTGCATGTAGAAAGAGGGTGTACCATTTCTTTGCACAGAGACCTATAGATCATGCTCTGTAAGCTGTGCTTTCCTTTAGTCCATAAAGTTTCACTGGGGCTTCATGAGTGTCCTGTCATTCCACGGAAAAGTAACACTTTCTGCCAAGGCAGCTGCTTTTCTACCCTCTGTCACTATCCTTTTCTTCTGTTTAGACACAGGTGATGACACCTCCAGTTCCTGTGAACCTACTATGTTACTTGTGGCTTTGTAGTATATGTTATTGGAAACTATCTGCTCTAAGGTTATCCTGATCTCTTCATCTGTTTACCATCATAGCCCTCTCTAGTAAGTACAGGGGAGATGGCACTGGGTTTTAAAATGAATGAATTTTTACTTTATATGTTGGGTTTATACAGAATGTCTGTACTGACAGGATTGCAGCCCAGAGAGAGCTCAGATGAAGCGGAAGGTAAGAAAAAAGAAATAGCCATTTTGAAATGGAAACCATCTAGTGTTAATGTGTTCACAAACAGAGAAAGAAACATATTGCTCCAGTTGGAGAAAATGAAGAAGAGATTAGAAATAATCTCCAAACAGATAATAAGTGTGAGCTTAGCCTAACTTCATCATGACACTTGAAAACATATTTTCTACAGCGTTATCTTAAAAGATGAAAATCTTGACCCAAATTAAGAATATGCCTTAGTGCTAAAATCACCCCCAAAACCACTCAATAGTTAAATAAAAATATTAGTATTAAAAAAACAGGGTGAAAGCCACAGTGCTATTTGCTCAGCCTCAAAGGTGAGTGTGTTGGTGGTCTGAAGCGTCTGCCAAGAAAAGCTCTTCTTGTGCTAGGACTTGACTAAAGGCCAAATGTTAATGGAAACGAAGGCCTGATCTGTTCTGGAAGTGGCTCTCACCCATGATGAATAAGAGATGTTTTAAAGGAAGATAAAGAGAAACTGATCATAATTATGTCCATTTATGGACTTTCTAAGCTAAAATAATACATAATATCCTTTGAGAAAAATGCTGAACCGCTATTCTTGTAACAGAGATTTTAAGAATAGCTTTATTAAACATGTAGGACTCCTATATCATAACCTCTACCACTCAAACTTAATTAATCTCTGTAAATTCAAAATTATGTTCAGCCACCAGTATGGTAAATTTCATGTTATTTTTCCTACTCTCTGAAGGAATCCTACATCCTCTATACATGGATTGTTTAGTCTCTGATTGACTGTGAGTTTCACTATCCAGTGAGAAAGTAATGATCAACTCTATAGATCTCTCCAATCTAAATAATCACTACAAATGGGATCTTATATGTGGAGTTTTATAGATTTTCCTGTTTTAAACTGTACTTCTCAGGTTACTCCAAGCCAGTATGTACTAACTATGCTGTGTCCTGTCTCAGTGACAGATGACTCTAGTGTTAACGTAGTATACTTTGCTTATTCTCTCATCCATTGGTTCACTATTGACGGGGAGGGGTCAGGGTGCTGGTGTGGAGCCTCAGCTGCCGTTGAACTCATGATCTTCCCACCAAAACTTCTGAGTGACTAGCATAATCAGTACACGGTATGCCACACTACCAGCCCCTGATTTCCATTTTAATTGCTTTAGCCATTACCTGTTTCTATAATTTATATCTCACATTTCCTCAAAGGCCCATGTTTTGAAAGTTTAGTTTCCTGTTACAACAGAGTTCGGAATTAACAATTTTAAAAACAGTCCTTTCTTTCCATGTTTATTTATTGATTTCTTTGTTTATGGATGCAAAGTGTATGTGTAAGCAACAGTGTGTCTTAGAATATGTGTGGGTATCAATTTGCAGGAATCTGTTTTCTACTACCTGGATTCTAGTAGCCTGTGGGTCACACTCAGGCCAGCAGAATTGATACCAAGTACCTCCTGTTGAACTGTATCACTGCAGCCCAGATAGAACCTTTTGAAGGAGATTGTAACATTTGTGGATTCATCCAGTGATTCATTTGTAGCCCAATAGTATTGTGCCAATGCTGTAAAAGGCAACCATGTCTTTTTGCATTCTGGTTCCAATTTAGTGAACATTTTATCCAACCTGGCTATAGTTCTTCGCCTCCTCATAGGATTAAAGGCTATAGCATCCGCCAACAGCTAACTGAAACCTCTGAAGCCAAGAGCCAAAATAAGTCTTTCTTCCTTTAAATTCATATATTCTTTCCCATTGAAAAATCTATGAGCACAGCTGTTATGAATCATGTTTCTGAAAAAACTGATGTGCATATCTTTATGTGACTGTATGTTTTATATAGAAATACTGACTTGCCTATTTCTATTACTTTACTCTTAGGTTTCTCTTCAGGTTGACACTTTATATATATTTCTATGCCCCCCCCCACATATTGCACATGTCCTACTGAAAAACTGACATATTCGTCATTTCAAAATTTCCCCACCCCTTTTTCATCAATAGCTCTGTTGGGAAACTTCTGGTACTACAAGCACAAGTACAGGAGTTTGTTCCCATGACAAAATGCTGGGCACAGTCACACAAAACTGTCACATAAGCTCTAAGGAGGTAGAGGCAGAAAGATCTCTAGAGCTCCCTGGTTAGGTAACCTAGTGTTACTTGGTTAGTTCAAAGCTACGAGACACTCTTTCTCTGGAAGTAACAGAAAAGCAGGTGGCCAGATGGTGCCTGAAAAACATCACTCATGGAGTCCCCCTCTGACTTTCACCCTGATCTGCACACATGCACACCCACAATCATTCTGTTGTTTGAGTGGTAGATATTTTCTCAATCATTTATGTTCAGTGCACTTGTATTTTTGGAGTTTATGTGTTTCCATTCGTACCATCTTTGACTTACTGAGTTGACATAGCTAGACCCATGCCTTCCATTTCAGTACTCGTTTCAAATGTTTCAAATCTTTTTTTGAACTGCCCATCACTTCCTTTTGCATTTATATGAAACTCTCAGAATATATATACATATATATAAACTCTTTGACTTTAATGACTTTTTATTTTATTTTCCGAAGCAAACTTAATAGTGGGTCTAAAACTTCTACCTACTTATTTTTTTATTAATTTATTTATTTTATAACATATTAGTGCAGCGCACAAAATTTGTTAGATAATAATATATGATGAATACACATTTATTTTCTTTTTTGTTCTAAGACTGGGGCTTCCACATTTTGGCCATTCTTCTTTTTGAGCTTTATAAGGTCTGTGGGTGGTTTCTTGGGTATTCAGAGCTTAATGGGGCTAGTATTCAATCATCAGTAACTGAATATCATGTGTATTCTTTTGTGACTGGGTTACTTCATTCAAAATGATATTCACTAGTTGCATACATTTGCTTAGGAATTTTATAAAGTCATTGTTTCTAATAGCTGAGTAGTACTCCACTGTGTAAATGCAGTATACTTTCTGTATCCATTCCACTGTTAAGGGACATCTGGTTCTTTCCAGCTTGTGGCTTTTATAAATAAGGCTGCTATGAACATGGCAGAGCATGTGTCTTTATTATATGTTGGAGCATTTTTGGGGTATATGCCCAGAAGTGGAATAGATGTGTCTTCAGGTAGTACTATGTCCAATTTTCTGAGGAACTGCCAGACTGATTTCCAGAGTGTTTGTATCAGTTTACAACCCCACCAACAGTGGACGAGTGTTCCTCTTTCTCCACATTCTTGCCAGCATCTGCTGTCATCTGAGGTTTTGATCTTAGCCATTCTGACTAGTGTGAAGTGTAATCTCAATGTTGTTTTGATTTGCATTTCCCTGATGGTTAGGGATGTTAAGCATTTCTTTAGGTGCTTCTTGGCCATTCACTGTTCTTCAATTGCGAATTATTTGTTTAGCTCTATACCCCATTTTTAATAGGATTGTTTGATTCTCCGGAGTCTAACTTCTTGAGTTCTTCGTATATATTGGATATTAGACCTCTATAAGATGTGGGATTTTCTATCTACTTCTTATCAGAACTACGTTCATCTGCACGCCGAATCAATTTTACTCATCCATCACTCTATTCTCTTGCGGCATCTTTGTGTTTTCACTCTTCTAATTACAATATGTATAAATGGTACAAATACACACTACTATTATTTAATTTGTAATTAGTATCATCACTTGAATCTGGAGAAAAAAAAGAACACGAAGTTCATGTTTGTGTTTTTGCTGATTAACTTGTTTCTAGTGACTAAATCTTTCCATTGGCTATGGTGCATCCTGTTACAGTCTGGCATCCATCCCTCAGACAATACTCTGGATTTCCCCCATTTCCTTAGTGCAATCTTTACCAAGTGTATTACATTTCTACATCATGGTCTTAGTCAGATGTTATGTACCTACAATGAGATTTTTTTTCTCCAGTGTGTTTTTAAGTTAAGAGAGAAAAAGATAAAACTTGAAATTTAATTGTATTTTATAATTACACAATGATCTCCATTATTGCTCTTTAAGGTGAACCAAAGATACTTTCTATGTTGACTTGGTTTTAGTCAGAATATTTTAAAAGTATTTCATGTAAAAGAGAAGGAGGTTTGTGTGTGTGTGTGTGTGTGTGTGTGTGTGTGTGTGTGTGTGTGCATGTGCCTATGTGTGTATGTTAATATTGTATCCATTTATGGAAGGTGTGGAATTCTTGTTAAGGTTTTCATTTATTGAGGCCTGTCACCTCAATATTGTTGGCACTATTGTTTTTGTTGAAAAATAATTTGGTAATATGATTTGAATTAATTTGTAAATCTTCTGTCAGGTACAACCTCTGGTAGGCCAAAGGCAACAGTGAGTTCTACAGGATTTCATGTGTATCAGCAGCATATACATGTGTGTGTGTGTATATATGCAGTGGTGTGATGCCATCACATGGGTCTTTTCAAGTTCAACATCCTGTCTTAAAGTCAAAAATGTCAAAGCATACATGGTAGGGCAGTCATTCTTTTTCAACACCTCATTCTTGCTCTTGCTGATACCCCTGGCTTTGCTTAGAAAATGTATCCTCTGAAATGTGCATAGTGAGGCCCGTAGGAATGCTAGTGGGGTTTGCAGGGTTGATTTTCACCACCCCTTTTCCTGGCCATTTCATCTCACTGCTTGCTAGCCTGCTCTTGTTTCAAGTTCTAGCTCATAAATTGCTTTACTTACAGACCTAATAAACCTTAGGATCACTTGAAGATACATTTTCGGAAGTCAAAGTTTGATGTACACTGAGAATTCAGGGGACACATCACAATTGCAAATGAAATTAATTATATTGGAAGATATATGAAGGATGCTTGCAGCTAACCAACGGAATGAACACGGGGACCCCAATGAAGAAGCTAGAGAAAAGACTGAAGGAGGTGAAAGGGTCTCCAACCCCATGGGAAGAACAAACTTATCAACTATCCACACCCACCACAGCTCCCAGCGACTAAAACCTCAACCAATGAATTCGCATGGAGAGACCCATGGCTCCAGTTGCATATGTAGCAGAGGATAGCATTGTCTGGCATCAATGGAAGGAGAGGCTATTGGTCTCATGAAGGCTTGTTTCCTCAGTGTAGGGGAATGCCAAAGTGCTGAGTTGGGAGAGGGTGGTTGGGAGAGGAAGGACTTTTATGGATGCAATGAGAGAGGGAGAGGGGATGGGATTGGGGGAAAAGGTGAAAACATTTCTAATGTAAATACATAGAATATCCAATAAAATTTTTAAAAAAGGAAGATGTATGAAACAGTCTGTTGTATAGCTTTATTTGTAGTATTTATCCAGTTGCTCAAATACTTATTGACAGCTGTGGAGCTGAAAAGGAGACAGTGGGATTCTTCTCTCTAGTAACACACTGGACTTCAGGAGCAGCACTTTCTATGAATGTAGGTATGCGATATTTTCATAGACTTTCTTGAGTATGTATTGATCATCACATAACCTTGATGTTTCATTCATAACAATCTTCTCAGAGATTTTGGAATGTGTGATATAAATTTTAAGATACTTATTGAAAAAGTACTTTAATATTCTGACTGTATACCTAAATTTTTAACTTTCGAAATATACATTCTATTATATACCTTAAACTATCAGGACAAAAGAGAAACATTTTGCTCCTTTGCATGGGGTGTTGCGAGTATTTGGAGAACCATTTCTGCCCCTCACCAGTTGTACCACTTAAGAGACTGGGCCCTGCCCTCACCCAGACAGAACAGTAGAGTTGACCCTAGTGGGAGGGGTCTCTTGGGTAAGCAAACACCCATTAGAGAGAGTGCTGACCTTGGCCCTGCCACTTGTCTATCTTGTGGTGACATGGGCAAGGGGGAGATGCACCCTGCTTCCTTGGCTTGATCCTTTTCAACCTTGGTAGACAGGAGAGCTGGCCTGCGGCCATCAGTGTGGGAGAGCCATCCCTGTCCCTCACCTACTACAGCACTCAAGGGACCAGGCATGTAGCTCACCTAGTCAACACAATGAAGCTGACTTTGATGGCAGGATCTCAGGTGAGCTGGACCTGTCATTCCTTTGCCTTTAGATAACATAGTCATGGGAGACATGCCCTCTCATCCTCTGCATTACCACCTATGGCGGGCAGGAAAGGGTCAGGAAAGCAGGACAGCTGTCACTTCCCTTCATTTAAGGCAGCACTGGTGAGCCCGGGCCCTGCATCTTGCCCAGGAGCAGCACAGCAATTTAGGTTGCAAGTGAGTTGACTATAAAAATCTGAACACTGGAGAACTATCCCGTCCTCTTGTCTGCTGGGTGGTGGCACGGATAAGTGAGAAGATACCCTCCCTCCTCTCCTTCCTTTCCCCTTGTCATCTATGGCAGGTAGCAGAGATGACCCTGGGCTCCTGAGAATGGAAGAACTGGCCACATCCCTTACCAACTGCCACGAGGAGAGCAGACCCTACACCTCACCTGGGCAGCAGCGTAGAATGGGTCCTGGTTGTGGTAATTGTGGAGAGAAGGCATCAGGGATGTGAGAGCGGCAGGCTGAGCAGCTCAGGTGCCCTCTCAGTTCCAGGGTTTTGAATTTTCCCACCCCAACATTTACCCCATCGATGAACTACAAGAGTGCATGAAGGAGTCACTCCTGAAAATCTAAACCTACAGGCTCTCCATGGTACAGGGCAACAATAGGGTCCAAGTGAGATTCCAATGTTGACAGAGTAGCAGAAGCCAGAGAGCTCTTGCCAGACCAAGGAGTCACTGCAATGAACATTTGCAAACAAAGGAGTGTGGACTAAATGGGTAAAGTATGTAACATACTGTGACACACTACAGTTTCCATGGGAAAGGATTTGCCCTGCTGTTGAGGCAGAGGATGAAAACATGAAGGGCAGGTACTATGGAAAAGGAGATGAACAGGATTGGAGCACATGGTGCAAAATTTGCAAAGAACCAATAAAAAGTTTTTTTTTAAAGTTTTTGCTATAAATATTCAGGAAATATCTACCCTCTTTCTTATAGTTCAGATCTAGTCAAGAACATGATAAGAGTTCATCAATGTATATAGAAATTATATAGACCAATTACTAGACTATTCTCACATACTATTTTGATTAGTTAAATAAATAAAAGCATCATGTGATCTCTTAGGAAGAAAATGATCCTACCTAGGGATGGGGACAAAAAGAACAAATGGTCAGATTAATTAATGTTTAAATCTTTGCTTTCTCTGCAGGATTTATAAAGATGTAAGTAAACAATATGACTATAAATTATGCTATTTTGTTTCAAAGAAGGAATTTATTTCTGAGTTTAAAAAGAAAGCTTCAGATTTTTAGCCTAATAATTAGTTTTCCTGAAACCAATTAGCAAACACTGGTCTCTTCTACAGTTGACAGACTTTTTCTTTCTCCCTTTCTAGGACTCCCTACTTGATCTGTTTCAGTTTGGAATATCTGCAGGATGGCTGATTACTTGGCCATGGTTACCTAAGAACTGAAAAAAAAAAAAAACAAAAACAAAAACAAAACTACCATGTACATTGTACATCATAAACAACCTTTCCAAATCCCAAGATGAGGGAATAATAGAGATGAAATAAGTAAAAATAAATCCACAGCTCAGACAGAAGCACATCAGAAATTCATACAAATGGTATGGTTTGGGGAGAAATGCTATTATAAATATGCAATCTTTAGTTACTCAGTCCTCCCCCAACACCCTGATTCTTACATTTAAAGCCAGATTCTTTCATTATTTCTGACCTGATACGAAACACCATCTGGTATGTTCATGTTAAGAGGATTATATGGAAGAAAAATAGATATTTTTGCTCCTTCTAACTCAAAGAGTTTTTTAAGACATGCACATTATTTAGGTTTAAAATGTGAAAAAAACAAACGGATAAAGAAAAAAAGTAGGTTTAATATCTATTTCTTAAAAGGAAAACAAGTATACACAGCTCTAACGATGAACTATTTTTACTGGCCTTCATAGCTTCCGTTTTAAAAATTTTAGTCTTATGGAAATTTTTCTTAAAGAAAGATTACAAATCCAGATTTCTATAAGGAGAATAGTCATTCATTTTTATGAATTTGATGCATACACATATGAAATTAACTTCTACATATCACTGTGTCCATGTCAAAATTTCTCAGACAACTCTGAAGATTTTCTTCAGTTTCTAGTTCCATGGACTAAATCAACCAGATGAAAGTTGTGATGTTAGAATACAGGTTTGTAAATATTGAAGGTAATATTTCTCAATTTACACAAAATCATAAACTTTAAAATCGACTTTCTGCTGCTTATAGCTCATGTTAAGAAAGTAATTTTGCGCTTAGGTGGCTGCTGTTAACCCTAGTACTTTGGAGGAGAGGCAGCTAGATCTCTATGGGTCCCAATCCAGCTAGTTTATACTGTGAGTTCCAGGCTAGCTACAACTATTTAGTGAGACTATCTTCAAAAACCCCACCACTACCACCACCACCACCAACAACAAAGAAAACAAGTACAAGAAAGCACCTCAACAACCAGAAAATAAGCAACAACAGTAACAACAAACTCATTGGAAAAATAAGAAAGATGGCATCCACAAGTGCTATAAAGGGGCATTAGAAAAGTGCTATTTGGTGAGAAGTCTGGGTTACACTACCGATTTCATTATACTATGTACTTCACAGAGTATTTTCTTCTTAACCCTGATAAGCTTCTGTCTAGAAATGGTCACTTTGCAAGGCCTATGCCCCACTCCTACCTGCAAACACAGCACATCAGAAACAGGGCTTCATTTATACTAACAATTTTTTGACTACCTTTTTTCTGAAATGTTTAGGGTAGCTAAATGTTCACATGTCAAACATTTCTCAAGATTCTACAAATAACTATGAGCAAAAGCCGGACTCTGTAACAAAAGCACCCAGCAGAAACAGAAATGTAACTGAAAGCAAGAGTAAGCAGAAAGCGCTAGAAATAGGGCTCAGTGTTTAGGAGTGCATACTGTTCTTAAAGAGGAATGATGTGAATTTCCAGTACCCACTCACAATTGCCAGTAACTCCAGGTACAGAGATTTAGTATCTCTGTTTTTTAGGCACCTATGAGCATGTGTGAATACCCAAATACAAATAATTACACTTACAAATTAATTTTAAAATTTTTACCAGGAAAGATTTGCCAGGATTGGTTGAACAAGCAGAAGTAAGTCAACTCAAACTTTTTTTTTTGTTGTTTTTGTTTTTTTTTTTTTTTTGTTTCAGAAGTAGAGTAATTGTGTTTCATTTGGTTTGGTCTTGCTTAAATTATACAAAATGAAAGAGGGAAGAAGCTAAGCAGAAAAAGAAGTAGAAACCTAACTGATTGTTGCAATTTTTTCATTGTCCTATAGGAAAAGGCATAGATATTTAGATACTTAAAACATGGGAACAAGTTGTATAGTTGTTATACTTTGAGACAAATCTTATTATAACATTACTCTGTGTTATTAAGACAAAATTCAGGATGAAAAATAGAGGAGATTTGAAATGTTGTTAACTTTTTATCTACTCCTTAGGAAGTAATAAGCTCGAGAGAGAAACCAACTAATCTTTAATTGAATTAACGTAGCATCAAATTACCTTATAATTCTTATGTTTATATGCATAAATATAAATGCCACTTTCAGCCATAACCAAAGAACCTACTATTTCTTGTAAAATATGAAAATGTTGAGACATGTTCAACATGTTTAAGATGCCAGAAGATGGCAAGAAAAGCTTCTTGGCATGGCACAGCCATTTAAATCAGAAAACTAATGTAAGTATACTCACCTAAACCAAGGCTGTATATTTATGAGCCTGTCAATAGCTTACTATCATTTTGGAAAAGCTTTAAGAGCCCCGCCCCACCCCATATTGCTACTGGACTAGTGGCCACTGTAGCTTCTGGGAACTGTAATCCATCACCATTTTCTTTGTAACCAATAATGAACCCTACAGGCCCCAATGGGGATTTTCAAACCCACAGTAACAGAATGGACTTGGTTAAGTCCACTGGATCTCAAAATAAAAATAAAAAATAAATATGGAAAAAAAGTCTGTTGGGGAGAAGAGGGGCTAAAGAGGGGTGGCAATAATACAAGGGTTCATGGGAGTGAGTTTAGTTAGAATACAATGTTTACATGTATAAATATATGTTTCTATGACCATGTATGTGTATGAGATACTATAACCAGCCAGTTTTTATTGTTATTAAATTGACAAAAATACTTCACTTGAAAGCATTTATGATTCATTGTTCATCTTGATCCAGATAATATACAGAGTGGTTTAAGCAACTGTAGCCTCAGAGACTCAGTATCAAAAGGAGTTTCTTCTGGCTGTTGACCTGAGGCTTATTTCATCTCTATCTTCCATGCTCCACCCACTACAGTGACAACAGGGCTCTTTGTAATTTATTTTTACAACTGATGCCTGTTAGGCTTTTAGACCACAGGATAGCAACAGCTGCAGTTTGTGTTATTGTTTTTCTACTTTGAAAGCAATAAAGAGTCTGAACACACCAAAGGACAAAGACTAAGTTGTTACTGGATACTGGAAACTTCACAGAAGCCACACCCCACTGCCACACATTCTAAATCCACACAGAAGATGGTCCTCTTGCTAATTTAATGCTGTGCTGCATTATTATTATTTTATTTGGTTATATCTTCAGTGTTGCCCCTCCCAGTCTTCCCTCACTTGTGCCCACCCCCTTACCTTTCTTCTCTCCTCCCATTAGATTTCACACCCCTGTTCAAATATCTCCTTTATACCATTAAAACGCTATATTGTATTACACCACTTAACAGTCGTTGCTCTTAGAGAACCTGACAAGCTTGCTGTGGCCTCCAGGATCCTAAGAGTTAAGTATCTAATGTTTTCTGCTGGCTAACACATTGGACTAAGTAAGGTTAGAGTACACTTTTAAATAACTCTCCAAGAGTTCTGTGTGTTCTGACAATATTCCATAAAAGATAGTCAATAAAAATAGCTTATTAGCATTCTGAGGAGCTTTAAATCTATCAGGAAAATATGAAAGATCCTCTTTAAGAAGTAAAATGTGAGATTGCCTCAGCTCTGGGCACAGATGGAGAGAGAAAGAATCCTGTCAGAACCCCCAGAGCTCCCAGGGACTGAATCACCAACCAAAGAGTTGGTTGAGGAGCCCATTGCTCCATCTGCATATGTAGCAGAGGACAGCATTATCTGCATTCAGTGGGATGAGAGGCCCTTGGTCCTGTGAAGGCTCATTTCCCCAGTGTAGGGGAATGCCAGGGTGGTGAGGTGAGAGTGGGTGGGTGGGAGGGGTAGGGTCCTCATAGAAGCAAAGGAAGGGGGGGGGATAGGAAAGAGGGGAACCTGGAAAGGCAATAACATTAGACATGTAAATACATAAAATATTTAATAATTTTTGTTAAAAGAAGGCATATGTGAAGTCAAAATATTAAGTATAGCCTTTTATATACTGAGAGTCACTTATTTTGCATTAACAAATGCTTATGTAGTGTTTTGCATGTATATGCCACTGTACAAATATATGCATATGAGCACAGTTTCTTATTGAGAAGAAACATTTTATATTATCTATAAAAATATTTTAAACTAATTACTGTGTTGTATTTTCTAATAATCCATAAAAGATGGTCAGCTCTTATTGCCTTTCAAAAGAGAAAACTAAGCCTTGTTGATACACAATTTTAATGCATTTAGATGAGAAAACACATTCAGTTTGTAGTGTATCTCTAACATTTAAATATACCAAAATTATTAAACCTTTTTTTATAGTACTCAACATTTATAAACCCCATGCTATGAATTTAAGGAACCTGATATGATTTATTGAGTTTTCTTATTAGTTTAAGAATTTCTAGACACATGTTTTTGCCACTTGAGCCTTTCTGGGGGGATACAACCAGCAGTCTGGTCCTCCAAGGTTTCCACTGGTCTCTCCTAGTGTACCCAGTTCCCCTTCATTGTATTGTATTAACATTCTGCATCTTTTATTCTGTATTCTCTTATGTTGAACAAAATAAGCAGAGATACAAAAGGAAAACAAGAGAATTTAAAAGGTAAGACTGTAGAAGGCTAGACCTAGACGATGCACATCCCCTTTTAGAACCCTCCAGCCAGGCTCTGTTATGGATGTTCACTTTCTGCTCCACTACACACTAAGTTATTTAATCCTTCTAGGTGGTACATGGTTCAAAGATGAACAACTTGTCACAATTCCTTTCTCCCAACGTTGGGGCAATTTTGAAAGTCAGAAAACATGATTTTAATCCCCTCATGGGTAAATCCCCAATTAACACCTGAATTCACAATGTTTATCAGATAACTACACATTGGTTTCAATACAGTGTGTTCTAGATTCTGAGGCAGAGAAAAGATAATCATTAGAGCGGACCAAATGCTTGTATGATTCCATCCTTTCCTGCCCAGATGGAACAAGTGGCAAAATTGGACAAACCAAATTCTTAACTTGGTAGATAGAGAATCTAGTTTATGTAGATTCACTATAGAAGCACTGAAAATGTGCTAGCTAGGAAATTTACCATTTAGTGTATATTCTCTGATTATTTTATTAGTTTAGGTTTTATTAATCTCAAAAAAAAAAAAAAACCAAAGAGTTACTTGGAAGATCAAAATATGCTCAGTAAATTGGCAAGTATCAGAGTAATGGGAGTGCCTGCTTTAAGACCCAATTTAAGACCTCACCCCACCAGCAGGAACTCTCTACAAGCCCTAACATGGCGTTTTTCAGCCCTGATGGTTTTATGACTACAGAGAGGGCAACAGGAAGCCTCGGTTGGCATCTTGAAAATGGCATTTTGTTTTTGCCACACAAAGACAACTCAAGCTTATTTTCCATGCTTGTTATGTTCCTTCATGGGAACAGAAAAGGAAGAGTCGGTCCTTGAGGTGTCTTAACTAGAACTGGAAGACAGAGGAGCACATGGAGAGCCCTCAGATAATGAAAGCTTATGTGTAAACACAGGAATGCCTTAAGCTACATCAGGGTTGTTGCATCAGGGAGTGGAGGGGATAGGGCCACAGAAAGGAAGGGGTGTGGCAATATGAGATTTCAGACAATTCTGCCTCCTTGTCTCATACGCCTGTGACCTATGAGATTGACTGAAGAAACTTTTGAAAGTTTCTCTTTCTCTTCCCTTGTGCTTTATACATTAGCCAAGGAGAGCACCCATATTTGATACTTTGTAAAACAAGATTTCATGCCAATAATGCCCTTTGTCCTTGTCCTTAAACTGAGTCTTAGAATTTTGTTTGTGATATCACAGCAAGTCTGAGGCTAGCTTGGAGAAGGGGGTGGGGACTTTTCTCCAACAGGAGGTCCACACTACACAACAATATGTCCTCTGTTACCTTGAGGGGCTGAACGAGGGGGGGGGGTTGTATAAGTGAACTAGATACAGAAATAAATCTGTACACACTGAAATGATGATTCCAGGCGCTTCTACAAATTACCTGTTGTCCACCATTAATTAAGAATAACACATTAGTATAAACTGTGTTTGTAGATGGAGTAAAGGTTCACCAAGAGTAAAATTATTTCCATCCTTAAGAAGTAAATGCCACTCGGTTCTTTTGGAAACGGAGCATAGGTTAATGCAATGTTCAGAAGTAGCTTGGATGGGAACCCCTCATCCTTTGGAACCCTTCATCTTTTCCAACCCTTTCAACAGCGCTTCAACCCAAGAAAGGAGAAGCTAGCTGGAAATTAGGCTTCTGTGACCATACCCTTCACTTACACCCTTGTGAGCAGAATCCTTCCTAGGGCAATTTTAACTCCAAATTAGAGTAAGAAATGCACCCTGTAAAGTTCCCTGAAGGACGCCAACTGCCTATGCTGCACCGTTTTGCTCCATTTTGGGTGTTTTTTGATAGCCAGTGACAGTATCTGCAGGCTTCAAATCACTGGCTATGTGCTTTGTTTTTCTATCTCTTAGATGAAACTAATGAGCATGGAGAAAAAGCACGGGTCCATTACAATGCTTTTTCAAACAGTAAAGAGAAAAAAGGTGTTCTCTATGCCTTTTTACAAACACAGTTACATAGGGATATTCTTCCCACTGCACCTTAACCAGAGAGCTGTTGGGGGTAAGGCAACTACAGTATCGATTGTTAAGGGAAAGAAAAATATTTGTTATAATTTTTTCGCAAAAGTGATTGCAATACTGAGAAACAGCATAAGATTATTAGCTATTCTTAAATAACTGAGTGAGTGAGTCAGTCTTTGGAATTAAATATTGCTTCCTCCTCAAATCCTAATGCTTGAAAACGTGAATCACATCAGCCTAGGTGAGATACTTGCTGCAGAGGTCTCTCTAAGGTTGACTTTTCAAGTTGACAAATAAATTATTAAGGATGATGTTAATATTTGTGAAAATAATTTTGTATGACTGTTATATTTGTAAATGTAGATTTAATGATCTGAACTCAAACAATAACAAAAAAGCTAAAAATCTTCTCGTTGTATTTCCTTCTTCTCCAGGTTTGACTAAGGTTCCTGGCAACATACAGTTGCTTTATGTTGACATTTTCTATTGGAAAGAATAAAATCTCAAGAGACTTCTAAAAGGTGACTGAGGGGGAGGGAATGTATTCCCAATCTTGTATAGTTTCAGTATTCACTTTAAAGCAATGTACTCCTTTTCTGTTTCTGCCCCAACATTTCATAATTATATCATTTTGCAAGAATTGTGTAATTTACATAACCACCTAAATTGTCATAATTGCTAGAAAGTGCTGAAAAAGCATACGGTAGGCATTTCAGATTCATTTCTGCTCTCTGTTTTAAACTAATTTGAAATGCTTTTTGCATAAAAATTCTTTTGGTCAACAAAAAAGTAACTTGGGTTTGATTTTGTTGGAACCCCATTTTCTTTTTCTGAGGTTGAATTTTCCCCCTCCATAAATCCTTCCCATTTCCACCTACTGAGTACCTGGATGGCAGGATACTTGGGCCAACAAACCCTGGACGTCTTGATCTTATACAAGAAATTGAGACCACAGTGTTAACTATCTATCTTTCAGAGAAAGCCTAAAAGTCAGAAAAACAAAACAAAACAACAAAACCCTGTGTATGATTCTATCCTTTCACAGTGTTGTTCACTCTTTTTGAAATGAGGAAAAGGAAAAATCCAAGAATGAACTGTCTCTCAACAGTTTTCTCAGCATGCCATTTCCATCATAATTATCTTAACCATCTGTTTTGCTTGGAACAGGCAAAAGAATTTGATATTAAGAAACTAAACTGTCATTCTGCACAACAGAAGACTTTGTTAATGGAACCTCATTGAAAGAGGTAAAGCTAGCTATCAATTGTATCAAATTTCATCCATAAGACAGAATTCCAGTAATTGATCATTACTGCCCTGAAAATCAGCAGCTCATATACTTTCATAATACAGTAAGTTAGAACAGTATATGGTATATGCCATTTGCTGAAGGTGTAATTAGGAAACACATGATGTAAAATACCACCAGACAGGTAAGGGTAGTTAAAAATAGAGACTGATTTTCTTCATCTAAATTTGGTTTACCTTCTCTAAAAAGTAATTTTATCTGTGCACTTAGACTGTATATTAATGCTTGGCTTCCTAAAGAGATTTTGGCTATTGTGAGGCTATAACAATTCGTGGCAGCCAAAGAGACATGCATAAATGGCAAACCACACTCCTGTAGTGCTTTTTACCTCCTACACATGTAATTTATATGTATAGGCTTCATACACATGAATGCAAACACAAGCACATGCACAAACACTAACACACATCCACATGTACACACAAACACAGAGCTACTTACACACACATGCACACACACACTACACACACATACACACTAAAATCTCAGGATACACTACTTGAAATTAAAGTTTCAAAGATAATAAACAGTGGGACACTTTATTTTTATGATTTTTATCAAACATTAATGAATAATATTTAATTTAATATAAAACTTAAAGAGAGCACAAAACAATATGTCTACTATTCAATTAGTGTTCTCAATTACAGCTTTTAGTTAAAGGATTGTTAATATTTAAACCCATTAATTAAATGAAATAGTATTGTTGTGATGTTAGCATCAACTAAAGGTTGCCTGCCCATCAGTGAAGGCCTTCTGAAACAAGCAGCAAAGACAGATCAGATTTTATCAGAGATTAAAGAAAATGGTCGATAATGGAAAGAAAAAAAACACCAACCGACTGTCACTTTTTTTTTTTTTTTTTTTTTTTTGAAATTGTGGAAACAATAGCCCAGGTAAGGGAAACCAGGGACTTTTTATATTAACGTCCTACAAGACAGAGCATTTGCCATTGTGCCACCAGGAGAAAAATGAAAAGAAAAGGTAAGTAATTTATTACATTGCTTTGTTCTCAATGAGAACCAAGTCTTTATACAACCAATATTGTCATATAATACTATAATTTTTATCAAAGACTTTAGAAATGATGAAAATGTTGGGATGTTCTTATTTGTAAGAAATAGAATGGGAATTTAATTATTTTCTAATAATTCAAGGCAATTATCTGTTTGCCAACTATGAAATGCATAGCAGAATAAAATAATTAATTGTGAATTTTATATTCTGACATAGTTATAGAAACAAAAAAGTCAATTATGTCACATGTAGGTCAGTTTAATTATTATTTCAGTAATATGCACAATTAATTAAATCACAAAACTCAACTGCAAAAGTATAAAAGACATCAACATGTAAACAACCAAGGTACAAGCACTTTATTCTACAATTATCAACTTCACTCCTGGTCATACACCCAAAAGAAGATCCAACATCTAACAAGGACACATGTTCCACTATGTTCAGAGCAGCCTTATTTGTAATAGCCAGAAGCCAGAAAGAACCCAGATGTCCTTCAACGGAGGAATAAATAGAGAAATCGTGCTATATTTACACAAAGTACTACTTAGTTATTAAAAATAATGACTTCATGAAATTTCTCAGCAAATGGATGGAACTTGAAACTATCATCCTGAGTGAGGTAACCTGGTCACAAAAAATACTCATGGTATGCACTTACTGATAAGCAGATACTAGCCCATAAGTTTCCAAATACCCAAGAAACAATTCACAGAACATATGTAGCTCGAAGGGAAAGAAGGCCAAAATGTGGATGCCTCAGTCCTTTTTAGAAGGAAGGATAAAACACTCATGGGAGGAAATAATGGGGAAAATATTCATGGTAGAAGCAGGTATTGGAGACTAGACCATCTAGAGACTGCCTCACCTGGGGATCTATCCCATATGCAGCCACTAAACCCAAGCACTATTGCTGATGCCATGTAGTGCTTACTGGCAGGAATCTGATATGGAAGCCTCCTTAGATGCTCTGCCAGAGCCATACTGATACAGAGGAGCATTCTTGCGGCTAACCTTCGGTCTGAACACAGAGACCCCAGTGAAGGAGGTAGAGAAAAGACTGAAGGAGCTGAAAGAGTTTGCAATACCATGGGAAGAAAAAAAAAAAAACTATCCATACCCACCACAGCTCTCAGGGACTAAAACACCAACCAATGAGTTTGCATGGAGAGACCCATGGCTCCCGGTTCATACACAGCTTAGGATTGCATTCTCTGGCTTCAATGGGAGGAGAGGCCTTTGGTTCAGCAAAGGCTAGTTTTCCCAGTATAGGGGAATGCCAAGGTTCTGAGGGGGGAGAGGGTAGTAGGGAAAGGGAGCACCTACAATGGAGGCAATGGAAGGGGAGGAGGGATTGTATTGGGGGAAAGCAGCAGACAACATCTGAAATGTAAATACAGAGAAAATCCAATAAAAAAGTAATATGTGCTAGAAGAAACTGATATAAAGCTTGTGGGAGTAATTAAGTAATATCTGATATTTCTAAATCCCACTTCTTGAGATGGAAACCATACCTAAATCTGCTAAGAACCTAAGGCTAGATAGGCTATGCCAGAGATCTAAAGGGAAGCCAAATCTTACTGTTCTCCCAAAGAATTATACTAATAAAATGAGTGATTGTGCTGTACTTACAGATTGTCTCCGTGTTCCACTATCACCAGAGAAGCTTCCTCCCTCTGTAGAGGGAAACTAAACACAAAGCCATACCCTGTCAATGTACAAATGAATTTAGACCTTCAAATGTTTGATCAGTCCTAACTGAGATGTTTCCTATAATCCTCAGGGACTTTAGAAATCATGAAGAGGAGTCAGAAAGAATCTTAGAGCCAGAGAGATACCAAAAAATTTCCAAGTGTTTTCTTCTGTTCATTCTGTCCTACTCAAATTGGTTTGATGTTTTAAACCTTATTCTGTTTTTTTTATTTGTTATTATTCTTTAGATGTATAAACAGACAGAAAGGAGAGACAGAAAGGCTGTGGATTTGGATGGGAGAGGTAGTGGGGAGAATTGTGGAGCAGTTAGGAAGGGAAAACCAGACTGTATTGAATGAAAAAAATCTATTTACAACAAAAGTAGAAACAGTGGGAACAAGTATATATATTTTCAAATATACCCACCCCACACATTCACATATAGATACACAAAGATGACAACCAGCAGTTAGAATTATACCCACTTTGCTGGTTAAGTATTAAGGTTTTTTTTTTTTTAATCTCAGTCAATTTTCAGTCTATTTGCTTCCTGAATTCATAATATATTTACTTCTCATTTTCTTAATTCCCTAACAGGAGGGAAACCAATATATCAAAGTGATGCGTATTAACGCAAGTATGAAATTTGTGTTATAATGTGTTTAGTATTGTTTATGTTTAATCTGATGCTCTTTTTTGAATTATCACTTAAATCTGTTCAATCATATTACAGATATATCATTTACTATGTCATCTGAAACTCTAATGGAAGTTGAAATACTTAAGTTTATCAGCTCTTATACTATGATGCTAGTCAAAAACCTTATACCACATGAGAAGAAGCTACAGGAAGTGTGCACAGTAGGTACACAACTATCCTTATTACTGTAAAGTCAGTCATCAAATAAATGCTGATTTGACTGTGTTCACTTCATCACTGATATATGGGGGATTCTTAGGAACACACACTACAGAAGCAGCTAAGATACAATTTGTTATTTGTTAAAGTATCAAAGGAATACCCTCTTAGAAAATTTATAAGCTTTGTCTTAAATTTAAGTTTAGACTTTGCCTTTTAATAAAGTATTAAACATTGTTTTATTTTTATTTGTGAAGAGATCATTGAGTGCCTAAAGACAAGAGTGTATCATCAAAGAGGATTTTGTTTTGTTAGAAACAAAATATCTTGTAAGGGGAGGAGGTATGCCAAGTCCCAGTGCTGAACTCTAGCTGCTGTTGCTGTTAGCTTCCCCTCATTCAGTTTGCAACAGTGCTTTGCATGCATCTGTTTATGTCCTTGTCTATTATTCATCTACAGGATTACTGCTTGGTAGCCATTATCTTCCTTTCATATCTTCTCTGCATCTTTTGTTTCCGTGGGTTGCTTTGGCAATAAAACCAAGACAGGGGTACCGACTTATTAAAAAAAAAAGAAAGAAAGAAAGAAAGAAAGAAAGAAAGAAAGAAAGAAAGAAAGAAAGGAAAGGAAAGGAAAAGAAAAAGGACGAGCACCAGGAACATCATGTTTTTACATTTCTATGAACATTATTGCTTCTTTCAAAAGGTTTTAAAATGCTAACATGCATTCAGGAAACTTTCTAAGCTCATAGGTATGATGAATTTGAAACTGGGTGAATGGAGTCTGAGCAGTGTTTGCTGGAATAGTGCACTATTGTTCAATCTTTCTGCTGCAAATTGCCTTGTGCAATTTTCTGTTTGCTACACATTTTAATACCAGAATTTCAAGTGACACATAGTGATTCTTTCCCCTGACAATTTTATCATGCTCATTCATTATGCCCTCTCATCTTTCTGAGTAGAAAATTAGAATTTTCATTTTAAGTTTCCACAAAAAAAGAGAAAGTAGATTAGATGATATGCAAGGCCAAAAGGTCAATGGATTTCTGAGCCTAAAGCTATGTTTACTTGAAAGGTCTCTAGGATTGTGTGTGCCAGGAACAAAACCCCACCAAATAAAGATGGACTTGACTTGGTGCAGACCAAGGAGCTAGGATTCATTTGGAGATGATTAGATCACATGAACATAGCTTCGTATGCGATTCTAAGTCTGCTTTGTATCCTACCCCCACAAACCATTGTTAATAATTAAGTTTCAGTATTCTGACATAAAATCCATCTCATATGCAAGAAGTTTCTGACTTCTATGAAGCCATATGTACATCCCAGGTTGTCAATATCTGGGTGTCCTCAAACTGTGTTGTTTCCTAAGTATCTAATGCAGCATGCTTGATTGTGTCAAATTCCTCTTTAGCAAGTCACTTAAAGGCATGTAAAGCCAGTTTAAAGCATCAAAATTAAGACATATGCATCAGGTATTCAGATTTTGTTTCCTGTTTCTTTGTAAACCTTCATATATTGAAAGTAATTATTACTTTCATATTTCAGATACTTGTTATCTGTTCAATAATCCTCTTAAGTAACAAAACATTAGGACCCTCTCAAAAGCAACTGCAATGCCTGTTTTTCAAATTCAATGTCCAGTAATATCAAAATGCAAAATTTAATAATTAAATTATAGTAACAAAAATGACACAAAGTCAATATTTTACTATTAAGTGTTGATAAAGTTTACATTACTGAAAATATCATAAATAGTTAGAGATTTATTAGTTTTGTAATTACTTGCAAATGTAAAAGATTTCTAAGATTTAGGATATTACTAGTTATTTTATTACATGCCAAAAATCTCCACCAAACCATTTGAGATAGGATGTTTCAAAATAATGCTGAATTAGAATTATGAATATGATACTATTTCTGTAGCTAATTGTTATGTGCATTATGGATTTGTAATTCAATTGTCAAAGATATTGATAACTCTTTTATTCTTCTGTTGGGGCCTTCTAGTTTACGTTTGGGTTACTGCTTCCCACTTCATCTTATTACACTTTATTTTGTCATGTCTGGTTATTATATCTTTAAAGCCTGTTTTTTTTTTTCTAAGAAGAAATTGAAATGCAATAGATCTGGAGGGGGATTTGGAGGGGTAGAGTGAGAGCAAATTATAACTAGGATATCTTGTATGAGAAAAGAAACCATTTTCAATAAAAAATCAGAATTTAAAGATAGTTTATAAAGATATGAACCCTACCAATTTACCATTTATAGTCTCTTGTCAGAAAACATTTTATCCCTTTCTGTGGATATATGTCCATTCTATATTTTTCTTTTACAATTACACACCACCAATGATACGTGTTTACTGACCAGAAATCACATTCAACAGTAATCTTCATTAATATGCTTCTCTGACAATTTCTTTCCACATGTCTGACTTAGAAACCAAACCAAACAAGATTTCCCAATGCGTTGGTCCCATGTAAAGTTTTCTGAGTTAACTTTGTAGTACTTGTGAAAAATTTGAGAGTTTAAAAAATCTATTGGTTTTGATCAGAGTAACCCAGGAATGCTAATATTAG
Organism: Micromys minutus; assembly: GCF_963924665.1. Taxonomy (NCBI): domain Eukaryota; kingdom Metazoa; phylum Chordata; class Mammalia; order Rodentia; family Muridae; genus Micromys; species Micromys minutus. The sequence continues at coordinate 184,312,880 of NC_137969.1, read as the reverse complement.
ATATTATGGTTTGTGTGTGTGTGTGTGTGTGTGTGTGTGTGTGCTTATGTGTGGTAAGCACATGAATGTTCTTGTGCCTAGGTATAGAGGCCAGAGGGAAAGTTTTGGTGTCATCCTCCAGGTGCCATGTACCTTTCTGTTTGTTTGTTTGTTTGTTTGTGAGTCAAGTACTCTCCCTGACTTGAAGCCTGCCAGGTAGATTAGGTTGAATGGCTAAGAGACCAAGACTTGTCTGTCTTTGATTCCCTTGTGATAGTATTACAAGCCTAAGTCATTGCACTGAGCTTCTAAGTTTCTAGCTGATCTATTGCTCCAAGTCCAAACACACATTAATTTTGAAAGCTATCCTTGAAAGCACCAAGTTATCATCAGATTATCTATAAAGAATAAAATTATTTTATTTTACTTTGGTCCTGCTATCTTAGTTCTCCAAATTTGAACCCCATCTTCGTGATGAGTATTGTTCTGACACTAGGTTTTATGATAACTCCTTAGAAGAAGCAAACTACCACCTTCTCTCAAGTTTCCTAACTTGAAATATCTGGAAATGCTCATTACCCATGGTTCTCTTCTCCAGATAATGACATTCTGCAAAAGCCACAAATTTCTCCCATTTGCATTTCTCCTTTGCCAATAGTAGGTAAGAGAGAAATGCAACTGGCTACAAGTGGCTGTGGCCATACTCTGATATCTTACTCTTTAGTGCTCTTTTACTAACTAAATAGGTCAAGATACAGAAAGTATTAGACAAAGTAATGCTTTCATAGTCATTCTTAGAGTCTTTAAAAATTTTTATAGGTACCCCTTAAAGAATTTTCAAAGGCTGAGAGATAAATACACCACAAACCTTAGAGAGAGGAGCTCTCCACCTTTTAACTTAGCTGTTGTCATACACATAACCTAATTCTTCGTTCTGTTCTGTGGTCCTTCTTGTCTGACTCTCTCTAACAGATGCCCTCTAGTGCTTAGAAACTCAAGTATTACGAAGAAATATTCTAGAAGTCACCTGGAGTCTGACCTATGCTTAGCCTTTCTCAACATTAATTAAATATACAGAGCATTCTTCTAGCTTTTTTTCTATGTACATTCCAAAAAAGCAAGGGTTTATTATTATTATTGCTATAAATGAAATATGAATTTGTATATAATATATAGTATAAGCATTTTCCACATAAAAGATACCATCAGTGAAATTCTAAGTACTTAAAATATGATTTTTGTATCTAACATTTTCTGAAATTCCTATGTGTATATGCCACATGTGTGCAGTCCCCTCAGAGGCCAGGACAGAGCATTAGATCCTATCAAGCTAAAATTAAAGGCAATTGTGAGCCACCAATTATGGATGCTGGAAACGAAGCTCAAATCTTCTATCAGACTTCCAAGTACTCTTACTTGCTAAGCCAGCTCTCCAGCTGCTTCCTGAACACTGTTACTTTTTTATTTCTCCATACCGTTAGTCAGGATTCTATGAACGTTATTAAAATTCTGACCTAGTTAGACCATCTGAAGATGGAATCTACATAAATGCAATTAAATATGCAAATATACTCATGAACTCAAACCATAGCTCTTTGTATGACAAGAGCACAGAAATAGCATTGTATCATACTTATCTGTGTTACAAAACTCTCTGCATACAAGCTGACATGCCAGAACAGGAAAAAGTCAGAAAGTCATTTTTTAATCAAGCGTATTAATATTTTCTAGTGATAATAGAGGGTATTTGTCATAGAGATAGAAAAAGAATTAAAACAAATAATTAAAATGTTTTGCCTGAACTCACAGGAACATATGAATATGCCAGGCAAACACATATAAGGACCCAATCACAGAAGGGAGGAAAGCATTACAGATGAATCATGTAATATGCTAGGGAAGATACTGAGAAACACCAACAGTCTTACAAATACATTAGGAATGATTACAAGTTAATGTTTAATAAAAGAAAACACATTACCGTGAATTATTTTTAGGTGCAATTGATGCAATATGACCTGAAGTGATTTAAATACATAATAACATCTGCATTAAGAGGCCCATATGTGGCAAATGAGCATCATTTGATTCCTATTTGTTAGACAGATGATGTCTGAAGAGGGCGAAACCTTCAGAGTTTTATCTGATTCCCTCAGTCACTGACCCGCCTTCAGGCTGGCAATTCTCTCTCACAGCAGCAAGTTTCTGGTGGTTACCATCATTGATCTCAACTGAGGGATGGCCTCTTTGAGTTACAGGAGCCTATGCTGGATGGATACATCACTCAGAGGGAAATCTCTAATAGAGCAAGGAAGCAGGAGGTTACCAGTCCTTCTACTGTCCCAAAGGTAACCTCAAGTGTGACTTTCTGCAAGGTGAGAGGTAATTCTCTATCAATTGTGGATTAGCGAATGTCATTCACAGGAAAGGTCACATGTCTTGAGTGCTTTCTGTGCTTGAGAATTGGAACACTGTTTGTCTGCGAAGGAGCAGAAATCTAGGAGACCTGCTTCTCTTGCGAAACTAGGTCAGATTTCATCCAGTCCTGCCGCCCAGGCCCTTCAAAGCAATCTCTTACATTGTGGCAATACTTTGAGCAAATCCTGATGGTTGTTCATAAATTATATTGCAACCAGAAGGGAGAAAAAGTTATTCTCTACCTCTTTTGACTCCAGCTTTTTATAAGGTAAGTCATAAAATTTAATTGGTGACCCCAGAGCAGGGTTATAGTTCTTAAATTCAACTATATCCTTCCTAACCTCCAAGTCAATAATAATAACCGAAGATGATGTTAGTGCTTCTAAATTCAATAGAAGTGTCAGCAGCAGTTAATATATACGAGCTGCAGCCAAGTATATGAAAGCTTAAAAAAAATAGAAATGCACACATCCTTCTGGGTTTCCTTGAAATGCTGTAAGTGTTTGGGATTTGGACTATGTAAATAGTAAGCATACACACAACAGTTACCAGAGGAGATAGAATGAAGGTCGGAGATAGGAGGGATAGATATGATAATCTCTTAGACAGTGGTTCTAGAAACTGAATGTAAATAAGTTAAAGATAACTTACAGCTATGATGATCTTAGAGGATTTATCTTTCTTCGGAGTTTTAGAGGTAGTAAAGAAATATCAAAGATATTTTTAAATGAAAATTTTCTTATTGCTTTGAGGTTGTATACATGTTGCCAGAATTGTATCCAGTGCCTCCTAAAGTGGTATGAATGAAACTGACACTAAAATGCTCTGTTCCCAAGACTTCCAATGTATAAACTGGTTGACAGAGTCGGTGCAACAAAACTTCTACTTCGTATGTTGGAAGGCAGTGCAAAGATGTTGAGTGTGGCGCAGAACTGTTGGTGAGAAGAACGATGCCCAGAGATGGTCTGGATTGCCTGGAGACTGATGGGGAGTGAAGCAGTAGCTTTGATAATTTATTTACATTTACAATTTTGAGATTTTAGTTCATTAGAACTGTATTTATATCTTCCTCTCCATATCCCCTTGTGCCACTCAACTCTTTAACAGTATAATCTCTTTGTTATTAGAATATATATTTGCATGCACATGCACACATACACACAGACACACACACACACACACACACACACACACACACACTCACACACACACACAAACCTTTTCTCTTCTGAGTCTATTCAATTCTGCTCCTACGTATATATCTTTAGGGGTAACCAGTTGAGATTGAATACATTATCAGGGGTCTTGCTCATGAAGAAAAAGAATTCTCCCTCTTTCAACAGCCACCTGTAGCTCTTTATTTATGAGTAGGGCCTCGTAAATGCCCTAATCTATATTGTCATGGAAACTGGTGTAATCTTGATGCAAGTCTTGTTTAAGCAATCATATTTTTGAGATTTCATGGGTACATCTTTCTTACTGTGTTGACAAGACACTATCTCATAACAAACACCTGTACCTTCTGGCTCTTACAATCATTCTGGGTTCTCTTTCAAAGTTTTCTCTGAGCCTTGGGTGTAGGGATTACTTTGTAGATGTAATATCTGAGTTGGACACCCACTGATCACCAATTCTTTTCATTTAGACCATTTTTATCTCTGTAGTAGTCATATGGCTGCAAAAAGAAACTTCTTGCTGAGAGAAAAGAGGTATATTTATCTGTGAATATTAGGGTGAATGTTTAGAATACAGCTAGGAATTATACTGATATAGCAAAGGGATGGTAGAATCTCTTCCCCTAGGGTTTATGACCTATCCGACTACATTTAGTTGGCTAGGTTTATGGGACCAAGTATAAATTCCCTCCTAGTGCACTGGCTTATTTATTCCAACTTGACCACTATAGTTTACCACCAAGATTAAAGTATCACACTATTGCACTGGGTATATATAGTTGGGGTGGCCATTGTTATATATAGGACTTATAAAAGGTATGTATAATGGATGTTTTCTTTCTTGGCAGGCCAAATAGTATCTTTTCGTGCTATAAGAACTAGTTGTCAATAAAGAGTATTCTGGGTCATTTCAGGTTAATTCTACCAAGTTGTGTGTCATAAGTTGTGCTGTCTTCACCAATATGATTTACAATCTAGCTTAACCCTGATGCATCTCAAGTTTACTACTTTTATTGTCCTAGAGAAACATAATAGCTAAATGTTCCCTAATAACACACTGTTATAGCCACAGATCAAGTGTTTTGTAGACCTTTGTCAGAAAAATTTTTTCTTTCAGGACATGGCAAATTAACACAGAAACCCACATGTGATCAAGTTTTAAAGACAATGAGAAATTGAAATATTAAGTGCCAGGCAGAGTTCTACATTACACTTTGCGCTTAAGGTTCCTAAATCTACACACACACACACACACACACACACCCAGAAAGGTTTTAAGAGCCAGAGGCAGTAGATAACTTTGAGGAAATACTGGTTTGCAGATACAGCAGGGAAGATTTTTATATGAACTCACAGATTTTGGGATAGCATGCTCAAGATTTCCACAATTTCAATCAAGACTGAATCCATCATAGAGAAGGGAAAGAGGCCATGAAGGCATAACGTCCATCTCATGAACAAGAAGCTATAGGCAGTTGATTTCTGTTCAGTGAAAGGAAGTTGGTTTTCTTCTTGGTATATTGGCCACATTCCATGGCAGTCCTCATGATCAGGAGAAGTCAATCAAACTAAGCTCAATAATGTGTGAGAGAGGTTGGAGAAAAAAAAGCAGGAGAAGGAGATGTATAGATATTGGTATAAGTATAGATATAGATGAAGATACAGATATGCAAATCTATCTATCTCTCTATCATCTATCATCTATCTATCTATCTATCTATCTGTCTGTCTATCTATCCATCTTCCTCATAATGGAATCACATTACATGGAGTGATAATATTGATAATACTATGCCAGAAGTCATAAGTATCTAATAGAAACAGCCATAGGAAGCATGAAAAGTATTCTTTTAAGTTGTTGGCTAGTTCACGTGAGTCTTCAGACTATATAATCTATTGCCATTACCCTTTGTTGCCTCCATCACATTAGATTTCAATATGAGTGACAAATGTGTACAACTGTTTGTCTGAAACATTAAGAATTTTGCTACATTTGTTTAAAACAATTGTTGGCATAGGGAACAGTACTCTGATAGAACCAGCATTGCATTTCATATTCTAGAGCAGCAGGTTCTCAACCTGTATGTGTAACTCTTTTGGTGAGGTCAGATGTCCCTTTTACAGGGCTCACAAAGCAAATATCGTGCATATAAGATATACATGCATATTTCACTATGATTAAAAAAGTAGCAAAATTACAGTTATGAAGTAGCAATGTAAATGATTTATGGTTGGGGTCAGCCTAACATGAGGAAATTTATTAAAGGGTTGCATCATTGGAAAGGTTAAGAACCATTATTCTAAAGCAAATGTGTTGAAGAATGCCTGTAGAATCATTAGTGAGGCAAACTGCTTTTCAAACATTTAATTCAGAGACAAAATATTCCAATCAACATATTTTTATCTGATAAATAAATATTTGTTTCTTTTTAATAGTATTGTTATTCTCTCAGTAAGTCTGAGAACTCAGTTCTTGCCTCTGCACTGAATAAGTCTTCAAATCTTTACTGAAATGATTCTTAGCCCAATATGGCAGCATACACCTATAATTCCAACTTCCATGGAAGCTGAAGTAAGATGTAGTAAGATTTCATGTCAGTAAGGGCAATACAGCAAAGGTTTTTAAAATAAAACAAAATGATTCCATTTACATTGATTTTCTACTTCATGTATAATCTTAATAGCCTTATGTTACATATTTTAAAGTGAATGGTTTTCATGTTTAATTGTATAAAGAACTGGAGTGTCACATAGCAATAACTGGAGAAAAAACAACATGACCTTAACATATATATTACCTTTGCAATTATTGAGGTAATCTTCAGGAATATGTTGAAATCTCTAAACTTATCTGGTGTGTTGAGAATATTATAATTCACTATTTATCCATTATGTTAAAATGTTGTATCCAACAATAAATTCAGTAAAATTTTAAATTATTTTTATCTTTTCTAGCTAAGGAATTCAAGATAACTTAAAAGATATGGTTAAAAAATTATTCCTTTAAGTTGACCCCTCAATGTTTATTGAGGTACAACTAGAGAATAAAATTTCTATATAATTCAGTTGAATTGCATGATGTTTTATTGTGTATATATATATATATATATGTGTGTGTGTGTGTGTGTGTGTGTGTGTGTGAGTGTATGTGTGTTTGCATGTATTTGTATATTCCTGTACATTAAATGATGTTCTCAGTCAAGTTAATTATGTCATTTCTCATAGTATCATATTTGTACATGGCATAAGTGTGAACAAGCTGTTTTCCTAGAAATTTTCAAATCTGTGACTATCATTAATTATACAGATGAACATTGTTATTTCTTCTGTAATGCCTCTTGCCTGCAATGATTTTCAGCACTGAATCTGAATCTTTGTACTGGTGTGAACCTTTCAGTTTCTAATTTCAGATATTAGGTCATTTTTAGTGCCACAAACAAGTCTCAGCATTATTTCTCTCTCTATTCTTGGCTTACTCACTTTGTATACATGATGCAAACATACACATATTCTTTAATTTTTCATGTCTCTTTTAAAAACTGATTTATTTGTTTTCTTGTTGTTAGGTTTTTAGTTATATTCTGAGTATCAAAATTTTTTCTATGTCAAATTTAACTGCATTTTTAGTTTACAGTGGTTTTCTTTGTACTCTCATATGATATGTTGTGTTAGCTGTTAGCATGCTATGCTTTAAATAGCTCCACTTACAGTAGCATTTATCATATGGCAGACCATGTGGCAATCAATATCTTCTACATTCATTTGTATTAAGAAGTATTCATCTTTCATTTTTGAAGAACAATGTTGTTAGTTGCTATGCTTTTATCTTTCTTCCATCACTTTTAATGCATTTTCTGTCTTTCAAACAAAAAATTTCAGTTGTGAAATCCGTGGATGGTCTTTGGGGGATTTTCTAGTCTGGAATAAATTACTTCTCTATTGTTGCTTTTAAAGTTCTTATAATTGTATTTTGTTTATAATGTGACTGTGGAGTTTTGTTTGTTTGTTATATGTGTAGCTTATTTGAGGATCTTTGGGTTTCATGGAAATCATTTGGAGAGTTTTCTGCTATGGTGTTAAATAAGCCTTATGTCAAATATGCTGTCATTAAAGTTTCCCCAATTTTTTCTTTTGCATGATATTGTCCTATAAGGCTTACAGATTTTCTTCTCATTGTTTTATTATTTTTATTTCTTCTACAAATGATCTTTCTTTAAAGTCACTGAGATTTCTTTTCTGATTGATTAAATTTTTTTTTTGAATTCTAATTCATTTAGCTTCTTTAGGACTTGTGGGTGTGAGAGATGTCTCAGCAATTAAGAACACTGGTGGCCATTCTAGAGCACCTGTGCTTGGTTCCCAGAATCCACATGGCCACACATAACCATATATAACTTCAGTTCTAGAAAATCTGACACTCACTTATGACTTTCTCAGTAATGGTACATGGGCAAAATATTTATGTATAATTATTTTGATAAAAGATGAATATTTGAACTTTATGTCAGGTGGTTAATGCATGTTGGTTTCCGTAGGATTAGTAAACTGTCCATTTTGTTACTATGATTGCATCACATTTCACTAATAGGTTGTGATGGTTGAAGTCTTGTTTTGATGTCCTATCATTTGAAGACATTATATTCCTTCTTATTTACAGACACTTTGTCAAGAAACATTCTTCTTACATTAACCTTATCAAAGATTATGAATAAACCAACTGGTCAGCAAATGGGGTACCTAAGTAGGCATTCAATATAATTGTCTGTCATACAGACTCAGGGAGTGGGTATGCTGGTACCAGATAAGCTGATTTCACAGAAGTAAATTTGACAATAATGATAGTACTAGTGATCCTAGAATCTGGATCTGTGAGATTATTGACCCTGTAGCAGGTCCATGATCTGGGTCCATCAAAATAAGTTTGGGCAGTGGATGAGTGTGAGTTAGCCTAGGGTAATATTTAACTGGATTAGGGTTTCTAATGTGCATGGTAAATATGTGCCCTTCATCTTCTTCTTTCATATGTAGAAAATTTGCCATCCCATGATATGCAACATAAGGAGGTCATATGTGAGAAGTAACGAATATGCTTCTTGTCCTCTTCAATGAACCACTTTTCTTTCTGTCTATGCTCCTCAAAGCTATTGTACTCCTCAAAATTGTCATTTGGGTTGCTATACTCTTGTAAAGCAAGTATATTTATAGGCAGGTGATTAATGAAAGTGATTGTTATATGAAAATCTAAATGCTCAATCCTCCTAATCTGTCATTTTGCTGAGCTCACTCAAAGAGTCTCCCCCCCTCTCCCTCTTTCTCTCTCTCTCTCTCTCTCTCTCTCTCTCTCTCTCTCTCTCTCTCTCTCTCTCTCTCTTTCTCTCTCTCTCAAATTATTTTATTGGATATTCTCTGTATTTACATTACAAATGTTGTCCCCCCATTTTCATCTCCCCTTCCTCTCAATGAAGCTACACCCTCTCCTAATCACCCTCTCCACCTCAGTGCCTCTGCATCCCCCTACATCGGGAATCTGCACCCTCACTGAACCAAAGGCCTCTTCTCCCATTGCTGCCAGACACTGCTACACATGCAACTGGAGCCATAGGTCTCTCCATGCGTGCTCAATGTTGGTGTTTTAGTCCATGTGAGTTGTGGAGGTTGGTTGGTTGATAATAATGTTCTTCCCATGAGGTTACAAATCCTTTCTGCTCCTTCAGTCCTTTCTCTAGCACCTTCAATGGAGTCCCTGTGTTCAGGCCAATGGTTAGCTGCAAGTATGCTCAGCAGTGTCTGTATGACTCTGGCAGAACCTCTGAGGAGGTATCCACATCTGGTTTCAAGGAGTCTCTCTGTCTGCATCTCGACTTGTGCTCCTTAACATTGTTTCTAAATCATATAACATTTCCTCAATTCAACTATTGGCCAGTCTTAATAAATAAATATTAATACCTTAAATACTTATTAATTCTTATCTCTTACTCTTATTGCTCCATCTGAAACCTCTACGACATACAACTATTTCTTTCTCTTTCTATACACTCCATGGGATTATATTACTTAATATACTGAATTTAATAAAAAATCGAAATGCCACTTAAAATGTTTTCTGCTTGGATATTATGGTCATTTAACCATAATATTTACAGCTCAGCTTAACTTAATATTTTTTGTTATCCTCCCTTTTCCCTTTCCTACTGCAAAAGTAAAAAGAGTCAGCTGGTTCCACTAGTCACATTCTGAAATGGAGAATCCCTGTCAGGCATTATTCTTTTATTAGATACATCCTTGACCATTAATCTTCTAAAATAGATTGTATGAACAAGTGTACCTTTGATTTAAACACCAATGTTGGTCAAAATCAGTTATGAACAGATTAATAGAATCTTATTAAAACAAATGATGGCTTATGTTTCAGAAACAAAGTATGGTTTGTGAAGGCTATGAACAAAAATTTCTGAGTTATTTATATCTATTGTAATTTGAAACAACTCACTAACATTATTATTTAGAGTGAACACTTTGGGGATCTCATTTAGACTTATATGAACTCAAGAGAATGAAGGAGAAGGGAAAATAGAGACAACTATTTTCTGTATATATGAACTACATGTCTAGTAGCAACATGTAATTTTTCAGAGTTTGTGAAGCTGGTAGGAGGAAGAAGATAGATTTGAGTTGGAAACATATTTGTGTACCTCCAAACTGATTTCAGATTATTTTAAAGAGGATTTCTCTGTTTTCAATGCAATCTTGTTGGAGGAAGATAGCTATTCCAAGGGTGGGTGGTAGCCAAGGGGGAACCCAACTTTTCCAATGAGAAGGGGAGGGGGATGGGGAGAGAGATCTATAAGAGTGGGCTAGGAGTGTGTGTGTGTGCAAATGTTATAATGAACTTGTTATTCTGTATGTTTAAAATTGTAGTTAAAGAAAAAGGCCAGGAAATATGAAATCACATTATATCTTCAATTTCAACAGAACATATACTATTTAGGTTACTCAGAAACTGAACCTGTTTACCCATAGTTGGTTTGTTAATCATACTTCATGTATTTTAAATTGTCATAGCAATACATGAGAAAGTGCTGCTTTGTGTCTGAGCAACACCAATGGACTTTATCTATTTAAATTTTTGTTTTGAGCTATTTTAAATATTTTAAAAGTCTCTTGAGCATTCATAATTACTTTTGTCTTTGTTTACCCTACTGTGTCTCCACAGCAGTCACTACAGTGTGGGATATGATGTGTCCCCAAAGCAAAAACTAAAAATAAAAAAAAAAAATATAGGCGAATTGAGGTACTGTTTTTATTTATAGATTTTTTGACTAAAAATATCTAAAAAATTATTCTTATTGTAGGTATTATAAAAATAGTGATTTTCACAGAGGAAACATGGCATGTAATATCACTGTACTTAGCATTTATATTTGCTAGGTTAGTCAACACATGATGAAGAAGTCCTACATTTATTTTATATAAATAATATATATTTATATAATATATTAAAATATATTTTCACTAAAGTGCTATTAAAATATATATTTTCAGGTAAAGAATGAGCTATAGGACAAAACAATCATATAACAGAAAAAGACAGATGTAAAAGATAACATGAGATGTAGTAAAAGTCCAATTAATTTAGATTTATTTTAACATTGTCTGGCCCACAATTATTTATAAGCAATAAATTTCAAATGATAGATACAACTTGCAAACAAAAATTAAAGCTTTCCCATTTTAAGACTTGGCAAATAAAATAATTTAATTACAGGCATCTTAATGATTAAAACATTTCAATATTAATCACCCTCCTATTGCTACTACACATAATGCAATCAGGAAAGTCAATACAGTATACTCTTATGATGATAAAGACCATGATACTGAATTTAATTAACAATATTTCTCCCTGCTCAAAGAAGCTTCCTTGGCCCCTAAGTGGAAAGAAAAATAAAAGAACAAAGATTTCTTGTAATCTTTACAGAAAACGGTAAAATAGGAGGTATATGTAGTGATTACTTGGTGATGATTACTCTGTAGCAAATATGAAAATTAATCAAGAGAAAAATAATGTCTTTGCTAAGGCATTCACACACCGAGAGTGATGCTGTGTATGCCCATTGCATGTTTCTTTTTATTGACTCTAATGCTCAACTGAGTGTAACATTTATTTCCTGTGTTTCAGCTCTATATTCTTGAGTTCTCTGAAGTTTTAGAGCTTTTGATGTTTTGATATTTTCATACCTTCTTTTGATATTTTTATAGCTTCTCTTACTCATTATGTTAAAATCTTGGCAGAGATTTATTTTGAATTTCTATGCGTTCTTTTGTTATTTATTTATTTACTTATTCATTCATTCTAGGGAGTAGGGACACACATGCTGCTAAGACATATATGCATAAATGTCAGACAGCAACTCACAAGAGTAGATTTTTTCTACCATGTGGGTTCCAGATAGAAATCAGGTGTGTGATTGATATCGAATGACTTTACTCCCTGAGCTATCTTGATGGTCCTCCATTTCATTTTCTATTTTATAAAATTTTACTCTTCTTTTTTATGTTTATTTGTCAATTTTTTCTTTTCTTAAACTGACTTCTGAGCTCATCAGATCTCACCTGAATTTCTTCTATGAATGACTACTTTTGACTACTCTTTTCTTTGTTTATATTTCCTTTTACTTCTATATTTCTTCTTCCGTGAGGATTTGGTTGCTTGTTAAAGTCATTTTCAGTGCTTCTCCTTTCTAATATTTACATATTATTTCTTTAAATTTCATTTGCCATGCATCCTTCTATCGAATGTGTTAATTCCATTGTAATGTTCTATTTTAATACTTTAAACATTTCTAAAGAATATTGATATTTCACCAATGTTTAAGAAAATAAGTAGAAGAATGAAATCATCTGTCCTGTTCCTCAGTGAGCTTCTTATTTTGTGGACAGTGGGTGAAAGACAAAGGATGTTGGGAGACAAGTTAATGTTAGTGAATAGTGAAAGGAGACAGTGACCTTATCAATAACTCATATTGAAGACAAAAAGAAATATAATTAATGCATGCACTACAGGCAAAGCAAGTAGTAGCCTCATGATTAGTTAAGTCTGGTTTGTGTTTATGGCGCTTTGCACTGGCCTTTCTGGATGCATCTCTTCTCATTTACGAAAGAGCATTATTCATAGCAGGCCTAGGATTTCAATTACCCCAACTCTTAACTTCACCTGTTATTTACACCTTCCACTAAACATAGGTAGAATGTTTTCATTGTCTTGACATGAGGAAAGCTGATATTTTGCACAGTAACTAAAGAAAAATAGTATGTTAGAAAAGGACAAACGATATGCTCTTGCTCTCTTGTGTTCCTGCGCTTTGCTCTCCCACTCTTGTCCCCCCCCCCAACCCCTTCTGTCCCCACTGTCTCTCCAGGTGCTCATGGCGGGCCTCTAATTCTCTATTCCTCTCTTCTATCTCTCTCTTACTGCCTCTACTACTCTCTTAACTCCCCCCCCCCATGGCATGAATAAAACTATTCTGTACAAAATCAAAAACAAAAAAGAACAAACAATGCAGAATCAAATTTGCATTTGAGTTTCAGGACATATATACACTATATAACAGGCTTTTGGCTTTAAAGTGCTTTCACCATAAAATGGTGGAACTCATTCTTTATGGGTAAATGTTTCTGAACTGCATACCAACCAATGATGAACTGTAGACATGAAAACACCAAATAGTAACAGAATTTTTTTTTTGTAAAAAATGTAATGTAAATACTACTTGACACTCATTGTTTCAGAAACAAGAAATATTTATGATGTTACTTATCCAGAATTTTAATACACAAACAATATAGAAAAACTTTCTTATTAATTATGGGAGTGATCATGCTTGAGTAAATTTTTTTGGAAAATAATGTTGCTTCCTTTTAGCAAGACATTATAGAGATTTTAGAGTAAGCATTAGTAAATAGTCAGAATTAAGTCTAATTTAAGATGTGTTAATGGAGGAGTTGCCAAATGTAACTTCAAAAGATGACCAATGTTATGTAAAGATGGCTGGAGTTAGGGGAAAGTGCTACAGGACTCTTTCTGTGGCTTACTCTGTCGTTTTCTTGCACAATTCAAGAATATTTAATCAGTTCCAATGTGCCCAAATAGAAGAGAACACACCTTGCTGGAGGGTGAAAGGAGAGAGGGAACAGCCCTACAGAGGCAAAGGCAGCTGTGGTTCTCCAGAGGCAACAAGTGTTATAGAAATACACGTTGGCATAATCAGGTCTAAGGACAGCAGGAACTTGGGTTTTGGTACTAAAAGGAATAGACTTTTCACAGTTGATTAGATTTTCCCATGCTATAAAATGGACTGGTGAGCACATAAAGGAATTTTTTTTAAGAAGAACTCATAGCCCTAAGGTAAGTAAGCTGTTTCTAGTATGGCCACCTGTCCCCCTCCCAGGCAGACAGGAGCCTGTCTAGAAAAACCAACAGCTTTCACATTATTATTGGGAGACAGTTATTTTAAGCCAAGAAAGTTTGGATTCTTCTGCTCTGAATTAATTTATAGTATAAAATTTGGATTCACTTCTTTGAGTAAAATTTCCTCAACAGTCTCATAGCTGCTATTTTATAACCTACCTATTGTTTAAAACTCGGCATGACTCCCAGCTTCATAGGGATTAAGAAAATAAAAACCTCTGCATATCATTCTCTTTCTTTCTGGAAGAAGTAGAGATCCATAAAGGAGCATAGCTCTGTCCCAGTTAGTGAAATTTTTCACAAAGGCAGACATTAAATGCCCCGCAAGAGGAAAGTACAGTTGCTACAGACATCATTGACTTTTGGGGACTTTGTTTTATATATATTTTAAAGATGTTTTTCCTAAACTGCATTGTTGGCACTATAACAAGATCTGTTAATTCCAATGAGTTTCTATGCATTTATTCAAACTATGGTTAATTTCTTATCCAGAAGAGTCCAAGTAGCAAAAATATCCATTGTTTCTGTGCATGACCATAATTATGGTGTATCTAAGATTCTTAGCAGATAATTATGTAGATCTTTTTCTCTAATAAGAAATGAGAATTTCTACTATTTACATTGAAAAAAAATCAAAATTGCAGAAATAATTTATTGTTAATTTCCATTTCCCTTTTTGCACTTGATCCAACATTAAATGGTTTTCCTTAATTTGGTAAATGCTATTTACATTTCAAATAAGCACATTTCCAATTATCAAGCATTTTCATCTTATAAGTTTTCAATTACAAAGATGGTGTTGACTTTGATACATTATTGCACATTAAAAACATATAAACACATACATCCATACACACAACTGTACACATCCACGTGCATGTGCGCGCACTCGAGCATACACACACACACACACACACACACACACACACACACATACACACACATACACACTTAAATTTGCTTAGGAAGGAAATCTATCAAAATAAATAATTCATGTTGAGATGGACTGAAATCTAGTCTTTAGAAGGTGCCAACAGATGGTTTACATTTATAGAATGCACACTTGCTGACTTCCAAACAGAAATTAAAATTCATAGAGTATATCATTAGGACTTCTCATAAGAAGCATTATGTTTATGATATAAATTTGGATTTTCCCAGGTGAACAGTTTTCCCTCATAATTTTCCTAAGAGATAAGGGAAACAAATTGCTTTCCAGTCACTATTTTGTTTGCAAGTTTAGAATTAAACTGCAATGCTGATCATCAGGCCAGCCTGCAAACTCAGAACTGATGAGGCTGTTGACACAAAGTTCGTCCCGGCTCAGAAACGGGGGCACAGCTCCTCATTCAAATAATAGACATTATTATACCTAATAAAATGTGGCAGTGCCTCCAGCCTTCATTTCCTATTAAATCAGTTAGGTTGGGAACTTTCTACCAATATAATTAAGAGTGAGGCTTCAGCTTATTAAAGGTCAGGTAGCTAGGCATTTTTAGTTAATTTTAGCAACTCTTTGGCTTAAATGTGGCCACTTAATACCAAGAAATTATAGTAACATTTCACTTTTAGTGAACCTTGCTGCTAACCAAAATGTTAACATTTAACTTGGGTAAGGTTGTGATTAGAACTGGCTTTATGTCCCCAGAGTGATGATTTCTTGCTCATTAAGTTTCTGTCTACATGATCCAAAGTAAAGTAGAATATTGTCAATTATACTCGTACTGAAATAGAAAAAAGTCCCGGAAATCATTAAAAATAAAATAAAATAAAATACACCTGAGGCTTTTGTGTACTAATTGTAGCCAATGGTTTTCTTGATCAAATTAATTAAATAAATAAAGCAATATGTTAAGAATGAAATATTTATCTGTCCCGAACAAAAGAAAAACTACCTAGTCATTTGTGGATGCTCATGCCTGTGTTTTCATTAGCTTAAACTATTCAGGCAGGTACTTTTAGGTTTACTTTTTTTTCTTTTCTTTCTTAATCTATTGGGTTTTCCAATGCCAACGTAATTTAAGTAAACATGAACGAATCTGTCATTTCAATTAAAAAGTCAAAATATAAACGTTTAAGTGTCATAAAAATTAAAAAAAAATTTAAAGGGAGAGAGACTCATGGGAGGAAATATAGGATAAAAACGTGAAGTAGAGACTGAAGAAAAGGCCATCCAAAGACTGCCCTGCCTTAGGATCCATCCCATACGGATCCACCAAACTCAGTCACTATTGCTGATGCCAAAAAGTGCTTGCTGACAGGAGCCTGATATGGATGTCTCCTAAAAGGCTCTACTAGAACCTTACTGATATAGATTAGGATGCTTGCAGCCAACTATTAGACTAATCACAGGCACTCAAATAGAGGAGTTAGAGAAAGGACTGAGGAACTGAAGGGGTTTGCAACCTCATAGGAAGAACAGTATCAACCAATCAGAACCCCAGCCCCACCAAAGCTCCTAGAAACTAAACCACCAACCAAAGAGTACACATGGGAGGGAACCCTTGGCTCTAGCCCCATATGTAGCCAAAGACATTGTCTGGCATCAATAGGAGGAGAATTCCTTGGTCCTGTGAAGACTCATTTCTCCAGTGTTGGGGAATGACAGGGTGTTGAGGTAGGATTAGGTGGGTGGGAGAGGAAACATATTCATAGCAGGGGGAGGAAGGATGGAATTGGAGGAACTGGGAAAGAGGATTGTATTTGAAATGCAAATACACAAACTATCCTATTAAAAAAGAAAAAAGAAAAAGAAGTGCCATAAAAAACAAAAGGCTATTTCAGGATGGATTTATTGTTTTTCAGTAACTAATTTTTAATAACATATAAGTGGTTTCTTCACAATTTTATGTAGGAACAGCTAAAATGCCCATGGCATACTATAGCTGCCCTGTAGTAAAGGCTAAAGAGAACATTTGGACATACATACAAATAATCAAACAAACATAGCCCCAACAAACAACAAAACTCAAACCAAAATAAAACCCTTATTAGTTGAGTTAATAGTTTTGTCTTTTAACTTCTTATTCTTATTGGGAGGCATTAGAGCTAGAGTCATTGAAGGCATGATCGATTTAATATGTGTCATATACCTGATAAAATACAAATTAAGCAACAAACTCAGTTAGCTTTTAAATAAACATGAAATGTAAAGAAAAGTTTATTTTCCACAAATACAACTTACAGTGCTTTTAATCTTGTGTGGCATAACTCAACATCCTTGCCAGTCTGATCCTTTTATCTTTAAACACACAGTATTCCAAAGTTTGTAATTATGTCCTCTCTCTTGAAAAGCAATAGCCATTAAATGTCACTGAGAATGCAAAACAACAACAACAACAAAAAGAAAAGTTCTTTTATATAAGTTCCCCCAAAATTTATGAGATAAGGATTTTGTATACTGAAAAATATTCTTCACTGGTAGGAACTAGAATGTAGGTAGCCCAGAAACACAGGATGAGTGACTTGGCCAGAAATTATCAGAGGCTTCCTCCAGCAGCAGACAGAATTGTGTGAAGAGACCTACAGCCAGACATTATGTGTAAGGTCTACACTGTTGGCCTCCATTGGTTTTCTCCCCTCAGGGCAAGAGATGGAATATTGTAGGAGTCAGAGGGGATGGAGGGCACTAGGAGAACATGGCCATTGAATCAACTAATCTAGGCTTACATGGCATTACAGAGTCTGAAACAACTATCATGGAGTCTACTTTATGGTCTACTACCAGGACTTCTGAATGTGTTACAGCTGTTAGCTTGGTGTTTTTGTGGAACTATTAACAGTGGGAGTAAATATATCTCTGACACTTTTACCTGCTTTTAGGACTCTTGTCCTCCTATTATATCGACCAGACTCAATTGTAGGGCAATACTAATCTGCAACATGGCTGTTCTGGATGGGATAACTTCCAAAGACCCTCTAGGTATGTGAGATTTAGCTGTAATACAGATTTGAAGGCATGATGCACACCTTTTATTCTTCTGGTTGGAATGCCCTTGGTATACAAGTTTAATCCCCAACCATGATGTCTAATTGAGAGACAGAAAAGTGACGAATTAGAGAAAGAATTGACAGTATGAGTCAGAGATAGGGTACACCCAACTTTCACAGAACAGATGAAAGAGCATCTACTTAAGAATGCTGCATGGAGAAAGAGTCAGTTTAGTTGAGTGGAACTGAGGTCTATTCATTATTTTTCAGTCCCATACAGTTTCTTTAGTCTGTATAGTGGAACTGAGTTCATTTCTGAGTTTGTGCATAAGCAGTTGATACCAGAAATTAAGGACCCAAAAGATTAGAAAAGATTTCCAGAGACAGTGTGAGGCAAAGGCGAGTGATTCAGTGAGAAGCCTCAAGAAACCAGCTTAAAGAAGAAAAAACGTAAAGAAGAATGTGAGATGTAACATCTGAGTTGAACTAGCCAGCCACAGTTCAGAAAGAACTGGAAAAATAGTGTCTTAGTCAGGGTTTTTATTCCTACACAAAATATCATGACCAAGAAGCAAGTTGGGAAGGAAAGGGTTTATTCAGCTTACACTTACATATTGCTGTTCATCACCAGAGGAAGTCGTGACTGGAACTCAAACAGGTCAGAAAGCAGGAGCTGATGCAGAAGCCATGGAAGGATGTCACTTACTGGCTTGCTCCCCCTGGCTTGCTCAGCTTTCTTTTTTATAGAATCCAGGTTTACCAGCCCAGAGATGCCACCACCCACAATGGGCTGAGCCCTCCCCTCTTGATCACTAGTTGAGAAAATGTCTTACAGCTGGATCTCATGGAGGCATTTTCCTAACTGAGTCTCCTTTCTATGTGATAACTCCAGCTTGTGTCAAGTTGACATAAAACCATCCAGTACAAACAGTGAACTTATTCAATAGTAAGCCTCAGAGATGACAATCACATCTAGAGAATAAGTTACTTTTACGCTCAATATGAAAGTGTTTACCTTGTCTTATGTTGTTCTGTTTGGTTGGAGACCTATTCCTCTCTGAAGGAGAAAGAAGGAGGAATAGGTCAGGGGAGAGTGGAGGAAGCAGAGAGCTCAGAGAACTGTGGGGAGGGAAACCTGTGCTTGGGATATACTGTATGAGTGAAGAATGTAGTTCAAAAATTCTTGATTGTTTCAGAAACTTTGGATAAACCTTGGGCTGTATGGAGAATCAGCAACATGGAAAATGTGGTTAATTCCTTAAGGGATTTGTGTCCTTCTGGTGATGATGATGATGATAATGATGATGATGATGATGATGATGATGATAAATGTTAAGTTATAATACTATTAGCACAATTAATTAATAAATAAAATTGTAACTACTTAATAAAATATTATTGATAATATATTAGTAATAATAATAAGCTCAAGTGATATTTTTGGCTCATCAGTCTTGCCAGGATCTAATGCAAAGTTGCTGTGTGTGAGTCAGTGAGTAGCTCTCATGAGACATAAAATCTATTAGCAACCTGATTTTGGAAATTTTAGCCTCCACACTGTGATGAATAAATCTCAGGTCATAAGCCATTCACTGTGTGATAATTTGCTACAACAATAGAATGATATGAATAGACCTTTCTGATATCTTTACTTACCATTCCTAGAGGAAAAGGATGGATGACTTTTAATTACTGTACCTGTCATGGAGCCAGACTAAGGATACAGATATGACAAACCTTAATAGGGGAAGCATATAGAGATGGCCTATTCAGAATTATGAGCGAACAACTCACACTAACTACACATGTGTCTTAGGGTTTTATTCTGTGAACAGACATCATGACCAAAACAAGTATTTTAAGGACAATATTTAATTCGGGCTGGCTTACAGTTTTTCGGGTTCAGTCCATTATAACCAAGGCAGGTCTATGGCAGTGTCCAGGCAGACATGATGCAGGCAGGAGCACCTGAGAGTTCTAGATCTTCATCTGAAGGCTGCTAGCACAATACTGGCTTTATGGCATCTAGGACTAAGGTATTATAACCCATGCCCACAGTGATACCTACTCCAACAAGGCTACACTGAATAGTACCACTCCCCAGGCCAAATATTTACAAACCATCACAACATGGAATACTAAATTTTAACAAACTTTCTAGAAATACATTGCTATTAAATAGACAGGGGTTATGGACCAGAATAGCAAAAATGTCAGAGAGTGTTGTTTTCAAATATTTACTTCTCAACAACAGAAGTAGTCAATACCTTAAGCTTCCCTTCATACATCAAGATCATATCTTGAATGGAACTTTGGAGTATTTTGCCATATGTATATATATATATATATATACATTTAGCAAACTACTCCAAAATTTTTTTATGGTAGAATTTTTTTTTAAATTACAAACACTGAGCATTATGTAAAAAGGATTTATTTAACTATCAGAATAAGGCAGTTTGAATATGACTATACTTAGCAGGTGGAAACAAAATATACTAAATTGATTGTTGGTAAGATAAATTGTTTCTACATATCTGATCTGTGACTTTGCAACCCTTCAACAAGAGGGAACATTTTAAATTTCAGCATTAGCTTCTCTTTTTCTTACTTTTCACTGTTATTAATCATACTAAAATTTTTAAGTCACTATAGTTATATTTTTCATTAAATGTTTTGGTGGACATTGATGGATGCTAATAAAGTTTTATCTAGTGTCTATTTGTTTACTTAAGCTATTCTATTTCATTTGCCTAAGTCCAAATCTCATTACAGCTATTGGGTATGGACTGTCTTTTCTAAATCATACCATGTTACTTTTTGGCACCAGGTATGAGTGAATTTCAGTATTCCTTCTTAGATTTCCACTTTATATGCATAATACCCCACAGAGAGCTAGAGATTAGAAACTATATACTTCTTTAGCAGAAGTTGTTTGGAAAATGATTTAATTTAGGTTTGTTTTGATTGCTTTAAAGTTAGTAGAAAGATTTATTGCTTTATTAAGTCTTTTAGAATACCAATATTCTTTGTATGTGGGCTCCACAAGAATTTTGGGTTAAAATCCTAGTTAGACAAGCTTCCTGCTTCTTATTGACAAGCATTAAAGAAAATGTGATTAAGTTCGTTTTTATAGTTAGAAGAAGAGAGTACAGAACTTATCCGAATCATGTGGGGATTTTCACCAGTGGTTCAGAACTAAGATAGGGAAAAGGAGTAACTGACTCCAAGTAAAGAGTAGTGATATTTGCAGGTTAATAAGGTTATTAAAAAATAGAAGTCTGTACACCAGGCAGAGTGAACACAGACCTATATTATAGAAGTTATTAACAAATAAAAATCTGACGGTACAGATAGAGAGCTTGACAGAGATATATTTTGGGCTAAAGTCCTGGTTTGGTAAGTCGCTTGCTTACTTCTTATTGATAATGAAATTGATAGAATGTATTTAATTTGTTTAATAAATTACCCCACTAATTGCCATTTGGCTCTTTTATACCAGCTAGTGAGGGTTTGTGATTATTTTAAAATTACCACAGCGGGTGGCTCACATACTCTTAACATGGACTCCATAAGAATTTTGAGTTGATTTCGTGACACGACAGATTATTAGAGTCCTAAGGATAAGCGCATACAGACTTTTAGTTTATTCATTTGTTTTGTATTGTTTTCATGTTCAAATGGGTATGATATTGAGTTTGGGGGTTAATTTATTTCTCTGCAGGAGATTACAAGATACAAACTTTTCTGGCTTCCAAGTAAAGCACACACAATTTTGGGAGAAAGGTTTTGTCTTTATGTTTTTAAAAGAGATTACTAGGCTCTGGATGCCTTCCAGAGTTATATGGATCAGATTTGAAAGAGGGAGACTTCCTGAAGAAATAGATTCAAGTGAATAAAACGAAAAAATGAAATAAATATCATCCTAACTATTGATGTCTCAATGATACTAAAGCTTTGTTTTGAGACTTATATGTTACAAAATGTACAGCTTTGATGAGTTTCACCGTCAGACCTATTTTCAGGATCTGGTCCAGGAGAGACATCAGAGACTACAGCCTCTGTGGCCTTCCTTCTTGAGGCCTGGTTGTCTTTCTCCCGGCTCCCCAACCCCCGCCGCCATCTGGATATCTCAACACCCATGTGCAGCTTGAAAAAGTCAACAAAGAGTCATCACCTCGATTCCCTGGACTTTGGGGGACTGAAGGTGTTTATTCTAAGGTTGTTTTTATGAGGAATTTAAAAATGCTCATAGTTTAACAGGGTGGAATCAGCTAGATTGATTTGTACAGCCATAATATCATTTGGTAACTAAGCTAAAGTAATAATTTTATATTGGTATAGAACTTATGTGTTGATTTTTTTTAAAGTACAAGGTTTATACCCAGCCTTATAACTGCGATTATAAACTGTTTTTAAATGATTAAGCAATACAAGTTAAGAGCCAGATAACAAACTCACAATTCTGAGTAACTAAAAGGGCATTTTTGAGATAATTCAATTAGAAATGGCCGAGAATAGATAAGGCCTAATAGTTCAGACATGCTTTAAATAGATAGGTAATCTTTAAAGGTGTCAGAAGTCCACAGAATATGACATTATGGACATCTGTGCATCTCTATATGGATGCAGGTTGTTATGAATATTCTATAAGGAATGGAATAGTACAGGATGAAATTATATCATACCAATAGGATCAGAATTTATTGTGTGGTGTTTTCCTTTATGCAGCAACTCAACACCAAAGGAATTGTGAGAGGGTAACCATTGCTGGGACCAGGGTTAGCAACAGAGAATGTGAGCAAAGTTCTGGCTTTCCTGGCTAGCATAGAGGCAGCCAAAAGAGATACTACCAAGAGGGTGACAGCTAGTTTGATGAATTAATGATAGTTCTACATGACCCTACAGAGCCAGAAATATCCTGGGAGTGACGGCACAGGTCAGAGAGAGTTTGGGACAGCGTGAAGCAATAACTCATGGAATTGGCCACAGACTTTTTAAAAAATATTTACTGCAACACTGCTTCTTAGACACCAAAACTTTATATACCAGTTGCAAACCTCCATGTAATTTGAATGGACACCTTCAGAACTGTCAGTAAGAAAGTGAGAAAAAGAATGACAAGGGATGGATGCTGAAGGAATGTATTTGTTTTAGGGTTTTACTGCTGTACACAGATACCATGACTAAGGCAACTCTTCTAAGGACAACATTTAATTGGATCTGGCTTACAGGTTCAGAGGTTCAGTCCATTATCATCAAGGTAGGAAGCATGGCAGCATCCAAGTAAGCATGGTACAAGCAGAGGTGAGAGTTCTACATTTTCATCGGAAGGCTGCTAGTGGAGCCAGACATCCAGGCAATTAGGATAGGGTCTTAAAGCCCACACTTAAAGTGACATAACTACTCCAACAAGTCCATACATCTAAAGAGTTCCACTTCCTGGACTAAGCATATTCAAACTATGAGATTATTCAAATGGCAACTTAGGTTCTTTGCTTTGTGTTGTGATGTTGTGTCTTACAGCCTGGTGTAGGAAAGAGGGGACTATTGAAAGACAAGTGTCTTAAAATTTATTTATTTTACCCCAAACTTCTCTGCCACAGCCAAAAGCACAAACTCTCAGGTTGGCCTTAATGTTCATTCCAAATTAAAGTAAAAAGCAAATTAAAGTATCTGCTTCTATTAACTGAATGATGAGACATTTTGGGATGCTTCTGTTTGTTTGTTTCAAGCAGGAATCTTAAAGGTTACTTGTAAGTGCTGATTCTAATTGATGATAACACCTGGATCATCAATTACAGTGCTTTTGGGTGGATAAAGATCATTAACAAACAGGTGCCCAAACCAAAAGCAGCCAAAAAGATGCTGGATTTGCATTGGTTTAAGTCTGATTTACATAAATGGAAAGCCTTCCTATTCTTTTTACTGTGGAAACTCTCCCAGTGAGGTGTTTAAGGTATTCTGGCATCGAGGTGTGGCTGCTCTGTGAAACAACTCACCTTGGGCTGTTCAGCCCATGAGCACATCCACAGGACCACAGGCAAAGAAAGTTTTATTTGGAGTAAAGTGATGCTGGGTTGTACTCACTAAATACACTGAGTCACATGAAAATGCTTGTTATTTTTGTTTTAGGCAACACACCTTTTTGAGACAGGATTTCCTATCTCAAATAGAAATAGGCTGACCTAGAACTCACTCTGTAGACAAGATGGGCTAAGTGCTTAGAGATCTGCCCGCCTCAGCCTCATGTGTGCTGAGATTAAAGGTATGCACCAACAGGCCTGGATGAAACCATAACATTTTGAATTGACTGCATACGACAGTGAAGAAGAAATTTAAACAGAAAGAGGAATTTACATTACTTAAAATTTGTAATTTTGGCTTTGTGATGAACACCAGTGAGAAAAGGAAGGAGTTTGAGGATGTAGGCAGTGTATATTTTAAATGGATAGCTTTCTGTTTCAGGTTTCCATTTTTTACCACAGTTTATGTCTCTAGGGGCTAATCCTATAGTCTAAGATCATTGTTTCCAAGTAGACATTGTTCTAAACACAGCTCCAAAACCTTTAAGAACATCACACATTGGATCATATTATAGAAATTTCATCTGTGAATACCACAGTTAGGCTTGTGGTTTTTTTTTTTTTTTTCTTTGTTCTTGCTCTATACTTTATATTTTGGCCTCAGATAATTTTTTTCTATATCCAAAGTGTTCTCTCTTGTTTTTAATTATTTTTTAATATTTGTGTTTGATATTTGTAGCTATGTGCCTCTCTGCCTTGATATACACATACAAGTGCAAAGTGTAGCACTTGTGGAGACCAGAGGTTTCTCATCACACCTCAGTTGGCGTTACATGGAACTCTGAGCATCTGAACCTGTGCATTTGGGTTTTATAAGAGCTGTAGTCTTCAACAGCGGAACCATCCCTGTGGTCCCTCTGAGATGGCTCAGCCGTTAAAGGCTAGGCTCACAACCAAAAATATAAGAGTTTGTCTTTTAAAAGTCTGCCTCAGTCTGAGGCAATGTGCTGTTCATTGTCTTAAGCTCTGGTACATCTTTGCTATTCATTTTCTGCCTGTGGCTGGCTGCACAGAAACTGTTGTGTGCCCACTTTACTCAGTTATACATACTCAGGTTTGCTCCTTTTGACTGTGCTGCTAGCATTCTCACCCTCAGAAGGGAACGCCCACATGTCCTTCTGGTAAATCTTTTGGAAAATTCTTCTGGATTTCTCCACAATTGCTCATCAATATATATCACAGCTGGCCTTGCTCCAATGATTATATTTTCCAAACTCAGATATAGCCACCTGTTTTTTATCTTTTCTCTCCTTTTTGGTTCTACATTAAGGAAGGCAAAAGCTGTGTGTCCTTATCTCCACTTCTGGGTTCACAAAATATTATACACAAAGTAGGCTCATTATAAATGTATTTGAGTATATTTACAGAAATAAAAATTCTATTAATCATTTCAAGTTCCTATATACCTTTTCATAAGTACTATATTCTGTCCAAGTATGGATATAAAATATTTCAAGAAATTAGGATGTTGATATAAATTTTAGTTTATAGTTTGCTTTTTGTTGTTTTAGTTATCATTTTGGTTTTTGTTGTTTTGTTTTTTGTTTTTGTTTTTTGTTTCATTTTATTTTTATTAATTTATGTATTTGAGTACACTGTCTCTGTCTTTAGACACATCAGAAGAGGGTATCAGATACCATTACAGATGGTTGTGAGCACGTGTGTGCTGAGAATTGAACTCAGGACCCGTGGAAGACCAGCCAGTGCTTTTCACCGCTGAACTTTTCTCCAGCCCCAGCTTGCTTTTTTTTAAAGAGGAAAGTAAAATAATGATAAACAAGACGCTTTGGACTGCTAAAATATTTTTGCATAGTCCAGACAATGTAAGGAAAAAGAGTATTTTAGTACTATTCAAAAACTTTTCTCTTTGGGAATTTATTCTGTGTCTCTTCGGTTAATTTTACAGTGCAAATAGCTGTCAGTGCACATGGAAGCCATTAGATTATGAAAGGTGACTGTGTAAACTGTTTTTAGTTTGTATGCCTGAAAATTATGCCCAAATAACAGAGTTATTTTTTGATTGATTGATTCTAAGAATTTTGCTATTACAGCCAAATCATGCATTTTGTACTATGTGTTTTTAGCACTTTTAAAAAATGAAATGCTTTTCTATTTTTTGAAATGATTTTTCATTTTGAATTTCAGCCAAATATTTCAAAAATCCATAGCTCCTGGAAATCACAGAAAATTATCAAGGCCAGATAAAAAACATGTGGCTTGCTGCTCCAGCTGTATATTTTAAAGGAAGTTAATATATTGACTAATTCTTAGACAAACATCCATAAACTGCCATCTTTTAAAAAAAAAGTTCTGTAGCTCTAAGTATTAGAAAGGATGTCATTCAGTTGCTGCAGGTAAAGAGGTTCCATGGGTCTGAACTTTTTAAGGATTGAGATTCTAAATAACAGTTTGCTAAACCTACAAAAGATTATCCAGTTCTCACAAGGAAATGCCACCATTGCATCCAATCAAATTTCTATGATTATGTGTTTTATTGTTTATTTTAATGGTATGGTTGTTACTTAATACACTAAAAGGTGTACATTGACTTAACTAAGTGAGCAGCTCTCTTGACTTTATATTCTTTCTCTAGAGAGTTGTTGGGGACTGAACCCAAGCCTTGCTAGGCAGCACTGTACTCCTGTGCTACATTCTAACCATTTTGTATAAACTATAAGGCACATTAGAACAAAAGGAGAGTGACTGGCTGTAAATAGAGATTATCCTTTTAACTTCCTTGTCATCCAAGCTGACCAAGTTACTTTCTATATATGAATATCTGTAAACTGATGTATGAGTGGATGCCATTGACATCTTCTACATTGTTCCAGAGTAAAATTACCAAAACTTCATTGATGCTTTTTTAAACCAAAGTTTAGAAGAGCCTATTACTGCTCAAACAAACAAAACCAAAACAACGACGACAACACAGCAAGAACAAAACCAATCCCAATAACAGATTCTAAAAAGAAACAAACAGAAAAGGATGATCCAGTTTTTGGGCAAGACAAGAGGAAGTGATGGCCAATGACGGCTTCACTTGTCACCTCCTGTCTCTGTACCAGTGTTGGGGGAACCAAATCCTGAAGCCTAACCCTTCAACCACAAAAGCTACATGGAGGGTGCTGAATTTACAGGAAAGAAGGTGAAAATCAACCAGCCCTTCAGCCTCTTAGGCTAATACAACAATCAGAACAACCAAATATCCTAGTGAGGCCATCTGGAACAGGAAAGGACTAGCCAATAAGTGACCAAAGCTACAAGTTGTAAGATATGTTGGCAGCTCTCAGCCTCTGCTCATTTGTTTGTTAAATATTATTTAGCAGCAGATAAAAGGAATGCAGAAAAATGGTATAGTAGTTTTGTATATACATTTTACAATCCCCTAACTAGTTACAGATAGATAAAAATTAAATTCCCGAGAACACCTCAAAAGTGCATGAATTGAAACTGCTAAAATAAAAGTTTTAGGGCTATTGAAAAAAATCAGACTTTTGAAAACTAAGTATTATTCAGTTCTCATATCTGCTATAGAGTTTAGTCAGGTCAGCATACACACACACACACACTCACACACATACACAAACATACGCATGCACAATACATACATGTAGAAATATCATAAGCAGATGCATAGTTATTGGTTTAGCCAGTCTCAGCATGAAGTGGTACAAGAATGTTTTCTTGAAGAGCAGTGTAATACTGGAATAATTCTCTTGACTCTGTTTTATTTTAAGACTTAGAAATGAATGAATTCAATTAGAGACAGGGATATGGTGAAAAATAGCTTTTAAAATGGTTCCTTGTAACAATAAATAGATTTGAAGAGAGTTGATGTTGCTTTGCTTATAAGAAAAGCACGTGAGGCTGGAGACACATTAAGGAGTGAAGAGCAGTGGCTTTTCTTCTGGAAGACCTTATGGTATGTAGCTCACCACCATCTGCAACACTAGTGCCAGAAGACTGTACACCCTCTTCTAGATTCCCTGTGTACTTCATTTACATGGCACACAGACATAAAAGCGAGCAAAAGATTCATACATGTAAAGTAAAATTTAAAAATTACAGAATAGATGTACACACATACACTGATATATTTCAACATATAGAAAACATTTTGAGTATTTTATAGTTCACTGTGATCAGAAATTGTTGGAAAATAATTTTAGCAATAGGGAGTTAAGTGACTATCATTTTGATGATAACTGCAAATTATATCAATGAATCACTAGAGGAAAAAAGGGATCTTTCATCATAAGCTATTAAAATAATGAACACTGTAATACAATTTGTGTCGAGTCTATGAGTGAGAGGGTTGATTCTGTATAGTGTTCATGTGGGTACAGGTATACTATCACCAAAAGCTGATCTGCTTCCATATTAGTTTGCTCGCTTGGCTTTTTGTGTGGACCTCTCCATGAGAATCATGTGGCAGGAAATGTCCCCCAGAACAAGGGAGAAATATAGAAATGAGATATTTCTTTTGACCTCACTTCTGTAGGCATCAGCCATCACTAACACTCTGCTAGAAGGAAACCAACAGGTGTGTATCACTTTCAGTAGGAGGGACTATGTTCCACCTTGTAGGTTTATGTTAAGGCGATATATGATTGGACAGTGGAGAGGTAGGCAGGAAAAAAGGCTGGAGGAGTGGAAGAGAGGGAGAGGAGGAGAGGGTCTGGAGGCAACTTGGAAGCCTATGAGTTTGACTCTGTGCATCTCTAGCTTGATGAGGTTGCAATGATTATTTCTAAGGGTTTCTTTGGGTCTAATTTATCTCATATATATGGTCAGTTTATATCTTTGTCCATTGCTTGTAAGCTTATTGTGTAGAGAGTTTGTGGATTGAGAATTTAACATAAAATCCTGTTTGATAAGTTGATTGTTGTGATTCATGTTTTTACCTGGTGGTGGAGGACAGTGTGCGAGTATAACACATTTGGGGAGGGGTCATAGGCCATCTGGGACAGAAGCAACAGAGAAGGCAGATTGCACTGCCTGGGAAGGAAGCCAAGTAAAGAGGGCAGCATTTAGATCCTGTGATAGTGTCCAGGTATGCTCAGCTCTGCATTAGAGCAGCATCTGTGAGACCTCAGTACTGATAACATCACCCATTACCAAAAGTGTTATCAAACAACTTTTGCATATATTTTAAAACAACTTTACACTGTTTGATTAGTTTTTTTTGCTGCAGAATTAGAGGTAACAATGTGACTGGTGTACATTTCATTGCCCTGAGCTACATACAGTCTCAGTATGATTTTAGAAGCTATACCTCTTAGGTATAGCCTCTCTGAACTTACCATTTCTCTTGCAGCACTTCTAAGTTTCATAAAAATCAAATAGAAGCTCCTAGGATACAATCTCATATTCTGACAGAGTCAGGGCATCCTGGGTCAAAATGATTGCTAGTTCAAATGAATCCGTGCAAGGCTACAAACAAACCTCACTGAACTGCTGCTCATAGATTTAGAAACACCCTATTTCAGCACAAGCTATTTATTTTTTTTATTATATTTGTTAGGGAAACGGTACCTTTACTCCTTAAAAATATTGCAGTGTGATCTGAGTTCAAAATAAATATATTAAGTCAACTGCATATGGCTAATATGATGGCTTTTTAGGTAGGTGACTATTTGATTATTTCACTAAAATCTTGTAGTGAAACAATAAGGCAGGGCACCAAGGGTACCAATAGGAAGTCCAGAGAGCAACATAGACCTTTCTGAATTAAGGATCATTGATTTCTCTGCCTGCCACTAAAAGTATCTTTAGATTTATACTTTGCTGTTATAAACAATATATTCATGAACTTAACAAAAAAAGATTTCATTTTAAATGTTCATTTGGATGATATTTGCATGATAATGCCAAAGTCATTTGGCCCTAACTTTATTTTGCCTTCAAAACAATGGATGGTCTCTCAATACACTTGATTGACCATTTTTTTCTTTTTTAGTCCTAAAATGAATCACAGAGAAATTTACATTGTAGACAAGTTGCCTACCAGCAAGTTTACTTTATTCTCCAGTTTTAGAGATATGCCTGCCTCTACTTTCTTAATTCTGGGATTAAAGTTATAAATCACTATGCTTGGCCTGTAGTGGCAAATTTTTTCCTTTCAGAAGGAATTATGGTAATGTAGCTCTTGACTGGGACATAACAGGTTAATGTCACTTTTATTCCTGTTGCTTTCTGTTCATTCAGCAAGACCTTAAGATAATGTTGCTGGGTAGGTTTCATATTAGTCCAAGGGAGATTTGTCTGGCTGTTTACTAATTTGACATACTGATGACTTGCTGTCTGTGAAGACACATATTGAAATTTTTGGAATCTGAGTGAGCCTTCAGAAACCTTTGTGTACTTTTAGTGATTCACTCCTTATATAAGCAAGTACATAAACTATGATACAAAAATCGTTTTTTAAAATAGAGAAAGCTATATACTCATTTTTTTCTAAGAAGAGCTGATGCTTCCACTTTTTGGCCTTTCTTAAGTATTCAGATTTTTCTGGGGCTAGTATCCAATTATCAGTGACTGCATATTATGTCTGTTCTTTTGTGACTGGGTTATCTCACTCAGGATGATATTTTCTAGATACATCTATTTTCCTAGGTACACCTAGACCTTAAATCATTAATAACTCAAAAGCTAAGAAGATAGATAGCCTTGTAGCAATTTTTGGTATTTTAAAATCGTTATGTTTAATCTATGCACACCAAGAAAACTTTGACTATTTCCATGTTACATTTTGTTTTACATGTACTTTATACTTACTGTACCTAATAATATTCCAATGCATACTATCAAACCTTTAAAAAATCACGTACTGACAAAAATATATTCATATAATTTTATGCAAAAATGCTTTTAAAAATATCTACATGTATCTCTGTTTTTTAAAGTTGTAAGAAAAAATAGAGAAAGCTTAAACACATACTTATTGTAGTAGAGAATCAATATGAATAAAGTAAAGATAATGACACTTTACCTGCCTTCCAATATTTGATAACATAGAAAGGGAGATGTGAGAGTTTTTAAGTTTTCAGGCAAGCATATCAGTACATATTTTAAGAATAAAGTTCTAAAAGTACTGTGTTTTATGTAAAAAGAATTACTTTAAAATTGATAATCCAACAAAAATTTTATTGATTGAATTACTTAGAACATTTCATAAAGATGTTCTTATTTGAAAAAAAAAATGAATGTGGTAAAATGAAGTTTTACTTTCTCTAATGTTTTAGCAAATTTTCAACTTCTATCTCAATGCAGAACACAACCATAAAAACATGTTGTGGTACAAGCTAAGCAGCTCTCTATTCAGATGCTCTCTGACAAACCTTCTAACTCTAAAGGCTTTCCTTAGTCTATCTTCAAAACTTTACAGAATTACACCAACACATATTAAAGATCCTTGTAGCTCTAGGACTCTGTTGAGTTTTGTTCAATCAGTCCAACACTTACCTGTCATTACAGAGGTTGTGGTGTGCACATACATTTTAGCATTAAACCACAGTTTAATAACAGGGCACCAAGGCCACAGAGCCTCCTGACTCTAGTCCATTACTAATTTATCAAGAGCTAAAAGAAACCAAACAGAGGATCCTGGGCAGACAATGGGACCTTTGAGGGTCAAATCAAGAACATCTAAAAGGGAAGCATTACCATTCTAAAATAATGGCAAAGCACATGGTCTGAGTGCTCTAAAAGAAAGCCCTACAGAGAAGGTATTCTTGGCCTAAATACCACAAACACAAAAGCTTTCAGTTGGGATCAAAAGAAAAAGAATCAGCTCTCTATAAATAGGGTTCTCTCTCTCTCTCTCTCTCTCTCTCTCTCTCTCTCTCTCTCTCTCTCTCTCTCTCTTTCTCTCTCTCTGTGTGTGTGTGTGTGTGTGTGAGAGAGAGAGAGAGAGAGAGAAAGAGAGAGAGAGAGAAATGTCATTATGATCTTTCTCATCTTAGTTACAGAAAGAGTATATACTCATATAAAAACACTTCATTCACTCTAGCATAAGTAGGATGCTTTTGTCCTCTATTCTCTTTGGTGTTTTGATTTCAAATAAAAGAATAAGTGTTCTGTATTGAGTCGTGTATATTTATATCTATGATGTAGATTAAAACAAAAAAATTAAATAAAAACTAATTTTAGTTGTTTTTTTGTGTGTTTTTTTGTTGGCACATTCTCAAAATAGCATGCCGTGACAGTGCACTGTGTATTTATACAGCAAAATGAATTTATGCCTTATTAATTTACAGCATTACAGATGTAAAATAACCTTTTAGTGTATTACTCAGATGGACAAAATTATTGTTCTTAGATTCTTAGGGCTGCAGTTTTTCGTCAAAATTTTATATAAATTGCTACATACCATATACAGCTATGCAAATTATCATTTTATAAAAAGACATATGAAAAAGTGGAGTGCTTGTTACAAACCTGCAGAAATGACAACATATAAAATAATTCGACATTTCTGTTTAACAAACAATACACTTTATGACCATTGTTCTCCTGACCTTTTACCTTAAACAGAATTCAGCACACTGCCAGTGGAAGCTTGCAATGCCCAGTACTGCTCCTTATCTGGTGGCTCTGAGCACTTTCTTACTCTATCTACAGTCCTGTGAGTCAGAAACCATCCACAAAGTATTCATTTGTGTTCCCATGTAAAAAATTTAAAGCTTACATAGAGCAAGTGCTGCTTAAATCTGACTAATTTTTAACTGTTTGATATTTCACTTGCTTTGATATTGAATCAGCTACTTCCTCCATCTACACTCAAAAGGTCAGTCAAGTTAAGGTGATGTCCACCATTGAGCCAAATATGTCCCTGTCTTTTTTAACTTTTATCTAGTGACAGAGTTTCAGCTGAGTTGCCCAGGGTGGCCTTGAGTTTGGTGATATTATAAACAAGTATTGATCTTGTGATCACACTGCCCCAGAATCACAAGTAGCTGGTATTATGGGCCCGTACTACCAGACATGGCTGCCTTAGTATCTTCAAAGAAAAGTTAATTCCAATTACAATTTTTTTTTCTGAATAGTCAGAATTTTGAAAGAGAAATAAAGAGATAAAATTCATTGATTTCAGAAATAAAAATAAGAGCCTGTTTTTGGAGAGTACAGTAAATCATTGGATAGTTTGTGTAATCATCATAATATCTAACATATCAGAGCCAGGAAATGAAGAGATTCTAGCTCAACATCCTCTTTGCTCTTTGTTATAGCTTCATAAGTAGGCTGGGAGTGTGAAAAAGACATAATATATTTGACAATCTCCTACCAGGAATAACAATAAAAATAGGATACCTATACACATAAAATTTATGGACTCAGCTCATTGCTGAGTTATAACCAATACAATCACTGCAAGCACTGTGGGCTCTCTGGCTTCGCGCATGTATTAGAAATGACAGGCTGTGGTACTTAGTTTATCAATGCTCTGGGGTATTATAGAGATACTTCCATTTACATTGTTAAATCTTCAAGTGATATGATTCTGAAAATGGGTTTGATTACTCTGTGTCCTCTTATGTTAAGCTCATTTCTTTCCTTTTTAATGGTATTTTCTAAAAATGTACAAGAGTTACTATATCATTGCTAGCAGCGTATTTATCAAAATACATACAAATGTATAACTAAATAAATAATCTTTATTTATATATTTCCTATTAGTTCATGTTAACGTGAGATTGAATATGTATATGCCATTGAAAAATTCTCTTATATTCAATCTGACTTCATTTACATTACATACCGATATATATATATATATATATATATATATATATATATATATATATATATATATATATGCATGTGTATGTATTATATATTAATCTTGTCATATTGAATTTGGTTTTAATCTATATGAATGAACAATGCTATTTCAAGTCAAATAAAAGACATTTATAAAAAACCTGTATACATACATATATGTCATGAATTAAGGCATATGTGTATGTGTGTATATGACAATTTTCAGAAAAAAATATTAAAATTTAAATTCAGAAATTATTTTTTAAAGGATTCTTGATATTTCCTTGGTTTGAGGAAGCTTTTCCTTGATTTGTCTAATGACATCCCTTTTTGATAATTATGCTAGAATTGAGTCAACAGGAGAGTATCATGGTTTCCTGGCTTATCTGTGATGGTTCTAGGATTTGTGGTAGAAGACATTTGCTCTTATGTGCTGTGAAACCTCTCCTCAGACAGAGTAATCAATCAGTCTTATATCTTTGAGCATCATACCTGGGGGCTGGAGGGCTGCAAAGTCATGCCAAGTGATAACCTCTGTGTTTGTTGACATTTTCTAACTATCCTTCTTTGCTTCTAAACAACAAATAGTTTACTTCATACAATCAGTCAGAATTTTCATAGCAAAATGCCGACCAATCCCCTCCAATCAGTATCTGCTTACAACAGTCAATGATTCATTGTTATCACAGATCCAAAGTCATTGGAAAGCATGGAAAGACCGATGAGCTGACTCCTTCTTTGTTGTCCTCCTGAAACCATCACCTAGATCTACTTTCCTCAGCACCATCAATCAGATTTTCTGTTACCCATTCTCTACTGGTTTCTCTTTTATGGGTGTCTTTGTTGAGATTACTCTAACAAAATACCCAGATGACTTACACAGCAATGAGTCTTTTCCAGTTTAGAAATCTGGGAGGTTCAAGTTCAAGGTGAAAGCAGATGTATTGTTTTTGAGAACCTCTTCCTGGTTTGTAGCTGTTGTCTTCTTGTAGACTCTTTACTTTGAGTCATAAATGAATGCTTGGCTTTCTTTATTCCTTTATAAATGCCTGAACATAGTTAATTCCCAGGACTCTACTGTAAAAATCTTATGTGTATTGAATTTCCCCAAGGTCCCATTCCTAATATGATCACACTGGCAAAATGTGCATAGTGGATTTCAGGAATGCAAGCATTAATATATGACATTACATGTGTACAACTTTGTTATAAATGTCATTTATTTAACTTGAAGTAGCCTTGTTCATTCATATAGATTAAAGTCAAATTAATTATGACAATCTCTGAAGTATCTTCCTATTGCTTTTGAACAGAGGTAATGAATCATAGGTAACCATTTCTTTATGTATACATAACATATCAGATCAATTGGTATGTTATGTCAGGCTTGTTTTACTTTTTTTTTTTTTTTGATGCATGGATGTATAAAAACTTCCGAATTTGATGCATGTTCCAAATTTTATGTATCTCCACACAGCGATCTGTATATGCACTGCCAGAGGCTAGTACAAAGTACTGTAAGAATTCTTTATAGTAAAACTTTTTAAATGTGTGATTAAGAGCATATTCCATTTCAACAAAGGAAACACACAATCCTTGCTCATAATTCGACATGAATCTATCTCTTTAGTAAAACCAGGCTTACACTTAAGTCTTTTCACAGTTTTCCCTCTAATTGCTTTTCATTCAGAGGGAGGAAAGCAACATTTAGCAGGCCCTTAATTGCAGCATGTGTAGAATGAGTCAAATGGTATCCATGTGGGGAACTTTTAATAGCTCTGATTCACAAAAGGTCTTTGCCTGCTGAAAAGGCCATGCTGCTTCTTTCTGAGACATGTGACAGATGACAAGAAAAGCTAAAACAAACAGTGTATTTTTGCAAAATCAACCAGAAAATTTTAGTAGCCTTGTTTTAAAAACTTTACCTTGTCAGTGGTATCCTACCAATAACAGAATAATTCTAGTAGTCAGGAAAAATCTTGAAACTAACTCCTAACTGCTTTGGTATCTTGACATATCCAGGCAAACTTTAGAAACTGGCACCTTGTGAATTATAAAATAAACCGTCATTCAATAGTGCTTTTTATTTTAGATTACTAGTTAATTCTTAATTTAAAAAAGGTAAAGAAATTAAAAGCAAGAAGTTCTGGGTTTTGTTTATGCTTTTAATTTCTAATTTCATGAACTCCAGTGATATGCTTAGTAGAACACAGGGAATATTTTGTATTTCTTTAATTTCTAAAATTATATGACATGAAATTGATATTTGTGTGATATAAACAGCCAAAGCTTGAATATATTAACTAGATATGATTATATGTAATTTGGCTGTGGTTCAATCTTCAGTGACAGAAGTCTGTCAATTACTCCATCCCACAGACTCTCTATTTCTTATAATAAAGGCAAGGAAACATATTCATCTTTCTCACGGAGCTACAGAATAACACATTTTCAAGCTGGGATTGCAGATCACTAGGAAATGCCTGACTAACCTGCGCAAGGTCTTGGTTAATTCTCCAATTAAGAAAAGAAAGAAAAGAAGAAAAAGAATACAAATAGTTTCTTATATTTCTCCCCTTTATTATTGTTTATTATATATGTATTAAATAAAATATTAGTTATATTACTACAATGTATTTACAAGACAAATCATTTTGATGTCAATATTCTTAAATAACCTTTTGCTCTAGGATATATTTATAGTATGAAAGAATACATAAGGGTACAATTTGCTATACATTATGCTATAAAAATGCTAGAGAATATACATACAAAGTTATTAGAGAGATCATGCTTATATTATAATATTCTGAATATATTATTTTTTGGCACTTATCAATATTCCAAAAAATACAACTTGAGATTAGTAATTTTGCTAAAATCTCAGCATGATAAGGTATTTAGAATTATCTTGTTTTAAATATAGAATTAACTATTATTGACTATAATCACCCTGATCAATTTTTTTAACTGAAAGTCTCTACTATATAGTGAGACCAGCTAATCTCGAGGACCTCTACCTTCCCTAGTCTCTTGTAACTATCACTGTATTGTGAATTTCTTTGGGCTCAACATTTTTTTGCAGCTCCCAGAAGATTAGTGATGGTCAACATTTTATCAGGAGTCTATAGGCCACTTTTTTCTCTTCTTTTGGGAAATGTGTATGGATACCAATGATCACTACCAATGTCCAAAGGCATTGCTTTTCAAAGGAAACCAAAGCAGTTTTCGAATTTATATGAAAACACAAGGCCCAAGCTGCCCAACCAATATTCAGCAAAAGAGCAAAGCTGGAGGAACAAGAGCTTTTAATGTTAAAATGTGTTGTAGTGTAGGCAACAGAGCACGGTACCGGAATAATACCAGATACTTTAACCAATGGAGTGTGAGACTCAAGGTCTATAATGAAGCAAGTCAATTGATTTTCAGTAAATATGTCAAAACACCTGCTGAGAAAGTATAGCCTCTTCAACACTGATGCCAAGAACACTGAATGCCAATGGAGGAGAATGCAGTTTTATCCTTATCTTGTGCTATGTACAGACATGCACTTAAATATAAAGCTTCCCAAACTCTACGACTACTGAAAGTAAACATAGGAAACATTCCACAGCAATTGTCTGCAAGATGATTTTAGACCCAACCCTAAAACACAACAATAATCAGGAATTTATAAGTGGGGTTGCCTAGAATGTCAAGGCTGCTACATAAAATGAGACTAATAAACAGAATGAGAGGTGGCTTGTAATGGAATAGAGTATTTCCCAAGTATAAAGGTGAGTAGCCTAAAATATTCAGATTAGTCAGATACCTCAGCAACAATAATCTTATCTATTAATTAATTAGATAAAAGTTTATCTTTTTGTTAAAACAGTAAATTGGGTTTTGTGTAATGGCACACATCTTTAATCCCAGACTGAGACATAGCTGTATGAGTTCAAGGCCAGTCTGGTCTACATAGAAATCTATAAACTATCCAAGCCTACATAGTGAGATCTTTTCTTGGTATTTTCCACTCCTAAATATTAATAAGCACATTTTGTCACCCTATATCCTTAGAAATCTTAGAAATGATAATCATTTTATATTGAATATAGAAGCTTGATTTTCCTGAGACTCCTTGTATATTTTATTGATTTGATGGATGTAATTTCTGTCTTAACGAGGCTCCTGAAATGTATTAGGAATACCTGAACGCTGCTGTCTCAAATACAGTATGAAACAGTCTAGCTTCTTGAGAATCCAGTCACTGGCTGACCACACTACAATTAGTGCTCTGCCAGGGAAGCTTCAAATTGCTATTGGGGTAAAGTATTCAGAAGAGTGGAGGAAGTGACTCAAAGAAAAGATTCCATTCCTCCTGGATGGTTAAGCTGCCTGTTCCATTCGTCTTTCCCAAGGCATTCTGAGTATATCAGAGTAAAGACAAAGAGCCAAAATTAAATGCACAGCTGTTCACCAGAGCCAGGGAAGTGTTATTCTGAGAAGCAAGGCTCATGGATCATTTCATGGATAAAGCATCTATTTCGCTAGCTGCACTTACGTTTATGCCAAGCTGCACCTGGTAATTCATATTGTGTATTAACCATGCACTGATATGTATGAAGAGGCGACTATTAAATATCATTAGATTTTAAAACAATTTATGTATATTTTATGTATTATATGTATATGTATAGAGTTATGTTATTAAATATATATATTTATCAGTCACATTTACATTTAGTATATTTAGTAAATCATGTTTTAAATCTTTTTATTAAGTCACCTATCTTTAGAAGTGTCTGTTGTTTTACATATGACTATGCATCAGTGCATACATTATGAGTTTATGTTGTTATTTTCTTGTTCCCCATAGAATGTGACAGCAATTAGAAGCTGGAGAATGCCTTGGCCACTGATCCACTAAGTTATAATGTCAGAAATCATTGTTCATACTCAGTGCCAGAATACTGCCAAGCTCATCTTAACACCACCAGTGGAATCTTTGCCTGAAATCTATTATATTGATTTCACACAATACCTGTGAACATGTCTGGCATAGTGTTGTGGCATCCCACTTTTCATCCATTGGAAAAGTGTGCCACCCTGGATGCTGTGAGCGTAGTTCATCGAAAAGGCTGGGTTCTTTTTAACCAGGGAAACTGGAGAGATAGTGTAGTTTCATTTGTCAGCATGGCAATGACATCAACTTTTTGGCATGTGAATTTTAAATAGTATCAGAATACAAGGGAGGTGTGACTTGGGTTCCAAAGCCTTGCCCTAAAGAATATGAGAGAAAGCAGATTTGCAATTCAATTGCAGAATATCTTATGCCAACTATTCTATTTTAAAATGGAGAAGGAGTCAGAATAGGAATTAGGTAAATGTTCATTCTGATAGAAAAGTCCTCTTATATACAACTGAGCTTCTCATTTGTTCTCCATCCTTATAATTGCTCTAAACCCTCATTTTTGCATTTCCTTCACTATGTTCTAAAACACAGACATTTAATTTCCCCCCAGATCTTTCTGGTAGGAAACTTTTGTAAATTCAATGAACATTTAATGTCTGGATAATTTCTGAGATTCCAGACTGTTTCAATAACTGTAGTTATAAATACATAAGCACATTATAACTTAACATATTTTGGTTATTTTTAGCATTATAAGCTATGTGCCAAAATTCTTAGACAATTTCAGAGAAGCAAATCAATGGTCACAAAGGCATTAGTGGGACAATTCTTTTTTTCACCTACAACCAACCTATTGGTAACGTTTTATTTACTTTTTTCTATTGGTTACACTTTCTTAAATGAAGGAATATATACACATATGGACTCCTGAAAAGCATAATTATTTTTGGCATGTGTTGGGGTGGAGGGAAAATAGGACTATGTAATCTCCACCAACTCCTTGAATATTCAGATTCTCTCACTATGTTTTCCATTGGAAAAATAGATTTATTAATTTCTTAATATTGTAGAATAGAATATCAGACCTCACAGATTCAAAAATGCAAATGTTTAAGATGAGGAGGATAGCAGATGTCAAGTTCTTCTCAGATGGGCAGCCTTGAGTGTTTTAAAAACTTTTTTTGCTCCACACTTCAGCATTTCCCTCTGCTAAGGTCAACTTTACTTCACTGACTATAGGAGATCAAGGACACTATTTTGTATGTACAGAATGTTTAATGGGAATTTCCAGGAGTGTCAAAGTTGTTGGGAATGCTGCAGTGATCCTGGTTGACATTTAGTGGCCACATGATAAAAGTTCATTGGGGTTGTGCCTATTAATTTTCTTGCAATTCCCTTTCACCTACCTTTACTGTAAATCTATATGACAGATAATGAAATCATCATATTTAATACATGACAGTGTGTATGGATCACATGATAATGGGTCTTCACTGGTGATATGACAGCTGCTGACCTGTGACCTCACACATTAAGAGAACTGTGAGGTTGGAATAGAGAAAAATGAGCTTGGGTCCTTAATATCAAAAAGATTTTACTTGATTACACCGTATTATATCTAGATACAATTTTTATTTTTAATTAATAGAAGGACATGCTGACCTTATATGGGGTAATGTGAAGAACATCTGAAAGACTGAGTTTTAGCCCTGGAATGGACTCACTTCCTTATTAATTCTTTTGGAATCACTAACTATGTGTATTGGAAAGGCAAAACAGGAATGAATAGTCATGCAGGTCTAACAAAGTTTCTCTTTAAGCAGGTGTCTGGAAACTGACACTCACTCTTTACTATAAGGATTAGGAACAGTGGTGATTGTAAATATGAGCAGCCAGAAAGCATGTAAGACTTTGCATTTCCTATGCAAAAATTCCTCAAATTTTGAACATGTATTATCTATTCCTGAGACTGTAAATTCTCAGCTATTATATCTTTAGATTAGTATGGTCTGAAAGATGAGGATGAAGATACACTTAGTTGTTTTAAGTTATAATTTATCTTGATTTCATGAGTAGGTATGTGTATATAAAAGGGAGGCCAGTGTAGAGAATCAGACACCCTGATGATGTGAATATACTTGGAACCAAACTGTAGTCTTCTGAAAAAAAATGAGAAGTTCTCTTAACAACTAAGGTATCTCTGTAGCAATAAATATATCAACTTAAAGTCATTTCTAATGCCCTGCTTGTACTGTATTTCATACATTCAACTTAAATTCTTAAGTTGAGAAGAAATGATTTAGTTTTTGATTACCTGGATATGTTTCCAAGAGTTAGCACTAATTAACAATTACCACATATACTTTTAATACAAACTCTTTTTCTCTCTCCCTGTTCCTGTCCCTCTCCCTTTTCCTCTGCTCCCCTCCCCCTCTCTCTGTCTGTACTGTCTGTATATATGTGTGTGTGTGTGTGTGTGTGTGTGTGTGTGTGTGTGTGTTCCTGTATGCATGTGTGTATTACAGAATACATATGGAGCTCAGAGGACCACTCTTCGGAGTCACTTCTCTTTTTACATCTTCTGTAATCTGAGAATCAAACTGCAGTAAACAGGTCTGCACACCATCACCTTTTCCCACTGCTGAGCAACATTTTATAGACCCATGAAAAACGTGTTCCTTGCACTTTTAATGATGACCTATTATTTACATCCTGGCCACTTTTGTCTCTGATTTTCTCTGTTATTTTATTAGTCATTCATCTTGCTCATATCTGTTATCCCCCATTTGTTTTCAGCACTGGGTCCTTGTAGAGTAGCCGAAGTCAGCCTTCGGTAGTTAGTCAGACTCCACGGGCAATCCCTCAATGTTGTCACTGTTTACATAAAAGCAACCAAATGTATAGCAAATAGACCAGCTGGAAACCTCTCCAGAGACAGACACATCCAAACAGTCAGTTCGTTGACATGTTGTTGTGGGTCAGTGTGATTCTGCTACCAGAAAGAACAGCCCACACCCATATGCACACTTGCTTCTGTATGGAAGGCTTGCGGGAGCATACACTTTGACTGGGTCTCAGCCAAAACTTAGCCTTCCTCACACACAGTGCGACAGAGACAGGATGCTACAGCGAACTGGAACACTGTTTGTAGCATGCTGTTTCTTGGCATAGTTCCTCAGAATGTAAGAACAGACTCGCTAAGCTTCCTAAGATGCATTGTTTATTACAGAATCAGTCTTTCAAAAATGAGTATAGATTCAGAAGCGATTGTAGGTTTACTATTAAAGTCAGTATTGGAGAGATTCTGAAAAAATTATTTTGAAAGCTTATAAAAAAGTCTTATTGCTTGGGGAACAAAACCTACTTTAAAAATATTTTATATTCAGGATGTTAAAAGGCAACTTTACCAATAGTGTGTATACATTTCTCCTCCCCTTTAAGTTAAGAGGTATAGTGATGAAGCACTATTAAATTGCTTAATAAAGAAATAAGCATATTTGAAGGTATTTTACAAACTAAACAAGAAAAAAAGGATAGTTGAACAAGTATACAGTTCTATTCCATTCTGTATAGTTAAAATTATAATTTCTTTATAAAAATTATACATTCAACTACTTTGAAGATGACTGGCATGGGAGATATGTTTATATTTATATTTATATTTATATCTCTATCTCTATCTCTATTTCTATATCTATATCATCTATATCTATATCTATATCCATATCCATATCCATATCTATATCTATATCTATATCTATATACTGTCTTTTACTAAAGTAATTGTCTTTTAATAAAGAATAGCACTATTAAGAAGTTACTACTTTACTCTTAGCTTTAATAAAACATCTTCATATTTATCACTGTAGTACAAAAATTAAAAGATACAAAAGAAAAAAAACTTCCATCTTCAAAAAGAATATTTCTGTACAAGAAATGAGGTTAGGAAGAGAAGTCTTTGGCGTCTTCCCAGAAAGTCACTTCATAAGACAGATGAAATTTCAGAAGTCTGGTACCATCACTAAGGAGAGTAACAGCATTTTTTTCCCTTTAGTTTGTAATGCCAGATTGGTCAACCTGAAGAGAGACTTATTAATTCCTTCTCAACACATGTCTCAAATCAAATGCTTTGCCCCATTTTGAAATGTCCACATTTCTATGGATTAGGCAGACATCATGGGAAATATGCTAACAAGACCCGGAGGCTTAAGAAATAGCTCGTCATCCCTGTTAAGATGTTAACTGAAGAAAAGAAAGTGTATGTGGAGGTCCAGGTCTGACTTAAGCTCAGAAACACAGGCTCTGGAGGAAAGCTGTGTCTCATTCCTCCCAAAGGCACACATTTTATGTTATTCATGTATAGATGTGAAAAACAGAAAAAAGCAGGAACGGTTTTAATTAGAAGGGCGGAAAAGAGTGAAATAGTAGAGAAGAGGGCAGGGAGCAGATAGTAACACCGAGCCTGTTCAAAACAGCCTCAAGAAAACATTAGCATTTACCTTAAGTAACATATATTTGTTGTATCACTTGGGATGACAATACTCCTCTTAAGA
Source organism: Micromys minutus (assembly GCF_963924665.1). Taxonomy (NCBI): domain Eukaryota; kingdom Metazoa; phylum Chordata; class Mammalia; order Rodentia; family Muridae; genus Micromys; species Micromys minutus. The sequence goes on along the minus strand of NC_137969.1, from coordinate 184,269,615 downwards.
GCACCATACCATTTAATAAACACCTTTGTGCCAGGCAGAAGAGGTCTCTTTTCAAGTTGCTAATGAGTGCAGAGCAAAAGTCTCCTAAAACTGTATGTTTTTGCCCTTGGTTGCCTTCTAAACATTGAGGTTAAGATCCTATTGCTGAGTAGATCTTCAGAAACAAGACGTAAACTGGATATGACCTGAAAATCTCCTCCCTGAGGACTAGCTTGCCTAGCACTGAAAGGTGCCATCTGAGCTGCCAAGGGAGGGAAGCAACCAATTATTCTACATAGCCATGAAGCCTATATTTTCCCAATGACAGGCACTGTGCAGCACTATCACTCACAGTGAACCATGACTGGACAAAATGCAAAGATTCTTGGGGTTCCCGGGGTCAAAAGACAGACCTACAACAAAATTCCTACTCTCCGGTCTCAGGAAATATTGCAGAGGGGCAGAATGATCATAAGAACCAGAAGAATAGGAATCTGCCGTGGGATTATGTCTCCTATAAGTGACAGGGAAGTCACATGCAGTCTCCTACTTTCAAAAGATCTAAATAATGACTACAGCAGACACGCTGGCTTTAAAGAAGAACATGCCACTCACCTCTTTTCCCTAGACACGGAATTAGTGGCAAGTAATGACTGTCAAAAGGGGGAGAATTAGCCTTCCCCAGGAATTAGCTCCTTAATTGGTACTAACCCAGTGGTAAACCCTAACATCACCTATGTGCCTGTAACACTAAACAGACTCATCAGGTTCTGTCTTTCCCTCTCTCTCCCTCTCCCTCTCCGTCATCCTCTCTCTCTCTTTCCTCCCTCCCTTCCTTCCTCCCTCCCCTCCACCTGTGTGTGTGTGTGTGTGTGTGTGTGTGTGTGTAATAGTGATATTCAAAAAAAAAGATTTCTTGTATTTATAGAGTCAGGGGTGGAGAGACATAGGAGGAATTTTAGGGAGGGAACATCAGAGAGGATGGAGAGATAAAAGAGGAAATGATATAATTATATTTTAATAAAAATTTTAAAAAATTTAAGAGGAGAAAGAAATCTAGAAAATAGAAGGTTAGAAAGGAAATCTCATATCCTCTCTGTAACATTAAATTCCAGAGACTGACTGAAATGGATTTTTTTTCATTTTCTTCCATATTTAACATCAAGAGTAAGGATTACTTATGAGACTTTACTTTGGCTGGACTGCCTATCACTTGTGACATATGAATGCTGTATCAGTTCTGTAAGGTTGGGGAATATGTCCCACAAAGAACTTCAATGCCTTCCTGGTGTTCTACCATGCCCCTGTGCTATAAGCTGTTTGCATCTCCCCTTCTGCAAGATCCAGGCAGATGGGGAACACACTCTGTGGGCCACTGGCCTTTGCTGTATAAGGATGAAGGAGACAGTTGGACCACATAACTGTTTAAACCCATTTTTGTGGCTGTCAACAGATGACAGGAAAAAGGCTCCTGCTCCTTTGAGGAGAAACCTCTCTGGACAATATCAGAGCTGGACACAGGCTAAATCATTAGAAAAATTACATTCCATGAGAAAGGAAGAAGAAAGCTGAAATCTGTGGGCTCAGTAAGGAGAGCGTTGGTTTAGTGGTCTTCGGATGAATCATGATTTACAGCTAAGTGAAATGACTACAAATTATAAGATCCATGAAGCCATATTGAAAGAACTTGATGCTAAGATCAAAATTTTGTGCTATGTAAAAGAATTCAGAGTTTGCTCCATGGTAAGCAATGGAAGACAAAACAAAATAAATGTTTTCTTTATTACAAATTGTAGGGGTTTGCTTTCCTTTTATCCTTTTATTTAGATAGAATTTCACAAACGTTTCATATAGCTATCAGATTGTCCTTCTAAGATGGAAATTGTCCCTAAATCACCTCCTTAGTTTTTTTTGTAAACCTCATAATAAGTTTGTTTCAGGAATCTTGAGTTCTGGCTGATGTGAATTTTCCCCTCAATTCTAGGGAGAGTCTGCAGTTTGTAGGCTCCTTGTAGCCTGAGCTGTGACAGGAGCTGGGAACTCTTTGTCTCTTACATCTCATTTGTTTTGAGGGAAAGCTTTTCACTCTACTTATGTTCAAGAGACTCCGGCGAAAGTCTCAGTTGTAAGAGTTGACTACCTAAAACAAAAATACACTTTTTGTTTTTAGGAAATCTTAGGAATCCATACATCCAGGTGAATTATTCCAGGTCAGCAGAATATTCTGCCATTACTAGTGAAAACCAGGTGCCCTATAAGTTTACAACAGAAGTCTTGTTGCCTAAACATTTTGCTTCTCTAAACACTTTGCTATGTTAGACAACAAAGCAGACAGCATTGTGGAGGAGCTTCAGACAGGGTAACTCGCCTGGAAACTGTTAGCCTCTACTTTTACCCCCTTTTCAGTTCTTTCACAAAAGAGGCACAATCTCACAAGGAAAAATGCTCACTTGGAAGTTGTGAGCATTGTTTATCCCCGATATTGAAAGCACTGGAAAATAGGGCAGTTTTCTTGTTCTCTGTATGACAGGTCACATTGCTCTAATATTTTGGGGTTTAAAAGAATAATCATGCATGCCGTTTGAGAGGATATTAATTATAATGTTTACATTCAAAAGACCTTGACGGTGAGAAATTCTTCCATTCGCTGCACTCTTGATGCTGGTGGGTATGAAATGATTCATTTGTGTTGTACCTTGTGCCGTGTCAGCACTGCCACAGAAGGCTAGGCCACCTTCTTTGCACTGTTCTGTGTGTGCTCATGCTGTGAAAAGTGTCACAGCAACACTCCGATTCTGTGTCAGCTGGATGGCATCTGCTCATATTCATGTCTTGGATCGACTGCAATTCAGACCTGGTTATTTGTTTCTTTATCAATTGTCACAAGAATAAAAAGAATATTGCAGTACTGTTTTTCTGAGTTCCCAAATAGAAAAACAATTTTTACACAAATCTATACCATTCCCTCTTTGGAAGTGTCAATCTGTAAACCAGCAGGTGAGACCACATTTTATTAAATGGCTCATTCTAATTCAGAAGCTGGGGTGGTCTTACGTATGGATGAATTGTGTTGCTATCCCAGGAAAGCCACTTAACCTATCTGTATTTAGAAAATGCCTCTGTGTACCTACTGTCTTGTTTCAGGCCACAAAATGAGAGGCTTCCGTTTTGAAATCAAATTTCTCAGAAACGCTAGTCCTGACCAAATGGCTAGTACTTTATTAAAGAAAAATAAGACAAAAAAGGCAGAGTTTTTGAGCACTGCAGATGTCATATTAGGCCACATGCACATGATGCTAGGCAGAAAAGAAGCCACCATACATTCTGACCCTTCCAGATGTACAACTCAGAGACTGAGAAAACTTAAACATCAAACATGGTTCTACTGTATCACCTTTAGGAGCAGAGAAAGAAGTTGGTGGGAAAGAAAAAACATCCACAGCTATATCTTTCAAAATGTGTTTTGTACAAATTATTATATGTTGCTTAGAGACTTAGTTGTTTGTTGAATATGAACATCAATAATGTAACTCATATATTATTCATTTTGTAAATTGTTTGAGCTGTTCATTCCAGGATACCTACGTCATAAGTAACTGTTTCTCATGCCATTCTTAGGCCATTCACTGACTATCTCTCTCTCTCTCTCTCTCTCTGTGTGTGTGTGTGTGTGTGTGTGAGTGTGTGTGTGTGTGTGTGTATGTGTACACTTGTTGCATGTGTATACACTATAGTTTTGTACATGGTATACATATTTATTCATGTTGGTATGTGCATATATGTAGTGTATGTATGTGAGGGTACAAGTGAGAGCTAGCAGAGTTGTTCATTGTCATATGATCCAGCTTATCACCTTTACTTTTAACACAAGATTTCATCACGGAATGTGAATGATATCAATTTGTCCAGTGTGGTTGGCCATGAGCTTCAGGACACTTTTGTGTCTATCTTCTACCTATAGTGCTGGGGTTAGAGATATTCATTACTGTGCCCTGCTTTTTATATTGGTTATGTGGATCTGACTTAAAACCCTAATATTTGTACAACTGGCATCTACCAATACAGCCAATATCATAGCCCACATCATTGGCTCTTTATAGAGTGAGAAATAACAACTTAAGCCTATGACTCATTATTCCTCATATATTTTCATTTACATTTTTATTACCTATAGACTGCATATTCAGTTGAGAAACTGACTCCTTATCATTCCTATCTGTATGAATTTTCAGGTGATATTCCTCCAGGTATGTCTATAATTTATTCACAATCTCCAGATTTATAGACTATACATTGTAAAACACACTAGCTTAGAATCCTGCAATGTTTCCTACATCTCTTTAAATGAATTAATAAGCACTCATAGAATTTTTTCACAGTCTTCTCTGATAACGTATGCTCTTACTTTTTTTGTACTCTCCTTTGTTTCCCATTGTCAAAACCAATTGCCAGAACAGAGCCCGGCCCATCTGCCACGCGGACCACCAGCCCCTACGGGTTGAGAAACTGGTGAGTGGGAGATCTGGGTGGCCAGGGAGCAGAGAGATCTCTGCGGAGTGCACACGCAGAGCACGCCCTCCAACCTGCCTGATCCAGGGACCAGGAAAAGAACTTTGGAACTTCTGTTTCCACCCAGCAGCGACTTCAGGGCGCGGAGCAGAGCCCTGCCCATCTGCCACGCAGACCACCAGCTCCTAAAGTTGAGAGACTGGTGAGTGGGAGATCTGGGCGGTCAGGGAGAAGAGAGATCTCTGCGGAGTGCAATGCGGGGCACACCCTCCGACCTGCCTGATCTGGGGACCAGGAACAGAACTTTGGAACCTCTGTTCCCACCCAGCGACTCGGAGGCATAGAACAGGGCTGGGCCCATCTGCCACCTGGACCAGTGGAGATCCAGGGAAACAGACCAGATACAAGGGAAAGGCAAGAACATATCACTGACAACAAAATGGCAAGAGGAAAGTGAAAGAGTATATCCCAAGGAAACCAAGACAACCTGGCAACACCAGAACCCAGCTCTCCCATAACAGCAAACACCAGAATTCCAAACACTCCAGGAAAAGAAGACGCAGACCTGAAATCATACCTCAAGATGCTGATAGAGATACTTAAACAAGAACAGGAGGAAAAGCAAACATATTCAGAAGCTTTTAAAGAGGAAACAAGAAAAACACTCAAAAAACTCAAAGAACTAGAAGAAAACACAAGCAAAGAAATAAAGGAATGAAAGAGGGAAATTAAAACGGAAATTGACACAATAAAGAAAACACTAAAAGAGATAACCCTAGAGGCAGAACACCAAAAAAAAAGAAATCAAGAGTCAGAGAAGCAAGCATTTCCAATAAATTACAAGAGATCAAAGAGAGAATCTAAGGGGCAGAAGACAGCATTGCAAACATAGACAAAACAGCCAGAGAAGATGCAAAAAACAAAAAGCTCCTAACCCAAAATGTCCAGGAAATCCAATACACAATGAGAAGACCGAACCTAAGGATAATAGGAATAGAAGAGAAAGAAGAGTATCAACTAAGAGGCACAGTAAATATCTTCAACAAAATCATAGAAGAAAACTTCCCTACCCTCAAGAATGAGATGACCACGAGCATAAAAGAAGCCTTCAGAACTCCAAATAGGTTGGACCAGAAAAGAAATACCTCCCAACACATAATAGTCAAAACACCAAGTGCCCAAAACAAAAAAAGAATACTAAAACAGTAAGGGAAAAAGTTCAGGCAACATATAAAGGCAGGCCAATCAGAATCACACCCGATTTCTCAACAGAGACTATGAAAGATAGAAGAGCCTGGACAGACATCATGCACACCCTAAGAGAGAACAAGTGCCAGCCCAAGCTGCTATACCCAGCAAAACTATCAATCACCATAGATGGAGAGATGAAGATATTTCAAGACAAAACAAAATTTACACAATATCTGACCACAAACCCAGCACTACAACGAATTATAGGTGGAAAACCCAATACAATGAGGGAAAATACAGCATGGTAAAAACAAGAAACCTCCTAAACAAGAAAACTAAAAGAGGAAAATGACACAGACACAACTCGACACACAAAAGCAATAATGGCAGAAAACAGACAACTATTCCTTGATATCTATTAACATAAATGGACTCAACTCCCCAATCAAGAGACATAGGCTATCAGACTGGATACATAATCAAAATCCAGCCTTTTGCTGCATACAGGAAACTCATCTAAGAGACAAAGACAGACACTATCTCAGAGTAAAAGGGTGGGAAAAAACTTCCAAGCAAACAGCCCCAAGAAGCAAGCTGGAGTCACTATTCTAATATCGAATAAAGTAAATTTCCAAAATTTATCAAAAAATATAAGGAAGGACACTTTTTACTCATTACCTGGGAAATCTATCAGGAGGAACTCTCAATACTAAACATATATGCTCCAAATAAAAAGCACCCACATTCATAAAAGAAGCCCTACTAAAGCTCAAAAAATACATTTCACCCCACACAATAGTAGTGGGAGACTTTAATACCCCACTCTCAACAATGGACAGATCATGGAAACAGAAACTGAACAAGGACACTGCAAAACTAGCAGAGTCTTTGAACCAACTAGAATTAATAGATGTATACAGAACATATCATCCTAAAGTAAAAGAATACACCTTCTTCTCAGCACCCCATGGCACTTTCTCGAAAATTGACCACATAATTGGACACAAAACAAGCCTCAATCGACATAAGAAGATTGAAATACTCCCATGCCTCCTCTCAGATCACCATTGTCTAAGGCTGATATTTAACAACAACAAAGACAACAAAAGCCCACATACACATGGAAACTAAACAACGCTCTGTTAAACGATAGCAGGGTCAAAGAAAAAATAAAGAAATAAATTAAGGACTTTCTAGAATTTAACGAAAATGAAAACACAACATACCCAAACCTATGGGATGCAATGAAAGCAGTACTGAGAGGAAAACTCATAGCCTTAAGTGCTTCCAAAAAGAAACTGGAGAGAGCTTACATCAGCAACCTGACAGCACAGCTAAAAGCCCTAGAACAAAAAGAAGCAGATATACCCAAGAAGAGTAGACGGCAAGAAATAATCAAAATTAGGGCAGAAATAGACCAAAGAGAAACAAAAAGAACCATTGAAAAAAATCAACAAAACCAAGAGTTGGTTCTTTTCAGAAAATCAACAAGATTGATAAAACCCTAGCCAGACTAACTAGAGGGCAAAGAGAGAGTACACAAATTAACAAAATCAGAAAGGAAAGTGGTGACATAACAACTGAAACTGAGGAAATTCAAGAAATCATCAGATCCTACTACAAAAACTTATACTTTACAAAATTGGAAAATCTGGAAGAAATGGACGAATTCCTAGACAGATACAAGGTCCCAAAGTTTAACCAGGACCAAGTAAACCATCTAAATAACCCTATAACACCTAAAGAAATAGAAGAATTCATCAAAAGCCTCCCAACCAAAAAAAGCCCAGGTCCAGACGGGTTCAGTGCAGAATTTTATCAGACATTTATTGGGGATATAACACCAATATTCGCCAAACTATTCCAAAAGATAGAATCAGATGGAATACTACCCAACTCATTTTTTGAGGCTACAATAACTTTAGTACCTAAACTACACAAAGACCCTACAAGGAAAGAGAACTTCAGACTAATCTCACTTATGAACATTGATGCAAAAATACTCAACAAAATCCTTGCAAAGAGAATCCAATAACACATCAAAATGATCATTCATCATGACCTAGCAGGCTTTATCCCTGGGATGCAGGGATGGTTTAATATAAGGAAATCCGTCAACGTAATCCACCATATAAACAAACTCAAAGAACAAAATCACATGGTCATCTCACTAGATGCTGAGAAAGCATTTGACAAAATTCAACACCCCTTCATATTAAAAGTCCTGGAAAGAACAGGAATCCAAGGTCCATAGTTAAACATAATAAAAGCAATATACAGCAAACCAACAGCCAACATCAAACTTAACGGTGGGAAACTTGAAGCAATCCCACTAAAATCAGGGACTCGACAAGGCTTCCCACTCTCCCTCCTACCTATTCAACATAGTACTGGAAGTTCTGGCTGGAGCAATTAGACAGCAAAAGGAGATCAAGGGGATACAAATCTGAAAGGAAGAGATAAAAACATCACTCTTTGCCTATGACATGATAGTGTACTTAAGTGACCCCAAAAACTCCACCAGAGAACTCCTACAGCTGATAAACAAGTTCAGCAAAGTGGCTGGATACAAAATCAACTCAAACAAATCAGTAGCCTTCCTATACTCAAAGGACAAACATGTGGAGAAAGAAATTAGGGAAAAGGTACCCTTTACAATTGTCACAAAAACTATGAAATAACTTGGTGTGACTCTAACTAAGCAAGTGAAGGACCTGTACGACATGAACATCAAACCTCTAAAGAAGGAAATTAAGGAGGATCTCAGAAAATGGAAAGATCTCCCATGCTCATGGATTGGAAAGATCAACATTTTAAAAATGGCCATCCTACCAAAGGCAATCTACAGATTCAATGCAATCCTGATCAAAATTCCAACACAGTTCTTCATGTAATTGGAAAGATCAATGTGCAATTTCATGTGGAACAACAAAGAACTAGAATAGCGAAATCCATCCTCAACAACAAGAAAACATCTGCGGGAATCACTATCCCTGACCTTAAGCTATATTACAAGGCAATTGTGCTGAAAACTGCATGGTACTGGTACAGAAATAGGCATGTGGATCAATGGAATAGAATAGAAGATCCAGAAATGAGCCCTCATGTATATGGTCACCTGATTGTTGACAAAGGAGCAGTAAACATTCAATGGAAAAAGGACAGCCTATTCAACAAATGGTGCTGGTCCAACTTGCACTCAACATGCAAAAGAATGTAGTAGACCCTTTCTTATCTCCTTGTACAAAGCTGAAGTGTAAGTGGATCAAAGATCTCCACATTAAACCAGATACACTGAAACTATTAGATGAGAAAGTAGGGAAAACTTTAGAACATATAGGCACAGGAGAAAATTTTCTGAAGAAAACACCAATGGCTCAAGCTCTAAGGTCACAAATTAACAAATGTGACTTAATGAAATTGCAAAGATTCTGTAAGGCGAAGGACATTGTCAAGAAAACAAAACGGCAGCCAACAGAATGGGAAAAGATTTTTACCAACTCCACATCAGATAGAGGAACTAATATCTAAGGTATACAAAGAACTCAAAAAGCTAGACACCAGAGAATCAAATAACCCTATTAAAAAAATGGGGTACAGAGCTAAACAAAACGTTTTCAGTTGAGGAACACCGAATGGCCGAGAAACATCTGAGGAAGTGCTCCACATCCTTAGCCATCAGGGAAATGAAAATCAAAAGAACCCTGAGATTCCACCTCACACCAGTCAGATTGGCCAAGATATAAAACTCAGAGGACAACAGATGCTGGCAAGGCTGCGGAGAAAGAGGAACCCTTCTCCACTGTTGGTGGGGTTGCAAACTAATACAACTACTCTGGAAATCACTCTGGCGATACCTCAGAAAAATTGGACATAATACTACTTGAAGACCCAGCTATTCCACGTCTGGGCATATACCCCAGAGACACCTTAGTACACAACAAAGATATATTCACCACAATGTTCATAGCAGCTCTATTTATAATAGCCAGAATCTGGAATGAACCCAGATGTCCTTCAGTAAATGAATGCATACAAAATTTGTGGTACATTTACACAACGAAATAATACTCAGCCACCAGAAACAATGACTTGAGCAAATTCTTAAGAAAGTGGCTGCATCTAGAGAATATCATTCTGAGTGAGATAACCCAGTCACAAAAGAAAAAAATAATATGCAGTCACTGATAATGGGATGCTATCCCCAGAGGCTCGCACTGCCCCAGAAACAACTCACAGACTGTATGAAGTCCAAGAAATAAAGAAAACAAAACAAAACAAAACAAAAAAATCTTTATACAACAAGAAAACTTTGACTATTTCCATGTTACATTTTGTTTTACATGTACTTTAAGCTCATTGTAACTATTAAGTTTTCAATGCATACTATCAAACCTTTAAAAAAATCAAGTACTGACTAACAAATATATTCATATAGTTTTATGTAAAAATTATTTTAAAATCTGAAAAAAGTACTGACAAAAAATGCATTGTATAATTTTATGCAAAAAAATGCTTAAAATCTTTACATTTATCTTTGTTTTGTGAAATAAAGTTGGTAAAAAAAACAATTGCCATGAATTTAGTAACTTAAAACAATACATTAAAAATATCAAAATTTCAAGGGTAGAAATATTAAGTAAACTTTATTAGGATCGAATTAAAACCTTTCCAGGCTTAACATTTTTTAGCTACTTGTCTTAGTTACATTTGTATTGCTGCCATAACACTATGGCCAAAGCAATTCAAACCTGACAAATATTAACTTGGCAGAGGACCAGGTTCCATGAAGGCAGAGCAAAGACATGGTTATAAGTGTAGCTGAGAGCTCACAGGTTTATCTATAAGCAAGAGGCAGTGACAGTACATTGGAATGACGAAAAGTCTTTTTAAACCTCAAGGCCTTTCTTGGCATCTGCAAGATGTCTGGGTTTGGCATCTGCATATGGAATATATCCCCATGTGGGGCAGTCTCTGGATGGCCTTTGCTTCAGTCTCTGCTCCATGACATGTCTCCTTAGATGCTCCCTTGAGTAATTTGTTCCACTTTCGAAGAAAAACCGAAACCTCCATTCCCTACTATAGGGGAATATCATGGAAGGGAGACAGGACTGGTTGGATGGGGGAGCAACTGCATAGAATTAGAGGGAAGAAGAATGGGATAGGGAATTTTCTGAGAAGAAACTGGGGAGGGGTAACAGTCGAAATACAAGTAAATAAAATATCCAATAAAAAAGGGGGGCGGACCACCATCAGGACACAGAGCCTGCCCACAGACTGCTGAACCCTAAAGAGCCTCAGAAGTACTCTCCCACCTGAGTCCATGGAATAGTTCCCTCTTCCTTCACACAAACTATCTAGGGAAAGGCTGCCAGGAACTCTCGGGGTGCAGGAAGCACGGTGATGACTGGGAATGTCTGTTTTGTTCCAGCCCAGAGAAAGAGCCAGATCACCAACATCAGGACTCAGGGCATGCCGTTAGACTGATGAGCACCCAGAAGTGACTCAGAATTTCTCTCCCACCTGAGCACACTGTTGAGTTACCACTTCCTTTTCACCAACTATCCAGGGAGAGACCTCCAGTACTCTCAGGGCAAAGGCAACACAGTGCTCACTGGATACAGTCAGTTCCAGCCCAGAGACAACAGGGCCACTGCCTTCAGGACTCACTGCAAGCCCTCAGAGAGCTAAACACTAAGGACCAAACTCCCATCTGAGGCCACCAGCTCACAGACACACAGAAGAGACAAGCTCCAGACAGAGACAGCAAGACTACCTAACATCACAGATAACAAGATGGCAAGAGGAAAGCACAAGAACCTAAGCAATGAAAACCAAGACAACCTGGCAACATCAGAACCCAGTTTTCTCACCACAGCAAGTAGTAGATATTCCAATACATTAAACAAACAAAAACAAACAAGCAAAACAGATATGGACTTAAGATTATACTTCATAATGATAATGGAGGTCCTTGAGAATTGCATGAATAACTCCCTTAAAGAATTACAGGAAAACCAGGAATATACACATAAAGAAATTAAAGTCCTTAAAGAGAATACACAAAAATCACTTAAAGAGCTACAGAAAATACAATGAAACAGGAAAATAAATTGAAAATGGAAATAGAAAAAAGTTAAAGAAATCACAAAAGAAGATAACCCTGGAGTCATAGATGCAAGCATCACAAACAGACTACAAGAGATGGAAGAGAGTTTCTCAAGGGCAGAAGATAACAAAAAAAAAAAAAAAAAAAAAAAAAAAAAAACCATTGACACATTAATCAGAAAAATGCAAAAATTAAAAAGCACCTAACCCAAAATATCCAAGATATATTGGACACAATGAAGAGACCAAACCTACAGACAATGGGTAAGAAAAAGAGAAAAGACTCCAAACTAAAAGACCTACTAAATATCAACAAAATCATAGAAAAGACTTCCCTAACCTAAAGAAAAAGATGAACATGAACATACAAGAAACTTACAGAACTCCAAATAGGTTAGACCAGAAAAGAAACTTCCCCAACACATAAGAGTAAAAACAGCAAATATTCAAAACAAAGAAAGAATAATAAAAGCCGTAAGGAAAAATGGACAAGTAACATATAAAGACAGACAGATCAGAATTATACCAGAATTATCAACAGAGACTATGAAAGATCCTGGACTGATGTCATACAGACCCTAAGATAACGTAAATGCAAGCCAAGGTTACTATTTCCAGCAAAACTCTCAATTACCATAGATGGAGAAACCAAGATATTCCAATACAAAACCAAATTTACACAATATCTTTAATCAAATTCAGCCTTACAAAGGATAACAGAAAGCTCCAATTCAAGGAGTGAAACTACACCCTAGAAAAAGCAAGAACATAATCTTTTTCCAACAAAACCAAAAGAAGAAAAGTTCACAAACCTAATTCTATCTTTAACAAGAAAAGTAACAGAAAACAGTATCACTATTCCTTATTATCTCTTAACATCAATGAACTCAATTCCCCAATATAAACAAATAGACTATCAGACTGGATACATAAACAAGATCCAACATTTTGATACATACAGAAAACTCATCTCAGTGACAAAGACAGATACTACCTCAAAGTAAAAGGCTTTTCCATAGTCATTCAGATACAGTTGATGATTTTTGCAGCTGACCATTAGATTGAACAGAAACACCCCAATGAAAGACCTGGAGAAAAAACTAAAAGAGCTGAAAGGGGTTGCAATCTCATGGGAAGAACAACATTATAAAACAAACTAACCCTCCAGAACTCTTGTGGACTAAAACACTAACAATTGAACACACATGGAGAGACCCATGGGTCCAGTTGCCTAGGCAGAGAATATCATTGTCTGGTATCAATATCTAAGAGGCATTTGATCAATTGAAGTTGTGGTTTCCCGGTAGGGAATGCCTAGGTACTGAGGTGGAGAGCATGGTTGGGAGAGGGAGCACCTTCATGGAAGCACATCTACGGGAATGACAAATGTGAGTGGGGGTAAGTGGATAACATTTGAAATGTAAATACAGAGAATATAAAAAAATTATGGAAAAAATGGGTGTGGAGAAAATAAAAACCTGAAAACCTGCACATAGGGTTACACCTTTTCCTCTAAGGCCACACCTCCCAATCTTTCCAAAACAGTTCCACCAACTGGGACAAAGTATTTAAATATATCAGCTTTCAGGCATCATTCACATTCAACCTTCAACAGGGCTATATATAGCTGTAATAATAACCGTAATAATTCTCCTGATGTAATTGTCTTAGAGACATACCTCTGAATCAGCTTGCCCTTTCTAGTTCTTTCTGAACTCTGTCCAGCTGGTTCAGCTAGCTGTTTTGTTCAAAGTCTTCTCCAAGCTGAATGATTCAAACTGACTTCTTTCAGCTTTTTACTAATTGCTCTGCTTGGCTTTAAACTAATTGTTGTTCTAATTTTCTGGCTTCACCTTTTCTTTTTTCTTTTTCTTTTTTTTTTTAATATTTTCTGTATTTACATTTCAAATGTTATTTCCTTTCCCAGATGCCCCTCAGCAACCACACCATCCCATCCCCCTTCTCCTGCTTCTATGATGGTGCTTCCCCACTCACCCACACACCCATTCCAACATCCCGCCCCTTGGCATTTCCCTAAACTGGGGCATCCAGCCTTTCTAGGACCAAGGACCTCTCTTCCCACTGTTTTCCAACAAAGCCACCAGCTGCTACATATGGGGCAGCTGGAGCCAATGGTTTCTCTGTGTGTAATTGTTGGTTGGTGGATTAGTCCCTGGGAGCTCAGGGGATCTGGTTGGTTGATATTGTTGTTCTTCCTATGAGTTGCAAGCCCTTTCAGATTTTTTAGTCTTTTTTCTAACTCATCTAATAGGGATTCTATGCTCATTCCAATGGTTAGCTGTGAGTTCTGCTTATGTAATTGTTAGACTTGGGCAAAGCCTCTGGGAGGCAACTATACATGACTCCTATCAGCAAGCACCAGAGACTGCCTTACATGAGGATCCACTCTGGCTTCTTATTTTCTGTCTTCAACAGCCTCTGCTGACCTACACTGAATGGCATCAACTCACAAACAAACTCAGCTCAAATCCACTGCACTGACTCACAAATGACTAACTCAACTCTACTTCACTGAATTTTACTTACTCAACAGAAAAGAGAGGCAAGGGAGATGGGGGATGGCTGATGGAGGATGGTTGAAAGATTCTCAGGGAATGGTAGGAGGGGAAACAGCCTTTTGACTATAATAAATGAAATATTGAATAAAAAAAGAAGAGTCTCATGGCTTGACTGGACTGGCAAGTATACATGATACAGAATTCTTAACAAAGAGGTAAAGGAGACAAAACATGAAGGGACATTTACATTGTGTCTGAGAGCCATCTAGGGAACTAACCATAACAACAAACAAGTTATTTAGCAAAAGATAAAACAGAGTAGAAGGAAAATCCCCACAATAATTCTGTATGTAAAAGCATATAAAATATAGAATTGCAGAACTTCCTATTGTAATAGAGCACAGGGTCACCACTTTCTTGTCTTGATTTCTTCCAGACATAGAGATAAGAATCTGTAAATCTGTACCCTCACTCCTCATGATAAACTATCTCAAAGGTTAATCAATAAAGGTTGGTTAATTTTAGAAGGAATCAGCCATGTTTGAAAGTGACATCTACAATAGTGTCAGATAAAATGACAAATCATAGAAAGATCTGAAAGAATGAATGATAGATGGGTTATGTACAACTGTCACAAGGAAGCACAGAAAAGACAGCCTACCAGAGGGCAGCAAGAGAGGAGGATGTGGGATGTGGTATGTGTGTAAAGCAGTTTTACTGGGACAGTTTTATAGAGATAGATTAATCAAGAACAGAATGAACACTGGCTCAAGAAATATTAAGGTGAACAATGAGCGTTGGCTCTAGAAATATTAAGGTGAAACTTTATGTAATTAGTAAAGATTATCCTACAGTGATGGAATTATTTAAGAACATATCTTACAATTAGGTTATTATAGCTATTCTTCTAGACATATGTGTATGTATGTATGTATTTATGTATGCAAGTATGTATATTACAGACCCCTAGAATTATCTTAGACATTTCTTACAGGTGCCAGTTTTGAAATTGACAATTTACTTTCTGTTATACTAAGTATAGAATTTATTTTAGAGATATTATGAAATTAAACCCTTCTTATATCTAGGTAGCTATCAAATATAAAATGGCCTTCCTAAGTTCAGGTTTTGAATACTTACCCTCAACTCTCAGGTAGTGGTATTATTTTAGGGCTGTTAAAGCTTAAGAAGTGGGTCTACATGAAGAGATTAAGCTACATTAAGATAGATTAATCCTAACTATTCTGTGTAATTTTCACTGTGAAGTGAACAGCTTTTCTCTACCGTAGGTTTTATACCAGTATAATATTCTGTCCAAGAAATTGGTTCTAAGCAACCATAGACTGAGTCTTCTAAAACCAGTCAAAAATGAACATTTTCATCTTTGTTTCATATATGTGCCTGTTTGCCTGCACGAATGTACACAGGGCATCCATTCTCCTGACAATGAAGTGAGAACTTGTGGGTCATCACATTGAAGCTGGGCACAGAATCTGTGTCCTCTGGAAGAGCAGCTGTACCTTTTACCACCGAGCTACCCCTCCCATTCATCTTTCCTCCATTAAGTAGCATTACCAAGTATTTCAGCAAGAAATAATAAATCTATATTACAGAAACTTAACTTTAAAAGGCATTTTTTTGCATTTTACATATACTTTAGGAAATATATATGCTGCTTGTTGAATTTTGTGCTTTGGTTAAGGCTACCTCTGACACACTTCTTTGGAAAACTATAATTACCTCACCATTACAATGAATGATTGATCTTGTTCCTTAATACACTTTTTTTATGGGTTACTGATACTTTTCACACTGTGCTACCTTGTACTTCAGTAAAAAATGGAACTTGCCCACTGCATTTATTTGAATTTTGATTATTTTTCTAGTGTTTTCTTTACTGTTAGAAATTTATTTACTCAGATCAGTTTTCTCCACCACATCTGTGTTCAAGTTCAAATATCTACTGAATCGTGGGGCCTTGTAACACCTTACATCAGAAGTAAGGTAAATTTCCAAAGGTCTACTGTTATTTCCGCTGTGAAACTGGGTAAGATAAATATTTGTTATTTTCATAAAGGACATTGTTAGAAGAGGCCAATGCCCTCACAGATATGGTGATCCAGTTCATCGGCACAGCTTTCAGGTACAAGACTTCCAGGCGATTCTATTGCTATCACGTGAAATTTACATAGGTTAAAACCTGTGAGTACTAGAAAGGTGATTGGTGATATTTGTGCATGTAATTTATTATTTTAATAAGATCTGGAACTAGAAAATGTGCCTTTTTTTTTGACTTTGTTTTGTATGCTATTGAATTTAGTATATCCTTACAGAACTAACATCACACAAAGCACTTAAGTATATATCTATAGTCTGCTATTGAATTTAGCATATCTTTACGGAACTAACATCACACAAAACACTTAACTATATATATCTTTGCAGTTCTTCACATTAAATGTAAGGTTTATGCATATATTTCTAGATAAAAGTCTAACTTGTTCAGTGAATTATCTCCTTACTTATAATTTTATTTTTTGAGGCTTACCTAGATTGCTGGTATGTCACATCTGACATCCTTCTAGCCAGTTAATGTGAGACAGGTTATCTTTATATTGAAGTGTTTTATAGATTTTTTTATTGCACCATTAAGAGTACTTTGGGTTGTGCTATATTCCAAGATTTTCTTGTCATAATACATAACACTCCACAGTTCCACTTCGTGCTAAGCCTTAGAACATTCACTTACAGCTAGTTGTCTGCCTCAGAAGGCCAGGTAATGAGATGAGCTTCAGAAAAAGAAATTGCTGGTTTAGTTTCTCACATTACAGTGCACACAGATTATTTTTGCTGCAATTGCTGGCCAACGCTCAGTTCACACATATTTCCTCTGCTAGGCAAGCACTGCCAATTTAGTGTCCAGTGGTGAGCTTTCAGCTCATAAATGTCATTTGATGCTTGATTTTTAAGCAGAGAAATAGAATGTTTCCTTGCAAAATATGGCAAATTTTAATGGAAAATTCTGTGGAATGTCTTAAATACTCAATAAAGTAAAAAAGTGTTCATTTATGGCACAGTGGGCACATTTTCAACTTAATGAAAGCTATTAGAGAATTATTATTAACAGAAACTATTTTTGGCAATACCACAGAAAGATTCCAATAGAAGTAAATTCCAGCTTTTGGAGTTTCATTTGCACAAATTCTCCACATTTTCTAAATGACTTTTGCTCAATAAAAATGCATAGGTACCACATAAAAATACTGTTTGCACTTATCACCTCATTTTTGATGATACAAAACAGAGTGCTAATCTCCGGAAACTATGTCTGAGATTAACATGGAGGAAAAAAATACAGTCATGGTTAACATGAGCTGAAGAAAAAGAATGATGTCTTGTGAATTGTGGAGCAAAGAGTGAAGGGAAAGCTATTCAGAGATGTCCCACCTGGGGATCTATCCAATATGCAGACACCCAACCTAGTCACTATTGCTAATGCCAAGAAGTTCTTGCTTACAGGGGCCTGGTACACTTGCCTTCTGAGAGGCTATGCCAGAGCTTTACCAATACAGATGTGGATGGTTGCAGCTAACCACTGGACTGAGCAGGGGAACCACAATGGAGGAATTAGGGAAAGGACTGAAGGAGCCGAAGGGGTTTGTAGCCCCATAGAAAGAAGGACAATGATATGAACCAACCAGACCTTCCCCCCAGAACTCCTAGGGACTAAACCACCAATGAAAGAGTACACATGGAGGGACCTGTAGGCCAAACTGCAGAGGATGGCATTGTCTGGCAACAGTCAGAGGGGAGACCCTGGGTCTTATGGAGAATCGACACCCCAATGGAAGGTGAATACCAAGGTATTGAATAGGTGGGTGAATGAGCTCCCTCACAGAAGCAGGGAAATGGGATAGGGCATTATTTTTGAGGAGAAAACCAGAAAGAGGGATACCATTTGAAATCCAAATAAATAAAATAACCAATAAAATATGAAATATATTTAAAAAGACAAAAAATGTTTTTTTTTTGCATAGATATAAATGTTCAGAATTACTGTTCAATTACAGAGTTTAAATTTTTTCTGAACATGTCAAGAGTATCTGGTTTACAGGCTACTGGTTTGTGGTCCACTAGTTTACTTGCCTGTTTCTGGCCTTGTAGGGGGCTACGGACTTCTCTTAGGAACAATCCTACATATTGGTTGAATGGAATTCCAGGTACTTGATTTGCAAAATCTTCATGGTTATAGTTGTCATAGTTATCTATGTTTCCACTTAGTAAGATAGATGATAGAAATCAAATATAGCTTTCTCAGTTTTGTTGTGTGACAATTTCTCATCTGAGTTGAGAATATACCATCTAACAGCCAATAACAATAATACCGAAAACCTTACTACCAGACATTAGAATTCCTCTTTTGAATTTTTGGTCGGCGATGTCTAAACATATCCAAAACATAACCAATTATTGCTATTGCCCTTGGTTGTCCCCAAGAGGGGAACAGTTTATCCTTATTAAAATGAAGATGCCATTCTCTTGAGACACAGGGCCTCTGAGCTAGAAATTATCTGAATGTCTTCTCCTTGGGGCTAGCCTTCATGATTCAAAGCATACAAAGGCAACAAATAGTCTCACACACCTATGATGCTCATGATCCACAAAAACAAACATAGCATGATAGCCAGATAGTGGCATGCATAACTTGGCAGTAACCAAAAGCAGTTGGACTTAACGTCTGATACTATAACCTTTCTAACTGACCAGACAGTAACATGGATCTAGGACCTAAAATTGCCACTTTACTAAAACAACATAATCCCCACCTACATTCTAAATATTTGTCATTATGCTTCCAGTTAAGTGTAGTTTTAACTCCTCATTAAGGATAATTCTCTTTGCAACAGAAAAGACCATTACAGAAAATCACAGCCAATCAAAATGCATTGTTGTAAAGCCCAATTCCAGTGAAGAAATCTATAGTAAATTCCACAATCTAGGGCTCAAGGAATAATGCAGAAAGGGGGTGCAGATATGGTAAGATCTAGGGGGAAAGTGGCTTAGCTATGAGGTTGTGTCATCTAGGAATAGAGCTTCACTGAAAATCGCACTAGCTTGACAGCCTAAACAAGAGCTGGACAATAACAATAGAAATACTACAGTATATGAGGGAAAGAACACTAGACTTCAACCCTACACAAAAAACTACAGGCAACCAAGAAATGACAAGAATGTTAGAAGCCCTTTCCCATCTAAGATTACACCAAATGGTTATCCAGTACCAAATGTTCATTCCTGAGAACAAACATTCAAGTAAAACAATATATATCTATGCACAAGATATTTAGGAATATCTGTTCTTAAGGACCACCATGTTTTATTGGAAACCACGTTAATTTTGCCTAGAGCTGAGATTTATCCTCATGTTGCTATGCACTTAACTGATCTTACAGAGTTGCAGCTCCCACAACTGTGAAAGCTTAGTGACAATGAAGATGCCTCAGATATACTCACATTTTCTTCCAACCTCCCAACCCTCACCATCATCCCACAAATTTACTGGGTTATTATTCTGGTTCCAGCTAAATTATTTGAAAAAAATGGAGGCAAGGTAAGTTCTATTTCCTGTCATTTTCCTATTTGTAGGTTAGTGAAAAAGTCAGAAACAGAAGGAAAATAGTCAAGCTACTAATTAGCCTAGTGTCTTGTGATTTCATCCTGTGATCAGTTTACACATATGTCTCATTGCCTTACTTAAAAGGCCTTGGTTAGAATATGATAACTATTCACCTTTTTTGATTAACCAGATCATCACCATACTTCAGGTCTCACGTTAATTTATATTTAACTCCTTCAGTATTTTCAACAAGATTTAATTTACCTCGTTCATCTTTATTTGTCATCAGAACTTATCAACTACTATTATGTATATACATTACTCCAATTACTGGACTAACATTTTTTATTTTCCTTTTGTTAAAAGTTTGCCATATATCTTAATGGTTAATATTATTATAATGTTAATAGAAAATAGATTAAATAATTTAATGATATTATTAATATTGTATTTGGTGGGTAGTTGACCAAATGTACTTATAACTATTGTAACGATCTCAAACTATACTTCTTACTAGTTTGTAAGAGGAAAAGATTTTTAATAGTATAGAAAATGCTTGTAGGCATTTAATATTTTCATACTTCAATTAATTAAAGTCTTTCCAAGAAAATGATGTGGTATTATAAGCTTTCATCTAAGACATTTAATTCAAGGTTTAACATATTTCTAATGTATGACTGGGCATATTAATCGGGTAGAGTCTAATAACAGTAAAGGTTAAAGACTAGACATTCTCCATGAAAGATGAGCTTTTGGCTGCTGCACACGCATATGGAAGTGAAGAGCTGGAACTTCTCAAGATTAGAGAAATTAACTTTAATGTCTACAAACAAAATATGTAACTCTTTCATCATGTACATGGGTAATTAGCAACCCATAAGTGCTTCAGTTATTAATGAAAACTTAATATTGGTAGTTAACATAAATTAAAATTATAGTGGTCAATTTAGAGGAAGTAATTTGTTTCAATTTCTCATTGACAACTCTACATTGTTTTAAATAAAGTATTTCATTTTTTTTTTTAAGACTACACCTTATTTAAAATTTCATTTAAACTCTCGGGGTTTTTTTCTCATTTAAAGACTCAGATAATATAACATGAGAACACTTCCATCACCTCAGTCATGTATATGAACAAAATAGTATAAAAATCATACTGGTTTCATTGTTTAAAAAACAAATATAAGTATTTTGTAATAAAAATGAAAACTTTTTAATTATTACATTAATGTTAGAAAGTCTAAAATAATCCTTAAAATTTATTATTTATTATTTCATGTTTTAAAAATAATTGCACTTCATTTTAAAGTTACATATACATATCAAAATAAAGTAGTATTAGTAGCCTATGTAGTTGCACACTAAGCTTTCTCTGTGTACTTCACATTATACACATTATCTGTTATTATTGAACTTCTTCAATCTTTGTTTAATGTGGACTGGCGTGACTTTCTTGACTTTGCTTGGCAAACACTCAAGCTACCAAGTCCACTCCCAGGCTACAAGGAGGGTATTAATTTTGTTTTTGTTTTGTATTTTCACTGCTTAGGACTGAACAGAGAAACAGGTGTACATTAGTTAAGTGCCATGCATTGAACTATATGTATCCAACTCCTGTACTCATGATCAGGTTCTATGGAATATTTATTTGGAAGATTTTTAATATATATGATGCATCCTTTTACTCTTTCCCCATATTTCCTTATTTATCACTTCTCTGCCAATAAATTTTGTTTCAGATTCATAATTTTTATTAATCCACTTTTATAATTATGATTAAGTTATAATTTTAAATTTAAATATTGCATTATTTGCCTAAATGCAATGAAAATATTTATCTACACATTATACCATGTATTTATTAGAGTTGTTTATTTTGATCAGTAAGTTAGAGGATATACACATCTATAATAAAAATATTTCTAGGAGTATTCCATTAATTAATAGTAAAAAATAAGTTCGGTGGCCAATATAAACAAAACAAAATGCTTATTTTTAATCATAATGCTATCTGGAAAATTGTATAATTTAACAGAAAAAGTTGTATGTCTACTTTAATATCTGGTATTGGTGCGAAGAATGTGGGATTAATGATATGAACAAAAGGCTTAAAAATAAAGAACCACGAACTAAATTAACATCAATTGTGAAACCATAGACATTTAGAAAAATAGGCTCTATCACAGACAGAAACCTGAGTTCCAACAGTATTCAAAATGGTGGAACATTTAAGCGAAGAAAAACCTAATCTCTGCAAAAATAGAGTCAAGTCTTGTTACTACAATAAACCAAAAAATGTACATTTTTCTGTAACATTCTCAGTTCTATAGAAGATCTCTAATTGTATGCATCATTATTTTATGTGTATGCATATTTTGACAGCATGTATGTAGGTCCATCATATGTGTGTCTGGTGCCCACAGATGTCAGAAGAGATTACCAGGACACCTAAAACTGAAGTTATTAATAGTTGTCAGCATAAGACTACCGGCAATGAAATTGAGCCAACAATGCCATTAACCACTGAGCCAACTCTCCAGTCTCATCACCATGTCTAATATTCTTAGAATATTCTATTTTAGGTTATGAGAAAAATTATGTGCTTAGTCAATGTTGAAAATGCAAAGTATTAATTTTTGGTTAAGATTTTGCTAAGATTAAATGGCATCATCTGCTAATGCAGAGCCAAGTTTGTAATATTCTGTGTGGCTCTTTAAAGGTTGGTGCACAGTAGATCTTCAATTCCATTTATCTAGATCTGTGGGAAAGTAAATAGCGTAAAATGATGATTCAATTAGAAGCAAAATCTGAAACCTAGCGTGTCTTTCATTGAAGATTTAAGAAAATCTGGTTTGCTGGAGTTGCAAGTCTGCAAGAATAGAAGACCAAAATTTAATTATTACGGCAAAGCAATTTTTTAAGAGAAAGTCCTATCTCCTGCCCAGGCTCAGAAAAATGATAGTTACTATGCGATATGTTGATTATCTAAATAGTTGCAATTAAGTGTTGGTTCTAGGGGCAAGCATTTCTTTTAGGCTGAACCCACTTTACTTCTCTAAAAAGCTAGGCCTGTACTGGTAGCCGAACACTTGCACCTTAAGAGCACAGAACACAGAGGACTCTACAATTGCTAGGGAACCAGCACCCATCTTCAGAGCTGCAGAAAGATCCACAGGAGCTGAGAGTAACACAGCCCTTGGCAACCACCCTAGGATCTTTTCCTGTCATGTTCAGAATCTATATTGCATGTAGACATTAGCTTTCATGGAAGCAGTCACCTGCCTATGGTTAAAAATTCTGACGTCCTGTGAGGACAGTTGTTTCAAGCTTGGGGAAAAAATTCCATGATAAATAAGGAAAAAATTCCACATGGGCTTATAGAAGTAAAAGACTCAGTATTAAGACCTTAACCCAAAGGGAATATATTATAAAAACAATACAGTGGAATCTCCCAGATGGATTTAGTGTAGATGGTGGGCCATGGAACACTTTGTTTACTAAAGAGTAAGAGCTAGGCTTTCAGATGAAGGGAGGAGTGCCATTGAGAATATTAGAAGATACTATCTGCGGGGAATCTGTTTGATGATCATACTGTGGAGCCTTCATCTATTCCCAGTGAAAAATGAAAAAAAAATAAAATATTTAAGTCATAGGTACCAGGAAATGATACTAAATGGACATAAAAATGGAGATGTAGTTATTGCATGAAACTAAAAGGTAGGCTGTTACACACACAACCTCTAGAAAACGATAGAATAATAGAAGAATATGTAAGCTCAATAGACAAATTAAATGTTCAGCACATGAAGGTGCTGCTGAGTGTATGCAATGAAATAAGTCTGAAAAAGTGATGGAGGTCAAATGCAGACTCTGTCAATAACACCTCTCAAAATCCTTATACTTTACTCAGCTTACAGAGCTGATTCTGATTCTTTGACTCACTACTATGGAAACATATCTGTCTTCATGCAAAAATACCTAGGTAGTTTGAGAGTACAATGTGCTAATTTTTCCAGTTCTAAAAGGGTCTGGGATTATTTTCTCAAGTAATTGTGAGCCAGGTGCTGAAAAACTTCTAGAAAATTTGTGGATTGGTGTATCCATAGCCAAAGGTGAAACTGATCTTCTGAAACCTCCTTGGTGTCACCATCCCTTAATACAAAAAGGGTATACAAGAATCAAGTAGTGGATAGAGTTCAGATCTTCAGCCAGTTCACATCCTAATAACTTATATTCTAGGCTTATCACATGGCCATTTTTCAGGGTTCCCACAAGGTATTATTCAGAGCATACTTTTGGTAATGGTAGATGTCATACAACAGTTTCTTGTTCTCTATATATGGATTATCATTTCTTTTTCCTTTGACCAATATATAAGGAAGGCAGATATGATGTTCTCTCGTGTATCTTCACTAATGACATCAACCTTGAACTCATAAAATATGGATAAACCATGGCACATAACAGCATACAACTTTAAATTTAATCAAACAGAAACAAAATTGTATGAGTATTTGCAGTACAAGATGCATTTATGTTTGGCACCGGGTAATTAATGTACTCATTGGGAACTAAACAGACACCAAAATGAAAAGTGCACACATTTCCTTTTTTTAAGAATTCAAATGTTCAGAATCATATGGCATAGGCTTTATATCCATAACAGGGCTTTACATGTTCTGCCAATTGTCTCATTGGTCTACTGTATCGGTAGTTCTCCAAATGTAGATACCTGCAATCCCTGAAACATTTCCTTTCAGAATGGGGCAGCAAACAAACTATCGTGTATTTTTAACACTTGCACTGCTGTGATAAAAACAGTGTGACATGAACCTTGTCTTCTGGCATGGGAGGAATCGCATTGACACTATAGTCAAACTGCAGTCTGTTGTCAACAATGACAGAAGTCTAAAAGTCTTCAGAGACCCCTGGTAAAGGACTAAACTCTTGTTTGGTCTTTGTGATTTGTAAGTCTTTAAAATATTATTTGTGGTAAAGGGGGGATAGGTATAACCTCTTCAGTCACATGTCTGTCAAGGGCACTTGCTTGAGGAAGAACATTTGTGATTTGGTGGTGGTGTGAGCTGAACTCTTGGAACAACTTTCCTTCTCTTTCTAAACTCTATGAGCTATATACTGAGAGTGAAAGTGAAAAGTGAGAGTGAAAAAATGCTTGTTTGGAAGACTTATTTTAAACACACACACACACACATACACACACACACACACACACACACACACACACACACACACACACACTACAATTTGTTGAAAATTAGTGGACTAGGGAAATACCTCAGTTGGTAGACAGCTTGCCTAGCATTCAGGAATTAAGATACATAAAATGAGTTGTGGAAGTACACACACATGCAATTCCAGAAATGTGTAAAGTCCTCCTCACTAGTTTGAAGTTAGCCAGGATTACATTTCATTCTATCTTAAAAAGTAAAATAGAATGAAAACTAGACATTTCAAAGGTTTATATTCAAGAGACTACCAAAAGTACCATTGTATACTATATAACAAACTTATTGATAAGTAAAATCTTACAGAGACCTGATATTTTTAAATAGTCAATTCAAAGTGTTATTAAGATCATGAATTCAAAGTAATGTACAACTACAGATATTTTACAACAATAAAAAAAAGGTCAAGGCTTTTGTATTCCACATTTCAACTAACCTTTAACAGATAATTTTTTTGTCCAAATTTCATATAAAGCCAAAGAATAATGTATAAAAATATGTGAAAAGACAGTTAGTACATACTTTTTTCATTTTTCTCTTACAACTTCATTTTTTACAAAAGAGGGATACATGTACAAATTTTTAAAGGTATTTTGTCATGAAACTATATGACTATATTTTTGTCAGTACTTAATTCTTTTAGAGGTTTGATAGCATGCATTCATAGCATGCACTAGTTACCATAAGCATAAAGTACATGTAGGATAAAACTTAACATGGAAAAAGCCAGTTTTCTTGGTGTGTATAGATTAAGCATAATGATCTTTGAATACCAAAAATTGCCACAAGGCTATTTTCTTAGCTCTTGGATTATTAGTTATTTAAGGACCAGGTGTAACACACTCTGAGAGGGTGCTATACATTTATTTATTTTTCCTAAGAAGGAATGAGGCTTTCATTTTGGCCTTTGTTTTTCTTGAACTTCATATAGCCTGTGATTTGTTTCTGGGGTATCCAGAGCTTTCTGGGGCTAGTATCCAATTATCCGTGACTGAATATTATGTCTGTTCTTTTGTGAATGAGTTACCTCACTCAAGATGATATTCTCTAGATGCATCCATTTTCTTAGGAATTTCATAAAATCATTGTTTCTAATAACTGAGTAGTACTCCATTGTATAGCACAAATTTTGTATCCATTCTTTTACTGAAGGACATCTGGGTTCTTCCCAGCATCTGGCTATTATAAATAGGGATTCTATGAACATTGTTGTGCTTGTGCCCTTTTTGTATGTTGGAGCTTCTCTGGGGTATATGCTCAGAAGTGGAATAACTAGGTCCTCAGGTAGGACTATGTCTAATTTTCTGAGGAACCACCAGACTAATTTCCAGAGTGGTTGTACCAGTTTACAACCTCACCAACAGTGGAGAAGAGTTCCTCTTTCTCCATGTTCTAGGCAGCACCTGCTGTCATCTGAATTATTGACCTTTGCCATTCTGACTGGTGTGAGGTGGAATCTCAGGGTTGTTTTGATTTGCTTTTCCCTGATGACTAGGGATGCTGAGCATTTCCGTAGATGCTTCTCAGCCACTTTATATTCCTCAATTGAGAATTTTTTGTTTAGCTCTGTACCCCATTTTTTAATAAGATTGTTTGATTCTCTGGTGTCTAACTTTTTGAGTTCTTTGTATACATTGGATATTAGACTTCTATCAGATGTGGGATTGGTAAAGATCCTTTCCCACTCTGTTAGCTGCCATTTTGTTTTCTTGACAGTGTCCTTAGCTTTACAGACTTTAAAAATCTCATTAAGCCCCATTTCTCGATCTTTGATCTTAGAGCACCAGCCATTGGTGTTCTGTTCAGGAAATTTTTCCCTGTGCTTATATGTTCTAAGGATTTCCCTACTTTCTCTTCGAATCGTTTCAGTGCACCTGGTTTAATGTGGATATCTTTGATCCACTTTTACTTGAGCTTTGTACAAGGAGGCAAGAAAGGGTCTATTTTCATTCTTCGGAATGCTGAGTGTCAGTTGAACCAACACCATTCTTTGAAGAGTCTGTCCTTTTTCCATTGAATGTTTACAGCTCTTTTGTCAAAAATCAAGTGACTGTATCTGTGAAGGTTCATTTCTGGATCTTCTATTCTGTTTCATTGATCAACCTGCCTACCTGACCTCAAACTAAATTACAAAGCACTTGGGCTAAAAAATGCATGGTACTGGCACTTACTTTTTTTAACTGCATGTCTTTATAGTGCTTGGTTGTCTTGCACTTCAACTACAATGTATAGTAGTTTGTATTGGGTTGAAATTTGGTAATGCCAGCCTCTCTTACATCAGGCCTTATAGAAGTTTATTAAAGAGTGAGTATGATACTACTCATGTTAGTAGTTGTCCATAGTATATAAACATATATTAGTATGTAGAAGATTCATTCTTTTAAATTTTGAATTCATCATTACTTTTAAATTTTATTTAAACTATTTTATTCATTTTCATTTTTGAAATTGTAGCGCCTGCAATATATATGAATCACATAAGTGATAGTCCTTTGTGGTCCATGATATTATTTAAGGTTATAAGTAGCTATTGAGGGGACAATATTAAGAGTAACTACATTATTTAGCTCAGTGAGTAGAATGTACTATACTGGGACTTTGATAAATGACTTTCAAAAACATGGCCAGGTAAATTGCATGGATATTGTGCAGGGTCTTTTACCCAAAGTCTGTGCCCAAAGTCTCCAGTACACTGGGACATATTCTCCAATGTAAAAAACAAAGACAACATAAGGGCCTTATGCCTCAGTATCCAAGCACTAAGAAAAAGTGGCATGGTGATAAGCCTTTCTGAATTTTAGAGGTAAGTGTATATTCATTATTTGGTGATATAGAAAGAATGATTTTTATGTGATATATATATATATATATATATATATATATATCACAGGACATGAATCTGCAGCAATTTAGACAAGTGTGCGTATGCTATGGCCTAGAACCAAGAATTAAAGAGCACAACCTACAGCACTGGGTGCATGTTTGGCACACACATTGTATAGACTTTAATAGTAAGCCCTCAAAAAGCATTGTAATTAGTTCCTAGAATTCTGACCCACAGCTATGACCATGACAGCAGAAAGTTACAAGTCCACTGGAAAGTAACACTAAACATCATTCTAAAAGATTACAACCAAAAACCAATTGACTGTGTCTAAACATGATGCAAACATCATGAGACTGTAGGCATCCAACATGATTTGAATCTTCTTAGATCCATTTTACAAATCATCTTTTCATTATTTTAATAGAACAAATGTGGAAAATCTTTACAATGGAAAAAGTTCGTGGTTCAAGGACATGAAGTATTAATCGATTAGCTTATCTCCAAGTAACTGACCACACAGTGGACAGAGCCACAGATGGGACATCCATGGGAAAAGACAACAAGCCAGAGGCCCATGCAGGGTCAGCTTTTGACTTTTATGACACATATTGTCTCAAAAACTAACTCATATTTTTTACTCTAATTACTTCAAAGTCAGTGCAACTGAAATCCAATGGAGTTTCCACTGGGATCTGAAGTGGAAACTTAAGGGTTCTTTGGAAAGTTGGTTGCATGGTTTTTGCTGGAGTATATATGTGAGGGAACATTTCCTTAAAGTGGATACAGGTGTGAAAGGCTAAGGCAGACTCATGAAGGAAGGTTTCACCAAAGCAGACACAAAAGAGTGGATGTTTTGCTAAAGCAAGCAAGTGAAAGGACATGTGATGTAGTATTATCTGCTAATAACATGCTGACATGCATGTATTGGTCCACCTGACATTTTGTAGTTGAGTTGCCTTTGTTGGGATGCCATAGAGAGAAACTCACTAAAATAAACTTCTGGTGGTGTGCTGTAGCTCCTTGCCATGGATTTGGGCTGATTGGATGCACATGATGAGGTAAGACCTGTGCTGAGGCAAAGAGCAGTGCTGAGACAAGGCAGGTGGAAGACATGTGATGTATGGAGGGTATAAATGGGACTCCATGAACTAACAGAGACAGAGCTTGGCTTGCTAGTAGAGCTAGCAATGAGATGCTTGTGGGTCTCATGTCCTTGCTCATCTTCACTTCCCTGAGAGAGGAACAGCTGAAAACTTTTCTTAGGGTCTTTCTGGGTTCCTTCATCTGACTCGAGTCAAGGTTAAGGCCTGGCTGTCTCTGCTAGCTAGTATCACTACTGTTACTAACCCAACACTATGGAACTGGACTGCCGTTGTATTTGTGAAAATTTTCGAGTGGATTGCCATACCAATCTGTAAACTGAATTGCTGATTTCCAAACAACACAGATGATAGTTGTTCCAAAGAATGTTTCTAAACAAGTCTACTTCCCTGTATCCTTCTTTTTCCCACTACCTTTGCTGGATGGTGAGCTACAAGGAAGGTTAAAGCATTTAAGAACCATCATTAAAAATAAGGATTGAAAAAATTAAAGTTATAAGGATGAAACACCATTAAAAAGTCCCAGCATTTACACATCTCCATACCTGTCATATGTATACTGAAGAGCCCAGAAAACAGTATTTGTCAGTGTATATCTGAGACTGTTCATAGCAGTAATCAGTATCTATACTCTGACACAAATATCTACTCATTTTTTCATGCTGTACAACAAAATATTCATTACAGATAAATCAAACTGGCAAAAGAAATTCATAATGATATATGCAAGAATAGTGAGAAGGGTGTGGATTGGTGGCGTATGTGGTTGGATGGTTTTGTGGTTTTCTTGAGAAATGTCTCCTAGACTCTCATGTATTTGAACACTTGTTTCCTAGTTGATGATGTCAAAAGGAAGTCTATTGCACCAGTAGGAAGTGACGTTATATTGGAAGAAGTGCATCATAGGGATGGATGTTGTGAGTTTATAGCCTGGTTACACTGCCTGCTCTTGCTCTCTGCTCTCTCTGTTACTCCATGTACACTGCCTCTATTGAATGTTATCATGTCTACCCTTTCATGAGATATTTTAAACCTCTATGCCTGTAAGCCAAAGCAAGTTCTTTTCTCTTTGAAATTGCTTTTAGTAATAGTATATTTTACCCAAGCAACAAAAAACAAAGTAATGTAGATAGTATCCAGTGTCTTGGTTTAATAGAATATTGATATTCTTCAACAAAGTCCATCAACTTGAGACTGGAGAGATGCATCAGTAATGAAAGGAACTGTTTTTTTTTTTTTTCAGAGGATGCAGATTCAATTCCCAGCACCCACATGGAGGCTTACAACTGTCTGTAATTCTAATTGAAATGGATTCAACAATCTCTTCTGAATTCACTGGGCACTGCCTACAGATGGTACACAGAAAAATAAGCAGTTAAAAAAAACACGTGCATTCACTATAAAAATAAATCTCTAAAGAATTCAAATCATCCATTTCAACTATGATATGTGCAATTTCGGCACAAGTTGTAGTTCATTAAAGTACTCAAAGCTTTACAAAAGCTAGTAAATAGTAAGTAAGGATGGGGTAGAATTATGTTTTAGATAAAGAATCAGATAAATAATTTCCTAGTACTCCATATAATAATACTGATTTGTTTTCAGAGATTTTAAAGAATTAAGGAAAAAACAATATGCAAATTTGAGATGTGTGTATCCAATGCATGGGACATACCAATATAAAGGCTCTGATATAGTATCAACTTTAGTGAATTTTGAGAGCACCAAAGATATGACATGAGCTCAAATAAACAAAACAGAGGACTTTTGAAATCAGATTGAGTAGATAGAGATTAAGCCACAGAGTGAATAAGTTGACTCCTGTGTATAGTGACATTTCTGTCTTATTATAATTTTGCCCTGTTATCAGTCTATTAAGTATGAATAGCATATGGTAAAATGATATTTTAATAAACTATATTTGCCTACCCTAAAACAAAACAAAATTAGGATAAATGTAACCACTTTGCTCAGTTCCAGTGCTGAGTCCCATTTCATTTAAAGTTTTGTCCATCCCACACAGTTTTTAATGAAGACAGGAACCATCCGCTAATCATGAAAATAATTAAGTTGAGAAAAAGTGTTAATAAAAGCATAATCTGTTTGCTTGTTGTCATTTGTGAAAAAAGAGCTATATGAGTATATTTTACATGTGCAAGTGTGTGAGGGGGCAGAATGAGAGATTTATGTAGAGAAAAAAAATCACAATTTAGGCAGAAATTAAATGATTCTAAGCAGTGGCAATCATTCTTGAAAGGTTGGTATGACTCTGAAGGAGACTCTTATCCAGGTCTGTCCTTGAAAACAAAACAAAGCAAAACAAATAGAAAAATAGCATTTTAGGTTATTCAAACTCATTTCCCATGATCACATAATATGAACAATGATGATATTAGGAAAAGATCTCTACCAATCCTTTATCAGATAGAGTACTAATATTTAATGTATACAAAAAACTCAAGAAATTAGACTCCAGAGAAATAAATAATACTATTAAAAATGGGGAACAGAGCTACAAAAGAATTCTTATCTGAGGAGTACCAAATGGCTGAGAAGCACCTAAAGAAATGTTAAACATCCTAAGTCATCAGGAAAATACAAATCAAAGCAATCGTGAGATTCCACCACACTTCAGTTAGAATGGCTGAGATTAAAAATTCAGGATGCTGGCAAGGTTACTGAGAAAGAGGAACACTCTTTTATTGCTGGTGGGACAGCAAGCTAGTACAACTATTCTGGAAATCAGCCTGGCAGTTCCTCAAAAAATTGGACCTGTCTATACCACTCCTGGGCATATATCCAATACAAACTCTAACATCTAAGAAGGACACATGCTTCATCATGTTCATAGCACCCTTATTTATAATAAACAGAAGCTGGAAAGAACCCGGAAGTCCTTCAACAGAGGAATGGATAAAGAAGATGTGGTACATTTACACAATGGAGTACTATTCAATTATTAAAAACAATGACATCATGAAATTGCTAGGCACATGGATGCAATTAGAAAATAACATCCTGAGTAGTGTAACCCTATCCCAAAAATCAAAACAAAACAAACAAACAAAATTCACACACACAGACACAAACAAACAAACAAACACACACACTCACACGGAATGCACTCACTGATGAGTGAATATTAACCTGAAAGATTGGTTTGCTGAAGACACAATTCACAGACCACATGAAATTCAAGAATAAGGAAGATTAAACTGCAGATGCTTCAGTCATTTTTAGAATAAGTAACGGGAGATCCAGATAAACTGGGCTGGTGAGATTGCACTGTGGGTAGCCAGGAAGCAGAGAGGTCTGTGCCAAGCACTCAGAAAGTGTGCCCCCCCATTGGTTCAGGGTAGCAGGAACCCTGCATTAGGGTCTCTGTTTCCAACCAGCAGGCAAGTGCAAAGAACTCAAAAAGCTAGACAGCAGAGCATCAAACAACCCTATTAAAAAAAAGGGTTACAGAGCTAAACAAAACGTTCTCAATTGAAGAATATCAAATGGCTGTGAAACATCTAAGGAAGTGCTCTACATCCTTAGCCATCAGGAAAATGCAAATCAAAGCAACCCTGAGATTCCACCTCACACCAGTCACATTGGCCAAGATCCAAAACTCAGATGACAGCAGATGCTGGCAAGGTTGCGGAGAAAGAGGAACACTTTTCTACTCTTGATGGGGTTGTAAACTGATACAACCACTCTGGAAATCAGTCTGGCGATTCCTCAGAAAATTGGACATAGTACTACCTGAAGATTTAGCTATTCCACTTCTGGGCCTAAACCACAGAGACACTCCAATATACAACAAAGATACATGCACCACAATGTTCATAGCAGCTCTATTTATAATAGCCAGAAGATGGAAAAAATCCAGAATTCCTTCAGTAGATGAATGGATACAAAAATTGTGGTACATTTACACAATGGAATACTATTCAGCCACCAGAAACAATGACTTAAGCAAATTCTTAAGAAAATGGATGCATCTAGAGAATATCATCCTGAGTGAGATAACCCAGTCACAAAAGAACAGACATAATATGCAGTCACTGATATTGGGATGCTAACCCCAGCGCCCCAGAAACAACTCACAGACTGTGTGAAGTTCAAGAAAAAAAACAAAACAAAACAAAACAAAAACAAACAAACAAACAAACCAAAAAACCCCGTCATGCTAAATCCTTACACACCAAGAAAAAATTAGTTGAGTTATTCTGGGTTACATCCTTTTTTACATTTACTTTTTGCTCATTGTAACTAGTAAAACCTTAATGCAGAGTATCAAACCTTAAAAAAAAAGGAAAAAAAATAAAGCCAAGCACAGACACAATTGTATTTATATACATTTATGCAAAAATGTTTAAAACTTTTTTCTTTTATCTTTGTTTTTTAAAATAAAGTTTAAAAAAAGTTAGGGACAGTACAATAGATTTCTAGTTATTTACAAATTTTGTGTTTAGAGTCCATTGAATTAAATTTCTAAAACCCGATTTTCTAAATTATTTAATATTATTGAGTGACTTTTTTGAAATCCTATTGGTTTTATAATACATTATTTTATTGTTCAATCCGGTATTCTAAGACAAATATCATTGATTAAGATGTATAAATGTTTTATGCACATTACTGGAGTTGACTTGCTACCATGTTTGGAGTATTTAAATATTCAAAAGCTATGTTGGTTTCTGCTTTCCTTTTTTTGGAACTTTTTGGTCTAGTTTGAATATTAGAGTAACATGGCCATTCTGGAATGTGTTAAAAAGCATTCATTTTCTTTGTAGATTCTACAAGATACTGTATATTATCTATGTAGTTCTTTGAAATGCTTTGTAGAATTTAGGAGTGAATTTATATAAGTCTAGTAAATTCTGTTTGGGAGATTTAAAAAAATAGGTTATTAGATTGGATACATAAACAAAATCTGGCATTTTGCTACATACAGGAAACTCATCTCAGAGACAAAGACAGACACTTTCTCAGAGTTAAAGATTGGGAAAAAACTTTACAAGCAAATGACCCCAAAAAGCAAGCTGGAGTAGCCATTCTAATATTGAATAAAGTAGGTTTCCAACCAAAAGTTATCAAAAAAGATAAGGAATGATACTTTTTATTCATTAGAAGGAAAATTTTTCAGGAGGAACACTCAATCCTTAACATATATGTTCCAAATACAAGAGCAACCATATTCATAAGAGAAACCCCACTAAAGCTCAAAAAATACATTGCACTCCACACAATAATGGTGGGAGACCTCAACACCCCACTCTTATCAATGGACAGATCATGGAAACAGAAACTGAACAAGGATACAGTAAAACTAGCAGAGGTAATGGAACAAGTAGAATTAATAGACATCTACAGAAAATATCATCTTAAACCAAAGAATACAACTTTTTCTCAGCATCTCATGGCACCTTCTCCAAAACTGAACATATAATTGGTCACAAAACAAGATTCAATAGATATAAAAAATTGAAATACTCCCATGCATCCTTTCAAATCACCATGGTCTAAGGCTGGTCTTTAGTGACAACAAAGACAACAAAAAGCTCATATACTCATGGGAACTAAATAATGCTTCATTAAATGATAGCATGGTCAAAGAAGAAATAAGGAGAGAAATTAAAGATTTTCTAGAATTTAATGAAAATGAAAGAACAACATACGCAAACCTATGGGATGAAATGAAAGCAGTACTTAGGGAAAAACTCATAACTCAGAGTGCTTCCAAAAAGAAACTGGAGACAGTATACACTAGCAACTATACAGCACAGTTGGAAGATCTAGAAGAAAAGAAAGCAGATACACGCAAGAGTAGTGGACAGCAAGAAAAAATGAAACTCAGAGCAGAATTTGACCAAATAGAAACCAAAAGAACCATTCAAAGAATCAACAAAACCAAGACCTGGTTCTTTGAGAAAATTAACAAGATTGATAAACCCTTAGCCAGACAAACTAGAGGGCAGAGAGAGTATCCAAATTAACAAAATCAGAAATAAAAGTGGAGACATAATAACTAAAACTGAGGAAATTCAAGAAATCATCAGATCCTACTACAAAAGCCTGTACTCAACATAGCTGGAAATAAAGGAGCAAATGAATGAATTCCTAGATAGATACCAGATACTAAATTCAAACCAGGACCAGGTAAACAATCTAAATAATCACAAAACACCTAAAGAAAAAGAAGCAGTCATCAAAAGACCCCATCCCAAAAAAAAAAAAAAAAAAAAAACAGGACCAAATGGGTTCAGTGAAGAATTTTATCAGATATTTATTGACAACCTAATAACAATACTCTCCAAACTATTCCACAAAATAGAATCAGATGGAACACTACATAATTCATATTTTGAGACCACAATAACCCTCTTTCCTAAACTGCACAAAGACCCTACAATGATAGAGAACTTCAGACCAAACTCACGCAGGAAGATTGAGGCAAAATAATCAACAAAATTCCTGCAAACCAAATCCAAAAACACATCAAAATGATCATACAAGATGATCAAGAAGGCTTCATCCTTGGGATGCAGGGTTGGTTTAATATACAAAAAATATCAACATACTCTACCATATAAACCATCTCAAAGATATAAACCACATGGTCATCTCACTAGATGCTGATAAAGAATTTGACAAAATTCAACACCATTTCATGTTAAAAGTCTTGGAAAGAACAGAAATCCAATGTCCATATCTAAACATAATGAAAACAATATACAGCCTACCAATAGCCAACCTCAAACTTAATGATGGGAAACTTGAAGCAATCCCAATAAAATCAGGGACTCAATAAGGCTGCCCACTCTCACCCTACATATTAAACATAGTACTGGAGTCCTGGCCGGAGCAATTAGACAGCAAAAGGAAATCAAAGGGATACAAATTGGAAAAAAAAGAAGTATAAACATCACTATTTGCAGATGACATGATAATGCATTTAAGCGACCCCACAAATTCCACCAGAGAACTCCTACAAATAATAAACAAGTTCAGCAAAGTGGCTGAATATAAAATTAACTCAAACAAATCAGTAGCCTTCCTCTACTCAAATGACAATCATGTGGAGAAAGAAATAACGGAAAAGATACTCTTCACAATAGTCATAAACAATATGAAATATCTTGGTGTGACTCTAACTAAGCAAGTGAAGGACCTGTATCACAAAAACTTCAAATCTCTAATGAAGGAAATTGAGGAAGATTTCAGAAAATTGAAAGATCTCCCATGCTCATGGATTGGAAGGATCAAAATTGTAAAAATGGCCATCTTGCCAAAAGCAATCTACAGATTCAATGCAATCCCCATCAAAATTCCAACCCATTCTTTTTAGAGTTGGAAAGAGCAATGTGCAATTTCATCTGGAATAACAAAAGACCTAGAATAGTGAAATCCATTCTCAACAACAAGAAAAGACCTGCAGGAATTACTATTCCTGTCCTCAAACTATATTACAAAGCAATTGTGCTAAAAACTGCATGGTACTGGTACAGAGATAGGCATGTGGATCAGTGGAATAGAATAGAAGATCCAGAAATGAGCCCTCACATATGTGGTCACTTGATTCTTGACAAAGGAGCTGTAAACATACAATGAAAAAGGGACAGCCTCTTCAACAAATGGTGTTGGTCCAACTGGCACTCAGTGTGCAGAAGAATGAAAATAGAGCCTTTCTTATCTCCTTGTGCAAAGCTCAAGTGCAAGTGTATCAAAGATCTCCACATTAAACCAGGTATACTGAATTTATTAGATGCGAAAGTCGGGAAAACCTTAGAACACATAGACACAAAAGAAAATTTCCTGAACAGAACACCAATTGTTTGTGCTCTAAGGTCAAATATTGACAAATGGGACTTAGTGAGATTACAAAGTTTTTGTAAGGCTAAGTACTCTGTCAAGAAAACAAAATGGCAGCCCACAGATTGGGACAAGATCTTTACCAACCCCACATCAGATAGAGGCCTAATATCCAAGGAATACAAAGAACTCAAGAAGTTAGACACCAGAGAATCAAACAACCCTACTAAAAATGGGATGCAGAGCTAAACGAAATATTCTCAATTGAGGAATATAGAATGGCTGAGAAGCATCTAAGGAAGTGCTGGACATCCTTAGTCATTAGGGAAATGTCAATCAAAACAATGCTGAGATTCCACCTCTCACCAGTCAGAATGGCTAAGATCAAAATCTCAGATAACAGCAGATGCTGGTGACAATGTGGAGAAAGAGGAATACTTCTCCACTGTTGGTGGGGTTGTAAACTGGTACCACCACTCTGAATATCAATCTGTCGATTCCTCAGAAAATTGTGACATAGTACTTCCTGAAGACCCAGTTATTCCACTTCTGGGAATATACCCCAGAGAAGCTCCAACCTACAACAAAAACACATGCAGCACAATGTTCATAGCAGCCCTATTTATAATAGCCAGAAGCTGGAAATAACCCAGATGTTCTTCAGTAGATGAATGGATACAAAAACTGTGGTATATTTATACAATGGAGTAGTATTCAGCTATCAGAAAAAAAAAAAATGCCTTATGAAGTTCTTAAGAAAATGGATGCATCTAGAGAATATCATCCTTACTGTGATAACCCAGTCACAAAAGCACAGACATAATATGCAGTCACTGATAATTGGATACTAACCCCTGAAAGCTCTGAATACCCCAGAATCAACTCACAGACTATTTAAAGTTTAAGAAAAAACAAAGGCCAAAATAAATAAATAAATAAATAAAAAGAAAATGAAAAACCATTATGCTTAATCTTTGCACACCAAGAAAATTTGACTATTTCCAGGTTACATCTTGTTTATATGTACTTTATGCTCATTTTAACTAGTAAGATTTTAATGCACACTATCTAACCTTTAAAAAATCAAGTACTGACAAAATGTATTTGTAAACTTTTATGCAAAAATGCTTAAAATCTATACATTTATCTTCATTTTTTAAAATAAAAGTCTTCAATTTAATAAAAAAAAAGATCAAAAATTTTCACCAGACGAAATATAAAAACAAAGTTTGAATCAGAGACTGAAACAAAGTCCATCCAGAGACTGCCCCACCTGGAGATCCAGCCCATATACTGTTACGAAACCCAGACAATATTGCTGATGCCAAGAAACACATGCTAACAGAAAACTGATACAGCTGCCACATGAAAGGCTCTGACAGATTATGATAAATACAAAAGTGGATGTTCACCTACAACCATTGAACTGAGATCGGGGTCCCTTAGGGAGGAGTTAAAGAGAAGGTTGAAGGGGCTGAAGGGTTTTGCCACCCTCTAGGAACAGCAATACCAACCAACCAGAGCTCCTCAGAACTAAACTACTATCCAAAGTATACACATGGAAAGACCCATGGCTCTAGCTGCATATGTTTCACAGGATGGTCTTGTTGGGCCTCAATCAGAAGAGTAGTCCTTAGTCCTGTCAGGGTTCGATGCCCTAGTGTAGGGGAATGTCAGAAGGCACAGGAAGGGGTGGATGTGTGGGGAAACACCCTTATAGAAGCAAGGGGAAGGGGGGATGTGATAGGGTATTTATGGAGGGGAAACTGAAAAAGGGGATAACATTTGAAATGTAAATAAAATATATCCAATAAAAAATAATCTAGCAGTGAATATTCTAACTATGTCAGAAGTCACACAGTTCCCCTCAGATCTGCAAGTGACAAGTAAAGTGACTGTGGTCTGGGAAGAGTTGTTTACAAAACAAGTTCTCTAGACTTACAGCAAAACCATCCAACTTCTGTCTCTTCCTCCGACTGGAGAGCATCTTGCTGACCGTTATTGCCACAAGTTCTATTGGCCCAAGGTCGGAATGAGTTTGTAAATAGTTTGGTTGTAAAGATCTTGGAAAGACCCATAACCTGTCCTCTTTCTTCTCTTAAACTTTATTCTCACCATAGCAGGTAGAGAATGTCATCAATCTGCTAGGCAGCTTTCAGTTTTCATACTTGACTCTGTATCCTGTCTGTGGATCCTGTTTCCGTAACTGAGTTCACTTGTCTAGCCTCAGTAAGAGCAGACAAGCCTCCTCTGCAGTGGCTTGATGATATGCCCAGGTGAATTGGTGCCTAGGGTAGCCTCTTCCATGTCAGAGAATAAGGAAAGGGAGAATGGGAGGTTCTCTTTGCATTTAGGAAGCAGGTTGCAATAGGAATGTCAAATGAATAAATAAATAAATTGATGTAGAAAAAACAAACTTGAGTGGGCTCCTAGAAACGGGCCTGCATGTTACCAAGTGATGCAATGTACTTCTGGGTTGGGCTTCTGAAAGGTAAGGGCAGCAGATATAACTTGAACTGGTTGCTAAGCCGGATTACACTGCAAGACCAGTATAGACAGAGGTCATGGTCAACTACTTATGTCCATGTTATGGAATCAGTCCTGTATCTACCTTGCTTTCAAGAAAATCAGAGATAGCATGTTTGTAAGAGAACAATGACAGAAAACAACATGTGCCAGATTTTCTTTTCTAAACAATGAGTAGACATGACATGACATATTACAGGCCCCCCAAAACAAAACAACAGCAAAAAATTTAAGTATACTAATACTTTTAAAGAGTCAACTGCATTCTAGTTGACATTTATTAAGATAAACAGTAATAAAACCAGATTCTTTATTTTAAGGAAAGGGCAGAAACTACAAATCTATCAAACAAGAGAAATCAGTAATTATTTTAATTCCATTATGTTTTAAAAATTGATTTTGATATTTATTGTTTTAATGAATAATGTACATTGGGGAGAAGAGTGCTTGGCACTTGTTTAGAGGTCCAAGGCCAACACGTGGTAGTATCTGGGTGGAATGCTTTTTCCAATGGAAAAGCAATGATGACATCTGAAGAATCCATTGTTCTCACAGGAAGAGACAGAGTTAAGTATAAGAAGACAAAAACAAAGGCAAAACAAAGCAATAACAACAACATCAAAACCATTAGCCATTTACTCATTGAGTAAGCTTTGGATAAAAGCTTTAATAGTTTATGTCATAGGGAGCACTGTTGTGTTCCTGTCACTCAAGTTTAACAATTAAAACAAAACTTAACCTTGTGCTCTTGCCTGCCTCTCTCCACTTCTGATTCATCTCCAGTAAAAAAACAATGCCTTGCGAATGTGTGAGACCTTCATATTCATCTATCAAGTGATGTCATTCTATGCTTTATTTCATACACACACACACACACACACACACACACACACACCAAAACAACAACACATTTGTAAGGCTTTTATCTGAGCACTATTAGCAATTAATCTTATGTATGAAAGTTTACCCCCACAGTTAGTTTTATGTGAAAATTGTCTTGGTTTAAAACATATTTTACCTCTAAAATGATTTCTTTATCTCACTTTTGTTTGTTTCCAATGTCTTGGATTACAAAGTGGTTTCTAGATATGCAAAAGAAATTAAATTTCAGTATCTATCATAAACAGCATATTCAGTCACTTTCTTGAGATTGAAACACCTGTTATAGTTGCTTGTTGATTGCTGACTTTTATATGAACATTTGGATGAGAAGTAATGTTGATATGATAACATGTAGAAAAAAAAACACAAACACAAAATAGCAGAAATCAAAACTGAAATCCTAAATGGAAATCTAAAACATTGTATTCAATAATATCAGAGCATATTAGGTTAAAACCTTTGTTAATTAAAACTGGCAGAATATATATTTCTGAAAAATGTTAAAGTAATATACAACTACAGAAATGCACAACTACTAAATCCAGCCTCTCATTCATAACAGCACTGTGAGCATAGAATCACAGTTCAGCTCAGATGAAAAAAATATGCAGTTATATTAGATGCAAGTCTTTTAAATCTCCTCATCATTAAATTACTGTTAAAATTTGAAAACCTTATTGCTGTTTTGGAGGGTGGAGCCTAAAAAGCATCCTTTATTCTGATAGACCAGTAAAAGATGCATTGACTCTTTGTTTCACGAAATTCTTACAACGCACATGAGATTTTCTGGTGCTTTGATGTTGGTGGTCTAGACAGAATGATATCAAGACAAAAGATATTGTATGTATTCATGATCACCAAGTTCAGAAAGTTTGGATGAACAGTGACAGGAAATCAGATCCTCCATTTGCTAAGAGTGATAAGACTGCTTTTAGAGGCTATCACTGAATTCTTAGGGTAAGGATTTTTGTAACTC
This sequence comes from Micromys minutus, assembly GCF_963924665.1. NCBI lineage: Eukaryota > Metazoa > Chordata > Mammalia > Rodentia > Muridae > Micromys > Micromys minutus. The sequence continues at coordinate 184,228,332 of NC_137969.1, read as the reverse complement.
TGTCCAGTCAAGTAAATCATGTAAAGAGTGTATGATTGAATATTAGTGATAATATAAGGTCAATAAGTCCTAACCTCTCTTATTATACCTACTTTGAGACTAAGATACTATGAATAATTATAGTATTTTAAACTCTGGAACAACAAGAAAGCACTTGGGAGGTAGATTAGTCCACGACGTGAGTGCCCTCCACTGTGTAAGTAATTATCTCAAGACAAAACTCAGCTTCCCCTCTAGGCATAATGGTAGTCAGATTGCTTGATCCTTCATGTAAGTTCCTTGGAGAAAGTTAAGAGCTTGCAGACTCGCACCTAAAGTTAGTGGCCAGCCAGATCCAAACTACCTTATTATGCATTTATCTTAGCTCTCTGATTTTTCTTCCTTCTGCCTATAATCTACAGCCCTAGTAAGTTTTTGGGAAGACAGTGTTTTGTGTCTTATTTCCCATGTCTCTTAATGTGGCATACTGAATAAAAAATTACTTCTTGGTTCATTCTTCCTCGTGACTGATTGAACATTTTATGTGGGATGTAGCATATACTGGTCTGCTGAGATCTCTCAGAGATGGGCTTGCAGATTAAAGTTCCCGAAACGTGATAAGAGCATCACTGATTGATATTTTACAATTATTCTTAATTACTTACAGGATATTAAAGGCTGTACTTGGATCTGTCCATGGCTAACTTATTTCACTATACCAACATTTTCTAATATAAAATGATACTTCCTGGGGCTCTTTCTACTTGGTCATATTTTATGTCCATGTTTTTTTCTTTTAACCAAAAAAGACTTCTAACCAAAATTCTATAAACTTTCTCTAAAAGGAAATCTAAAAATTAAATTGATTGGTATTGGATGAGTTTTCTCTTACTTATATTCTAACTAGATATTCTGAAAACACAAACACTACAGATTTAGTGAGAAAATGTGTTCTATGTAGATTTCTGACTAAAAAAAATTGGTGCAGGAACAAGTTAACACTCTACAAATTTGAAGATAAGAACCATTAGTTTAAATCATTCTGCAAATGAAGATTCTAGTGGTTGTGTTGTTAATATAATTTGTTTGAAAATATGGTTACAATTGTATTTCATTCACAAAAATGTATTTTACAAATAGCAGTTAATTCTTTCATTAAATCAGAATAAGATTACTACTTTCAGTATTAATGGTTAGCTTTGACATATTTAAAAAGGGTAGAAAATTCTTAATAGACCTGTCTGCAATTTTGAAATGAACAACTCTTCAGGGAAATGGAATTGTTCAAAGATACATTTTCTCTCTGCCAATCTGTGAAATATAATATAATTATTCTCTTTTAATGAATCTCTCAATGAGGAGCAATTCTTCAGTGCCTGAACAGGTGAAATGTAAGGATAATGGGAACAACTTTGTAAATATAAGGATGAAATGAGATTGTTACTTTGTGCCTTGTTATGGGATAATTAGAGTAACAGTGTGGAATTCATCAGGCATTTGAACTTTCTCAAAAAAGCTCCCCAGGGCACCCTTAAATTAGTCATGTTTATCCATGGAGACTTTTAGCCTTATTTCAGAGCTCTGCTACTTTATAACATTTGAGCCTCAATGCTTCCCTTAATCTGATTAATTGTTGATAATGGAAAGTCATCAAAAAGACTCTGCCTGAAACATACATTTAAAAAGAACACCTGATTTTATAAATGCATAGTGCTTGCTGAAGGAAGAACAGTGAAACTGTTTTTATTAGTCAGCATAGAGGGAATATGAGCTTCATCTCTATCAATTTCCACAAAAATGGAATGGGCTGGATAGTGTCCAAGAAGCTACTATTCATATGCTAATTAGATATTTAGAATAAAGGACTATATTCATGGAGGCCAAATTCATGGCTATAGAACTTGAGTGGCAAGTTGCTTTGGTTAATCCAAGTTTGTTATTTAAAGATAAGAGGATGGTAGGTTTGGATTCATTCAAGAAACAGGCTTCTTTGTTCTCTGCAAGACACTCAAGTGAGTTATGTTAGTGCAGGAAAGGAGAACCTAGTGTTAGACTGTGTCCATTTAATCACAGCAATAGAAATGATTAGAAACAAATCTATAATTAAGAGAAAAGTACACTATCCCTCCAGTTTTGAAATCTTCAAGGGAGATGAATGTCCTGGCACAAGGCAGCGCAACTAAAGTTTACTTCTGAAGTGAGTCTCAGATGTCCCTAGTCGTTATTTTTTATATTGATGGAAGAGCAAGTGAGCTCCTTAAAAGAGTGAGGGAGAGTCTTACTCACAACCTAGGTTCACTCGGAATTAAGTCACCCCATTTTTTATAGTTTTTCCATGTTTATAATTTTAAAAATTCCCCTCTAATTTCTTGTCATCCATCTCCCCCCAGAAACTTGATAATAGGACAAGTCATTATCAGTAATCTGTGAGACATTTATCACTGCAGCAGCAAATTATCTATCACTCTGAAAGGACAAGATTGCTTCAACACTTTCTATTGAGGAAGCACAAATGGTGGCTTCACACTTGACTAGGAAACTTCACCAGGCTCCCATGTATACATGCAGATTCTAGAGCACTCTTTAGAGGTTGCTAACTACTCACTCTTTATATACTCCTCCATGCTTTAACTTGATACACACACACACACACACACACACACACACACACACACACACACACCATTATGTGTGCCTATGTACACACACATATCTTTATATAATATCAGTTACTGCAAAACTGAAATCAAGTTTCAATCACACACATTCTTAGCCTGGATTGAAAAGTTGACATGACTTTTTGTGTACTCAGGACTTTATAAATGTCACAGATGTCATAGGGCAAAAGATAATAATTTTGTTGCTGGCACCATTCACCATTGTCACCTGTACAATGTGGCATTTTAAGAACACTTATATTTTCAATCTTTCTCTGAAGGTACAATTAAAATCAGTAGCCAGGAATAAAGAAGGTCTTTAAAGAGTTTTCACTACTTTGCAACTGAAGTATTTTGCCTCAGGAGTCAGGTAAGAGGTTTAGTAAGAACCACAAGGAGAAGAATCTCTGTATGTTCTCATGATCCTGCTATATTGATTGCTAAGATAACTATTTTTGTCAGAAGGATATTGCTATTAAAATTCATTTCTATGCAGTTTTCCTAGACCTATTTGTTCTACTTTTGCTATTATTCATCTAGGATGGTAATAAAACCAGATGTGGTGTTGCCCACTTGAAATCTGAGTAAAACAGACAAATAAAAAAGAATTTCTATCTCCAGGTAGCCAAACTATCTTATAGAGCTTCCATAGCATACAGGTCAATGAAAGACCTTATTTTAAAAGGATATGGACATTTTATAGGAAATGTTCAGTCTTCCAATCTACATGCATCAAAAAATATATCAAAGTGTTATCAATTTAAGATGCCCAGATATGTTATATAACCTTATATTTTAATTTTTGTATGTAGGTAGCTTTATTAAGTATGTGCAATTACTTCATTTCTAAATGCTGATACCTTTCTACAGAGGCAGTTTAAAAACAGCCAATTAAGAACTCATTTTGAGACATCTCCTTAAAGGTTACTAAATAAAAAATGTTTAGATCTATCTGTTTTCAGCCATTAGAATTATCATGATATTGTTAAATACATTGTGTGTGTGTGTGTGTGTGTGTGTGTGTGTGTGTGTGTGTGTGTGTAAAATGAAACCTTTCAAATGCCATGATCTTTTTTTTCAACAATTTTAACATCTAGGTATAATTGTGCAGCATAAAATCCTATTCTTGTTTCTAAATTTAATTGATTTAATCACTGAATTTAAATGTTTGGAAGTCATTCTGCTTGCCGGAGTTTGAATGCCAAAGCATCTACAGATCTAAGATGAGCATTGCTTTTATATTTAGGTAAGGTAGGCACTGCCTTCTAAATTACCCCAAATAACCCACAGATATATGGAGAGAATGAATAGCAATGGTTAGCAAATGTCCTTAGCATAGATTTGGTGACATGTACAATTTCTTCAAGTGACAGTCCTCCTACTTCTCTCCTCTTTGTATTGCTATCTGCCTAATGCAATGTACAGTATACATACATTAGAATCTAGTCTCAGAGAGCATATCCTCACTTAAAAGATGAAGACAGAATTAATTATCTTGTTTATCATAACAGGCAAAAGAAGATGTCAAGTCTTGTCAAACTTTTTAGATATTTTTTAATTTATTCCCTTTGATGCATGTGGTTTGTATTGAATTCTTTCCCTGTTTCTCTTTCTAATTTTTGCAATTTATAACAAAGGTGACAAGGAAGCCACATGATAAGAAGATACCGCTTAACAGCCAATCAGAATACTCACTGTCTGTCTTTTTAACTTTCATCTTTCTTCCTTAGTGCTATAATGAATGTAGAATTCAACATGAGATAAAAACATGTACCGTATTTGAGATAGATACTTATTCTGCTTATGGATTTGCTTTTATTGCACATAATGCTTCTGCCAAAACCACCATCCTTGGATTTAGAAAATGGCTTATCCACTGTCATCATATTTCACACTACACTGCTTCTGACCATGTAACTCATTTCTCACACAGCCAGAGAAATGGGACAGTGGGCCCACAATTACAGAATCCACTGATCTTACCATCTTCCCTATAATCCTGAAGCATCAATATTGTTAGAGACAGTACCAATTAGATGGCAGCAGCATGGAGAGATGGGACAGGGCTCTCCAGAAGGCGGTATATGTTTTGGGTTAATGTTGAATATATGAAGCAGTTCCTCTCATAGACAGGATACCTAGCTCCAGGAATCAAGGGATGGAAAAGGGAATAATTTCACTCATTATTACTCCTAGTGACCTAATAGGAAACATTTTGCTTCCTGTTCCTGTAACCCTAAGTCCTGCTTTCTAGATGTTTTCCTTCTAGAGCTGGGAGTGTTCCAGTGAGTAGCCACAACAAACATTTCATTGAACTGGAATCTCAGACTCACCACTCCCAGTCATTTTGGGCTTCTAGTGCCCAAACAACCTTAACCTTAAACCAATAGGCTAAGAAAGGAATAGCAGTGTTATGAGGGGTGATTGAACTAGATTATCATGGAAAATGGATTGCTTCTCCACAATGGAGGTAAGGAAGATTAGGTCTGGAGTGCAGGAGATCCTTTAGGGCATCTCTTAGTACTTTGAGGTCCTATGATTAAAGTTAATTGGAAAACAGAACAGCTTAGTTCATGCAGGATGACAAAGGATACAGACCTGCCAGTAATGTAGGCATGGGTTACTCCTTCAGCAAAAGACACAAGACCTCCAGAGGTACTTGCAGAGAGCGAAGGAAATAGAGAATTGGTAGGAAAGTAGTTCACATGTTAAGACTATGTGAACAGTTGTAGAAACCAGGATTCTAATTGACATAAGTGTTTCAGCTGTATTTCATTAAGATTCCATTTGTATATATATTTGTATTGTCATTCAATTTCTTTGTCATATGTTTTATTATCAATTGAGAAAATACTGAAAGGAAGTTCCCTAAAGGACATGACATTATCAACTATCCTAAATTTATAATGCATGTGATATTGAACATGGAAAAGTTATGTTTAGGTATTATTATGACTTGGGTATTGTTTTCTACTGAAAATTAATCATGGCAGAAGGAGATAAGATTGAGGGTCAAGCTGACAAGAGTGATCTTGTGATGGCTATTCTTGGTTGCCAATGATTGTATCTGGAATGAATTACAATTTGAAAGTGGAGAGGCCTGTGATAGATAAGCTTGGTTTGAAATGAGTGAATCCTTTTCCAGTCTAGACCTTTGAGGTAAGAAGACACTGGCTTTTGAATAGGATCTTGAAGTTAATTTGGATCACACCTGCTAGAATTCTAGATAAGGACATGGAAGAAGGATGGCTTGCTTTGTGCCCGCTTGCCCTTCCCATGCTAGCACATCCAGTCCTTCGCTGGCATTGGAATCTACTTTTTAAGGATCCCATCTTTTTTAAAAAAGACACCCAGTGGAGACACCCAGAATTCTGGAACTGATAGATTCTTGACCTTTTCTTTCTTTCTTTCTTTCTTTCTTTCTTTCTTTCTTTCTTTCTTTCTTTCTTCTTTCTTTCTTTCTTTCTTTATTATTTTTATTAAATATTTTCTTTACTTACATTTAAAATGTTTTATTTTTCCTTTCATGGTTTGGTTCCCCTCTACAACCCTCAACTCATTCTCCTCCCCATGCCTCTATGAGGGTATTCCCCACCTACCCATCCACTAACTCCCACCTTCTGACCTTGGCATTCCCCTACACTGGGGCATTAAGCCTTCACAAGGCAAAGGGTCTCTCTTGTCATTGGTGACAATAAGATCATCCTCTGCTACAAATGAAGTTCAAGCCATGGATACTTCCATGTGTAGTCCTTGGATGGTGATTTAGTCTCTGGAAGCTCTGGGGGAGGGTCTGGTTCATTGATATTGTTGTTCTTCCTATGGGTTGCAAAACCCTTCATTTCCTTTTGTCCTTTTTTCTAACTCCTCCATTGGGGAACCCATTCTCAATTCAATAGTTGGTTGAGAGCATCCAACTCTGTATTTCACAAGTTCTGAAAGAGTCTTTTGGGAGACAGCTATATCAGGCACCTACAGCATGCACTTCTTGGCTTCTACAATATTGTCTGAGTTTAGTGAATTTATATGGGATGGTTCCCCAGATTCGTTGCATTTTTATTCACATCTATCTATTGTTAGATTAATTGGTGACTGCTGTCTCAGCATCTTGTAAATCATTCCAGTAAACTCCAGAGAGAGGGAGAGAGAGAGGGAGAGAGGGAGAGAGAGAGGGAGAAAGGGAGAGAGAGAGAGAGAGAGAGAGAGAGAGAGAGAGAGAGAGAGAGAGAGAGAGAGAAAGAGAGAGAGAGAGAGAGAGAGTGTCAGAGGGAGAAGGAGAGGGAGAGGAAGAGGGAGAGGAAGAGGGAAAGGGAGAAGGAGAGGGAGAGGAAGAGGGAGAGGAAGAGGGAAAGGGAGAAGGAGAGGGAGAGGTAGGGAGAGAGAATTCATTTCATAATTTCTGTGGATCTAGAGAACCCTGACAATATAGTAACAGAGATGCTTATTGTTGAATGAACTCATATTGTAAAATTTTTAGACCGATACTAACAAAAAATAATGCTTACACTTAGTATTCACACAGTTCATTATAGGTATGTTTTTAAAAAAATATTCATGTGTATTAGTGTATGTGTATGCTCATGCACATGTGTGTATTAGAATGTGGCAGTGTGTGTATTATGATGTGTGTAGATGTCAGGAGTTCATTTGTGGGAGTCAGGTTTCTTCTACCATTTTTGTCATTGTATCCTAGATATTGAAATCAGGTTGTCAGGCTTGGCAATAAAAACCTGTGACGGCAGAGCTGTCTTTCTAGCCCTAATTACTAGTTTTTTTTTTTTTAAAAAAAGTATCTAAACCTTAGTTTTTATTAGCATACCTACACAGTTTGAACCTTGTCTAATAAATGTTTGTGTTTCTTAGTTATTTTACCCTGGTCCATCACCAGTATGACTAATTTAAACAATAGGATCCCTCATCAGAAAGAAAATTGAAGAACAGGCACAAGTTCACCAGTGTGTGTGCCTGTGTGTTTTAGTGGGCTTGTGTGCACCTGTAGGTCTATGTGATCATGTGTGTGTGTGTGTGTCTGTGTGTGGGTATGTATTTATGTATGTGCAAGTGTGGTACGCATGTCTGCAGCTGCTTGTGTTCCTCAGTGTGTGCCTGTGTGCACATGTGTATGCACATATGTCTGTTTGACTCTGAGTTTTAAACCATTGGGTAAATGATGAACAATTTAATTTCTATCAGTGAGTGACAATTTGACGTTGGGATATTCTGGTCAAATAAAAGTATTATTTCCATGTTACATTTTGTTTTACATGTACTTTAGCTCATTGTAATTATTAAGTTTTCAAGGCATACAATCAAACCTTGAAAAAAATCAAGTACTGACTAAAAATATATTCATATAGTTTTATATAAAAATTATGTTAAAATCTGAAAAAAAGTACTGACAAAAATGTATAATTTTAAGCAAAAAATGTTTAAAATCTGTACATTTATCTTTGTTTTGTAAAATAAAGTTGTTTAAAAAAAGAAATCATCATAAATAATAATAACTATAAAGTAAATGAAAGTAAAATATTTTAAAACATCATAAAAAGTATTAGCTTTTTAAAGTGTAAATAAAATCTTTGAAAATTTTTTAAATGATATATGTTTATTAGTTTAAGATGAACTTTGCTATGACAAGTACCAGCTAGCAATAGCTGTGTGTAGAGAGGGAGTGACCCACTTAATGACAACTCAGGCAGAAGTGCGACTGCTTCTGACAGCACCTCCCTTCCCTTCTGGTTTTAAAGTTTGAATATAATAACTTTTGCTTGGTATGTTTCAAACCTTTGATTGCAGTCCACATCTTGAAAATGAAGCAATATTTAAAAAGTTATAAATGTGAAAGGCCATATTATTTTGTATAAATAGAAAAAGTTCAAATTTTGAAGTTTCAAATTGTTAATAATTTCAAGATGGTCAGCCTCTAACAATTTTGACAATGTTTTTGATGAACTGTGGGAATATCATAGTTCTTTTGGTTTCCAGTTTTTTATATTTTACTTTGGTGGTGTGTTATTGAGACTGTCCTAATATGTAAATATGTAATAAAACAACAAAATTTTCTATGTTGTTCCTTAGCCATATGTAATAATAATTAATACCTTACCAAAAAGTTGTGTGGCTAACTCTTTCCCTTTAAAGTTAAATCTGTCATAACTAAAATGACTCAGTTACTTGTGAAATACTGATACTTGGGTTAAAAATGCTTGTCAAAGGTGCATTTTAACATTTTTCAGCTACATATTGTTTCAACATCATAGCAGTAGATAGGGGAGTGTTTGCCGTAACCTACACCCATCTCACTGTGCTGGTTAAAGATGCCCTTAGACAAGATAAGCTTTCACCCCTGTCCTCAAATATGCACGGAATGGAACCGCTGGTTCTGATTTTTACTCCCAACTTAATTTGCTCTATTTTATTCAATGTACACACAGAATTAACAGTTTCAGTTTTATGCCTGTCTCCTTACAGGAAGTTTAATGATGATGCCTACTCTAACAGTCACATAGTTGGTTGGTTTATGAATGAGAATCAGCTTGTTATTTGTTGGAAATAGCTAATTAACTCAATGTCTTTATGAACTTAAGTGCTATCATTAAATGTTCTTCTCTTGCCCCCAGTTCTGCTGGCATTCATATTTGCTTCTGCAGATTGATTTGTGCCATTTGAATCCTGTGCCAAACCTAAGTATCTGATTATATTGGTCTTTTTTTTTTTTTTTTGCAGGTATTCATGTGTTTTATGCTGATAATGTGCAGTCGGTGTTTATATTTCCTCCAATATTCAGCTACATATTATTTTAAGTGGACATTGGAGAATTGACTTTTCAAAGCATGGTGATTTATTTATGTGTTCATATATAAATAAATGTGTTCATAATTTGAAAATAGTTAATACGGAAAGCAGTTTTAGCGGGATGAATTTATTTTATTTTTATTAAAATTTTACTTTAATTTGTCCCAAAATCCTGCAATGGATTTGAACTAAGTCTTTAAGAACTGCTGAAGAATCACAGCTATAATTCAGTAGAATGCAGGATGAAAAATAATGTTTTAGCTGAAGGCCTTTATGTCTTTTAAAATGCAAATACCTTTCCTTTTGTCTGCAATCAGTCATTTATACATTAATGGGAGTGAATTTATTAGACATCTCTCTCAGGTTAATTTAGAAGAAGGGACCGTGCAGATGAACTCAGTAGCTGCAGAGACATAGGGAAGATTAAGTATCAATGGCAGGAGCATGGAAGATAACTTGTTCGACTTCATTGTTTCATTAAAAGGCAATGTTGTCTCGATTTAATACCCTCATTTGTATTTACATACACACATAAAGAAAATGTCTGCTTAATGAGGAGAATGTGAGTGCATGTTTCAGAATTGTATCCAACTAGTTCACTGTGTCTCAATGGAATGATAATATAATTAAGCAAATTACTTATAATTTTGTTCAACTCTGAATTAAGTCAGCAGTAGAATTCCCAACCAAAACACTGACTAATATTTTGATCTCATGAGTGCTCTCAAAGACAGCAAGCAAGTGAACTGCTAGGCGTCTCCCATCCTGGCAGCCAAAGGACCTGAGGGTTTCGTGCACCAAGCTGAGTCTTGCACTTTGGACTTATATATATATATATATGTTTCTTTATATATGTTTTGAAATATAGTTCACACTTTTTCTTAATTCTTTTTATTAAGAAGTAATTTCTCATAGCAGTCAGTTTTCCATGGCTGCAGTCAAGTATTTAATAGGTCCAGAAATTTAAAAAGTCTAGAAATCTAGAGATTAAACTGGGTTTAAATGTCTCCATAGCTATACTATAAACAATATTGACTACTATTCCTGAGTCCCTGGATCTCTCAGACCTCTGCACATTGTTCCGCCTTTTTTTGCAATATATGGTGATTAACAGAAAGAAGCACAAAGGTCAAAGGGCTGAGAATGAGTGATTGTTGTGCCCTCATACTTAAATAGGACATAATACATCCACTTTCACTTTCTTCCAAGTCTCAGTGATCATTGCAAGGGACAGGACAGAAGGCATAAGAGCCAAAAATGGTGGTCGATTACAGAGAAATAAAGTATTTAGACGAAAATGAACTCACAGTGGCCATGGCAATGTGTACAAGGCCTAGAACAGCTCTAGACAAATATCCTTTGTGGAGTGGGAGAATAGGCAGAGAGTCCCACCACTAGCTGAGGAATTATTAATGATAATGACTAACTACCAGGAGAGAGAGAAAGGGGGGAGGAGGGAGGGAGGGAGGAAGGGAGGGAGAGAGGGAGAGAGGGAGAGACCCAGAGAGAGAGAGAGAGAGAGAGAGAGAGAGAGAGAGAGAGAGAGAGAGAGAGAGAGAATTCTGCAAGAGTCTGAGCCTGTTATTTCTAAAGAACTCCAGTGGATTGAAGCATACCTAAAAAGACATATGCACCATTAGCAGGACTTTTAAAACCACAGTTTTAAAAGATTGAGACACAAAGTTCGTATCTATGGAAGGAGAGGTAGATCCATAAAGAGATGAAAGAAACGATGAAAATACAATAATAAATTCGGAATAAGTTTATAAAAACATATTTTGAAAGTATGAAATAATGTTTGTAATGACTCATACACAATATCACACCTGTTTCTGTAACAATAAATTAAAAAAAATACTACAACATTGTTATTCAAGAAAGGGACACATATGGCTAATTTTACTATTAAATTATTTTTACACATTAAGTTTAACACTTAAGAATTAACAAAATAAATATTAAACTGAAACTTAGGAGTATCTTGAGAAATGTTTGGCCACAGTGTTTCAAAATATACAAAATTGATAATTTTTTACTTTCTAAAATAAAGGAAATAAAAATTGGTTTTAAAATTTTCAAATAAAATACTGCAAAATTTAACTAGGTAAAAATTGTAAGCACAGCAAGTTAACAAAGAAAGTTTACCCCTGAGCTTGAACTTAAACATGCTTAAATATGCCTATCTTACTCTTCATAACACAGAAATGGGTCCCCGATGCAGGAGCTAGAGAAAGGACTGAAGGAGCTGAAGGGGTTTGTAACACCAAAGGAAGGACAACAATATCAACCAACCAGACCCCCCAGAACTCCCAGGGACTAAACCACCAAAAGAAGAGTACACTTGTGGAGACCCATGGCTTCAGCCTCTTATGTAGCAGAGGATGGCCTTGTTGGGCATCAATGAAGGTTAAGCCCTTGGACCTGGAAGTCTGGATGCTCCAGTGTAGGGTAATGCCAGGGCGGGGAGGCGGGAGGGAGGGGGTGGGTGGGTAAACACCCTCATAGAAGCAGGGGGATGGCTAGATGACATAGCAAGGTTCTGGAGGGGAAACTGGGAAAGGGGATAATATTTAAAATGTAAATAAAAAATCAATAAATGAAAAAAATATGCCGTATGAAAATGTATTTCTGAGCCATAGTCCCAATGTGTTTCCACTCTCTCCTTTCTCCTTATGTGTGAGAAACTTGCTCTGACAGCTCCTCAGTGGAGAGAAAGATGTAGGAAAAAGAATTTTAACTTCACAACAGGTCTGTGAAAACTGTTGTGGTTGGTGTCCTTGTAGCTTTATTTCTAGCACACAATCTTAAAATGAAAGTTGTGGTAGGAACTTATGAAGTCAAGCAAATGATCCATGTCTGATAGTTCTATGAAGAATGTTGCAGGTAAGTCTTTTCACACAAATGTCTGGGAAGAGCACTGTCATGAGCCATAGAGAATTGGATAGGCTAGTGGTTAGTGTAATTTACTTGGGTAAGTGTTAGGAATAGAGAGATAGGAAGAATATGACATATATTTCAATATATAAAAATATATATGAATATATATTATAATATATATTAGAACAAAAACCTGAAAAATTACTATATATATTAAATATGTATATAACAAAAATATTTGTAACTTAAGAAGGAAAGAATACATTATAGTATATAATAATATATTCTGTATTATTAGGGTTTTTTCAGCTTAATCTTACTAAGTACAGTTCTAAGATTATTCTAATATTCAGAATTTTTACAGATAATATTAGAAATCTACTTATATTTAAATGAAAATCTAATTATAGTTAAATTGTGTAACTTGATAAATGATCATTTGTATATCATATCCTACTTAAATAGATTTAGTATAAAATATTTGGTGTTCATTATAAATATAATATTCACTTCTACAAAATAATAATTGTCCATGTTTTCTAGTTATTTATACAGTGCTAGCTGCTCATGTTTTCTGTATATACTTTCTTCAAAATTCAGTTTAATTTAATTTCTTATAGTTGTACTCACTCTTATAAAATCTTTTACTTGGTTTCTTGCCCAAGTTGTCAGTCACCACCAGGTTGCATTAAATTGAACTTATGGCTGACATGTAACACTCTTTCCTTCAATCTTTGACACTTTGGGATATTCAATTTCACTTAAGTAAAGTAATTGCCCAGAACTTAAAGTTGAGCCAGGTACATAAGAAAATATCAAGTGTACCAACCATTTCATGTTACTTATCTACTTATATTGAGGTTTCAATCTATAACTTCTTCATATTTTGCTAAGGTTACATAGAGAAAAATAACATTTATATTTTTGTCTTTATATATTTGATAGTTTTTGACTCTGTATAACCCTCTATTTACCCACAGGTGTCTTCAAACTCTGGTAGCTCCTCTTTAGCTACCAGAGTTAGAGAATTTCAAGAAGGAATACTCACATCTATATTAACAGGATTTCTTTTTTCTTAGTGCTATTAATAATATTAGATATATTTTTGAACTTAAAAATATTACAGGATCAAATATATAAACTATGAACATTATCTTCACTCTGGTGCCTAATTATAATATCTATCAATAATTAGTTGTCATGATACAGTAGAACTTTATTTTAATCATGTTGAAAAAAATATTCCCATAGTTGTGGATGCTGTTTGATATTCCTTGTGCCTTATTTATCAGGACCTTAATAGTGGATATTAACTTTCTAGAAAATCAGAAGCAGAAGAAAGCATATCAAACCATTTTAATGTATGTTACTTAGAATAACAATTTAATACAAGGTGATTTTACTATCATATCTTGCCTGAAGAGACAATAATAAAGTCTTTTAAAAAAAGAACTGTTTGGTACAACCTCAAGTCCAAAAGAATTCAGAGTATAGTATTTTCTGTTTCATTCTTACTGCAATATGATGTACTAGAAAAGAAGTAAAGCCTAAGTGTATACAATTTTAGAATCCTCTATAATGTAATAATATATTGGCATCCGAAAGACTTTCTTTTTCTGAGGTAGCTTTTGGAACAAGGGTAATAAGCAATTTAACACATAATTTTGGAAAATCTTACCTTGACTTGCAAACTTTAGCTCTTTTGCATCTGTGAGCGTGGGTCTTTTGTCAGAGCCTTTTTTCTCTATCCGCCGATGGCTTCTTTTTTTTTTAGACTCTCCCCAAAGATTAGATCCTCCATGCATGCTCGGTATATTCAAAATTGCAATTCCTTCCAGAGAGATGTTTATCAAATCTATTTGTACTCCATCACACTGGAGAGAGAGAGAGAGAGAGAGAGAGAGAGAGAGAGAGAGAGAGAGAGAGAGAGGAGGTATTTCATGTCTCCATCATTTTTTATTTTCTTCTATTTTTTTAAATAATCAGTTTAAAGTCATGCTAATACAAAGAAATAAAACTCCAGTAACTTTAACAAGTTGCCAATCAACTATTAAAAATGGTCACATCACATTCCAATGTGTAGGAAACCTTTGAGAGAAAGACATGTTTGTGATCTCTATAACTCCAATATGCAAACTGTAGGCAAATGTGGTCAAATTTAGGAATAAAAAATTGTTTTTATTACTTCTATTGAATAACAGATTTGATTTCATGACCCTCCTAAAACTTTTCTCTCGTCCACTTCCCTCTCCTCCTGTTCCTTCTTTTCTTCCTTCCTTCCTTCCTTTTGCTTTTCTTCTCTCTCTCCCTCCCTCCCTCCCTTTCCTCTCCCCCCCCCCTCTCGCCCTTTGGCAAGGCAGGCATGGAATTTTAGTAGATTTTTATAAAGGAAAAGTGAACTCAGTCCCAAATGGTGATTACGGAGATCCCAGTTACTTTGGAATGACGATGAGCTCACATTCTAAGCAGATCAGAAGTAATGAGAGGCATGGCTGTGGAGATGAATGTGGAAGACAGACAGAACTGAGCAAGGGAGATGGCAGCAGGAGCAGCTCAAGCATTCTGGAGCCCACATTGCTCATTTTCTGGATAATAAAACCTGGCAGATTGGTTTTTTTCCTTGTAACAAGTCACTTGTTACAAATGTGTTAACTAACTGCCATTTTTTTACAGTGTTTAAACTTTCTGTTCATTATTATTGATGGATTTGTGTGGAGCATTATGCAGTTAATATGTAGGGTTAGTGTCTGTCTGTGTGTATGTGTGTGTGTGTGTGTGTGTGTACATGTACAGGTTCCTGTGAAGTCCATAAATGGTCATCAGATTCACTGTGGCAGAATTACAGGGGATCATGGGCATGGGAAATCTAACTTGGAATTTCTGGAAGAGCAGTAAGGGCTTTCGTCTGTTGAGTCATGCCTCCATCCCTTGTTCTCTACTTTTTTAACGTGATAACTTGTTTAAATTTCGGCTTTATGTTTTCCAAAATGACAGTCATTATTACTATCTCAAATATTATTCTTCTACTTTCTATTATAAGCTAAAAAGAATAAAGACATAACAATTTGAAATTCTTTCACAGTGTTCTCTTAGGGACAAACATTTCACAAGAAGCAGTGTTTCTGGAAAGGATTACATTAGTCACCATGTTCCCCTGAAATAAGGTCATCACTAACTTAAACAGTAACTTAAGTTCTCATGAAAATCATGATTTTCAGTCTTTGAAAAGACCATACCCCATAGAAACAACAACAAAAGAAATGGAATCCTGTATTTTTCCACATTTGACTCATCTTTATGAAGCTAGGGCTGTATCATCTTCACAAAGTAACAACTCCATACCATAAAGCAACACATTTTGAGCCTACTTGACGGTGGAAGAAACAATTCTGGGAAAAAAGCTAAGTTTTCATTTGACTTGTTTCCCTGAAGAGCACCCTATTTCTGGGTGATGTGATTTGTTTTTTTTTTTTTTTTTTTTTTTTCCCCTGAAACAAGTGCGTTTTCCTTCCCTTTTACATATTAAATTAAGATCATTTCTTTTTACCAAAGAATTCTGCTCCTGTGTATACGCACTCACTGCTATATATTCTAGATAAACAGATATTAATTTCATAATTAAAAGTAATCTTGTGTAAATACCCTGCAGGCCTCAATGAATCAAACACATACTGTGTGTCAGGCCTCCCACTGTCTTGAAGTGGAACGCACTGGCTGGGTAATTAGATAGTACATATTTTTTAACCTTATTTGCATGCATATTATATCTTCTGCACACTGACAAGCAGCAGTAACAACAAAAGTCAGATTACCACAGGGAATTCCCACAAAGAAGTCTTCATTCCTTATAATTTGCAGCCTAAATTAAAATAATTTGATCTCTGACAAGGATGAAATGTCAAGCAGAAGGGGGTCCTCTACAAGCCACGGCCTGTGGCTTCTGAAAACCGCCTAATTTATGTCAGTCACTTCTTAATACATATTTAAGTATTACACGAAAAAGATGATAAATATGCAATCTGACACCTTTGGTATTTCCCTGCTGTTAATTTATAAAGGTCTGGCTTCCCCCAAACTGACTAAAATCATTTAAATAACAGAAGAATTGTGAAATAAGCAGGGCTGGGGCCCTGGCTTCCATTTCCACTCAATATTGAGCCCAGCAGGCAGCGCACTAAGACAATTATGTGACTAGGCCTTAGGACCCCGCTGTGACAAGTTACTTTCAGAATTAGTGAAGGAAGATTCCTTTGTTCAAGTGTGGTGGGGGGAGAGGTGAAGCAGTCTTCCGTTTTCTGCCTAATTGAGCTGGTGGAGTTAGGTAAGGCAACAGAGACACATGCATGTGCTACATGTGTGTTTCTCCTCACCACTGTCAAAGGCATGTGTGGTTTTGAAAGTCATTCTCTGGGAAGTGTGGACAAGAAAAGCAACATCCAGAAACTCTGAAGGAGTTCCAGAGAGCAAGGGGCAATGCAAGCTGTAGCACAGAAGTTACTGAGAGTGCAGGACGATGTACTTAAACTAACTGGAGACTATGGTTTAGGTTCATCAGCTCTGGGCTCCAGGACAACTCTGTTTGCTTTGACATCACGTTCGGTAGTCCGAGAACTTGCATACGGGCCATGATGGAGCCGCTACTTGTAGCACACCAGTTGCGTTAAGGAAAATAAAACTGAAGTAGAGGTTGTGAAACATAAACAAGGAATAAACCATGTCAAATAATGTCTCCATATGATTTGAGAATTTATGATATTTTCTTTCCACAAAATTGGTTACTGAAAAAAAGCTTAAAAGTCAACAGCCCGAGTCCAATAAATTCTGAGTATTTTTGTTAAGTACAAGGTCATTAACATCTACAGTGGAGGGAGTATGTATGGTATCCTGTGGAGTCACTACAGAGATCTGTTTCCCAACACTAAGGACCTAAAAGAACAATTATATTTTTATGCCAATATATATTCAATCTTAGCTTACAAACTTTGGAGAGCTGAGGGTACAGTTGTGATGTATAATGAGGGCTTTATTTTCTTGAGTCACCTATTATGCCTTTGCCAGCTATAGTTGTTAAGAATTTTACTCAACAATATATAAAGCATTCGCAGGTTATCTTAGTACTAAGAAACTGTGGCCCACAATGTGGAAAAGCCTAATGCCTTCAAAAACTCAGTTTTCAGGTTAATAAACAAGAACAACCTTATTTTTCAGATCCTACACCTGTGAGGCTCTTGCATGTGCTAAGTCTTGATATACATGAATTATTTTTTAAAACTCTTGGTAATTACTACCTTCCTAGACTCACTAATACCCCCAAAAATGTCTTATGGAATGGGCGTTGCCATTCTCTCTCTGAACATGGTACTTGGAGGAAAGAGAAAATCTTTGCCTTTCATTGCTCTAATCTCAGGCATAGAACTAAAGTTGTTAGATAAACTTTACCCTTTCTCAAACCCATAATAATGCAAACTTTGCTTTTGTCATATTATCTTGTAATTTTGAGTTTTTAAATTTTATTTACATTTTTTCTTTTACTTTTTGTACTAAAGTTAGAAAATAGAGACAGATATTCTAAGAATTGAAACTAGCAATTTTTAAATCACTCTCTCATCCTGAGCAGTTACTTGAATATAGCATTGATTTGTTTCCTTACATTTAATTGTTCTGCAAAAAATATAATTATTTTTCTTATAAATTATTAAAAATATTTAGCTATGCAGTAAAGACATAGTACATCTTTGATTCATACTATGGGCATAAAAATTAAATCAGATAATGCAGGTGTTTTACTTAGTACAGGACATGAGATAAATTTTAGTAATACATGAGTTTTAGCTGTTGTTATACACTGTTTTTCTCAGATGTCTGCTATTTTCCAAACCTTTACTTTTTCAGAAGTGGCTCTCAGCAGGAAAGAGCCCTGTGACATAAACACACACACAGAAAATGATTTGGTTTTGAAGGACCTGACAAAACATATAACCATTGCTTGAGGTTCCATGGTTTGTTACTTGTTAGACATTTTTCAAACAATAGTTGGTATGATTTTAGGCCACATAGGAAGCAATAGCAAGCAGAATCAAATTTCCGAACTGCTGATTTCTTATATTTAATTATGAAGTAACCTTGAGGGTAGAAAGTCATATTCTACTAATATGATAAACTGGATTCATTAAAATGTGAGCATAAAGACACACATGGCATTGCTATCCACTCACACTCACACACACACACACACACACACACACACACACACACACACACACACACACAATAATATAATGGGAAAAACACGTGGCATTCGCTCCAGTTTATAAAGGCTATACTAGTGGTTCCTTAAGCAAACCAAAAATATAGAAACAGAAAGCCAGACTACAAAATTATGGAAAAGCATGAATCTAAGGTAAGTAACTCAGTTGTAGACCAGATTTCTTGAGGAGTACCACAAATAGCCCCCTTTATCCAAATAATATGTGAAGATATGTGTTATAAGACTTACTTTAGTTATCTTTAGAACTAACAAAGAAAAAAAATCAATATTTTCTACATTTAATTTCATTCAAATCCTTTTTGCTATCACGTACAACTTCTAGAAACTTTTGTACTTTGGGACACATACAGCATTGCTCTACAGACTTACACACTTTCAATCTGTGCTCAGGGAAAGGCATAAAGATGGAGAAGCACAGGAAGCTTTAGGGTGTCCAATCATGCTGTGAAAAGGCATAGACTGGCTTCTGCTACAAATATTCTTTGAGCATAGTTCAGAACAAACTATTCAAATGTATAATATAATACAATCTAGTTTTATAAATTTCAGATTTTTGAAGTTACCGTGATAATATAATTTAAAATTAATTTGTGTGTAAATAGATAATAACTACATATCTAATGACATATTCACAACTGTAGAGATGGCTCAGTGGATCAAGTACCTGTTTTACAATCATGAAGACTTGTGTTTGGATTCCTTACACCTGTGTATAACCTGGATGCATTGCATGTACTACAGGGCTGCAGAGACAGAGACATCTCTAAAGCTTGCTGACCAAGGATGTCTAGCCAAATTGGTGATCTCTTGCTTCCATATCCATGTGCAAATATACATGGACATATATATGTAAACATGTATATACATACCATACATACAAAGTAATTTAAACAGGTACAGCAATAAATACAACACTACATATGATTAAAATATAGCATGAATTATTAATAATATATCATATATTATGAACACATATTGTGTTGCATGTCATGGACACATACATATAATATACATATGTATATCAAACTGTACAAAAGTATAAATGTAAAGGATAGACCTTCATTTGAACCTTCTCTAATCATTATGATTTATTCTGGTTTTGTTTTCCATACTATCTATTTCTCAAATTTAGTTTTAGTCTCTAATTATAATGTGAAATATTTCAAAAGTGATACATAGAGGATATCAGTGTTTCCTATTATCACCAACACTAAATTAGAAAATATGGTTTTGTAGAGCTTACCCAGGCCACTATAAACTTGTAACCATATGGATTTAGACAAGATTCAAAAAATAAATTTTGATACGAGTAAAAAAAATAGCACTACTTGAAATTAAATACAGAAAAAGACAGTCATTGTGGTACATCCCATAATCCCAAAACTTGGAAGTAATAGCCAGGTGATCTCAGAATTTACACCTAGCCTAGTTTACATTGTAAGTTACAGGAAAAACATGGCTACAAAGAGAAATATTGTCTTAAAGCGGAAAAAAAGAGAATAAAAATGCTAAGTACAGGTATGAGTCTTGACTTAGGACAACTTTCCCTTCTGTTCTCTATTATTACCTGTAAATGTCATACTAATAACTTAGATACTGAAAGATACTTTGTGTATTTTTTTTAAAAAATTAAAAACATCAAATGCAATTTTTGTATTCACATCAGTTAATCCTTATTGTTGGACAGTTTTGTTTGTTTATTTTGACTTCAATATTTATACAAAAGAAAACTTTTTGTTTAATCTTTAAAATCCTCCCATGTTTAAAGAATGTTCTCAGTATTTGAATACTATGAAATCTAGATATTTTTGGTAGAGCTACAGATATTTCTGAAGTGTTCCTTTTGTTACAATCATTGGTTTCTTTCTTGGGGTTTTCTCATTCTATAGCTAAAATGGAGAATGGCATTTTAAAATGGCAACCTACTGAACTGAGAAACCTAGCTAATGATTGGAAGAGAATGAGAATGGATGTATTTTAACAGTTATCTGTGAAGGTAAGCAGACTTTTAGTGCATCATATTTTAAAGTTATGAGACATTGAAACCTGAAAATGTTAGTTTGTGTTTGGTTGTTTGGTTTTCTTTCTTTCTTTTTTTCTTTCTTGCAATTTTTGATTTTCTTCAACAACTTTTTAAATATGACATATTTTTTCTTGAGGCTATTCACAACAAACTCTACTGTTTTCCCAAGTTTTAGCTCACATTTTTCCTTTTTATGATATTAAAACAACTCATATTTGAGTCTTAAACTTAATTTCAGATAGCAGTACATTCGTTATGAGTGACAAAATCCAAATCTTAGAATCGTGGGTAAACCCATATCTATTGCTAACATATATTCCTTAACAGGGTCCATACAACCACAGCAAACAAGCAAACACAAGCCACTTCATACAAAAGTTAGCCCGTTGTTCTTACTTCTATTTCTACAGATTCGTGCAGTTTCTTGCAGGTGGCTGAGAAGGTTTCTGATGTGCCAAACTCAAAGTACCAAAATTTGTTCTTCATTCTGAAAAAAGGAAGAGAAGCAGCTTAGACAATCACCATATGCAAAGGGATTGAAAAAAAATATATAACATCACCCTGATTTATATCTTTGTTAGGGTTTCAATTGCTGTCATAAAAATCTAGACCTATAATCAATTTGAGGAGGAAAAAGTGCATTTCACTTCCACATCACAGTCTATCACTGAAGGAAGTCACAACAGGAAATCACTGTGGGTACCTGGAGTCAGGCAGTGAAGAAGAATCTACAGAGGACTTTAGCTTATTGACTTTATTTTTATAGCTTACTCAGCCTGATTTCTTTAACACTGCGGTACCACCTTTCTGGGAGTACTATCATCTACAGTGAGATGTGTCCTTCTGCACCAGTTACTGTTTAAAAAAAAAAATGGCTTCAGGCTTGTCTATAGGTATATCTTACGGAGAACCTCAATTGAGAGTTCCTCTTTTCAAATAACACTAGCTTGTGTCAAGTTGACATAAAACTAACAAACATTTGATTCTTATAAATAACACATAATGTTTGAGGATATGTAATATATAATTATATAATTTTAAACCTTGTATATTAGTGTCAAGATGAATGAAAGTTTCTGAAGGGATTATAAAGATTTGCTGATCTTACAGAGTCATGTATATCTTTGATTTTTTTATTTGATGGTTTTCAGACTTTAAAAAATAATGTTAGAATTTATAGTTCTTTCATCTGTAACAACTTGATTTTGAACTATCAATTATATAACCATAAAAAAAAATAGCATGTTCTGAAATTTTTCCTGGGAGAAAAAAGCATATATACACTATGCTACAACTAGTAAATAGCTATCTATGTGCTTGTTTTTAACTAATTGAAAGGACTGAAAGCATAGTTTTAAAAACCTTACTGATTGCCATAAAACTACAATTTACTAGATTAAAATAATTAATTGTTTTAACAGAATAGAATTTTTTATTTGAATAACAGTAGAAAGTGATAATATATTCTAAAGGTATCAAGCAAAAAAATAATGCTCAGAAGCTAAATATATAAAAAAAACTTAGTACGAGTTCTCAAGTAATATTACATTTTTTCTGTCACTCCATGATGACATATTTGTCTCTTTGTATCATATAATTAAATTAATGGTCACTTACTGTAACTTCACAAAGTTTGACTTGACTTTTATATTATCTAAAATACACTAAAATTGTATCTTATGAATAAATACAATTTTAAATTATTCACATCTCTGATAGTGAATATGCCTTCAAATATAATAAAATATAAACAAAATGACAAATTTTCACATATCAAAATGATATTAAAATTTGTTATAGCATGTGAATATATCTATCTCATGAATTATCTTTAGTTTTTCTTATAAATATTGATATGTTGCCGTTTTTATTACATTGTGAAACATTTTGGCATGAAGATATATTATAAACCTATTACTAGTTAGATGAAATGGAATTTTTTGGAAATATGGGATGGAACTTACTGTTGAACTTACTTTTATAGTCTATTGACATAAAATTTTCAATACAAAGTTATAGAATATGAAAATAATCTTATATTTTTTAGACACATCCAGTAACATTTAGGCTCACACATTTTTGTTTTTGGTCTTTTGTTTTATGTATTTTGCTTAAAAATTTCATAAGCTCTTCTTTCATTCACATGCTAGTCAGTAAGCTAAAGAACAAAATTGGTGTCAAATTTCATAGGATTCTGATGACATAAACTCTTACTTCCCCCACAGAATATTGTTACTGATTTAATGCTTGAGTTCACCTATATCTAAAACATAAATAAGATTGACTACTGTATCACAATCTGTGGACCTGTGTCTATGTACCCATTCATATTAACAAATGGCTGAGGTTACATAAAATTTGAAATATTTCCCAATTGACTTAACTAATAAAATTACATCCTTGTCTATTTGGGGAAGATAATATTGGTTTAGGTAAGATGTCCTGGAGACATCATTTTAGGAACATAATATTTGTGTTAATTCACTGAGAAGTCCACACATCCATACAATGCATTTTGAGTGGGAGTTTTATGTCATTCCTTTTTGGTATCAGCTTTCTAAAATCAACAGGTGTAACATCTGTGCCAGCAGTTTCTTCAGACACATATGGATTCATTTGTTAGTTTGTTCATTCACTCAACAAGCATTCAATTAGACCACTCACCCCACATACTACTGTGTTAATTCTCAATATGCAAGTGCAATTGTTCATGTTACATTATGACTAAACTATAAGGAATGTTGCAAAATTGCAGGCAGGCATGTAAAACAACAATTAAAATATTAGCTAAAAATTATGAGTATTATGTAAACATTCTTAAATGGCTCAGTACTTTGGCTTCTGTGTACCCAGAAGACTTGATAAGAGCATTTAATGGATTGTTTGTAGGAATCAATGAAAGAAAAACCTGGGTTCTATTCTTGGCAGTGTGATCTGACATAGCATTATGGCAAACATAAAACAAGTGGAAAGGGGTCAGCTTCACAGGTGTGTCAAAGTTAAAGGCGAAGGATACAGCAACACTGAAAGAAGTGTATGATCAGTGCAGTGACATGGCCAGCTTCATTTTAATGGACACGTAAATCTAGGAATGAAGATGTGGGCTTAATGATTAACATGCTGGTCACTTGAAAGGAACATGGTAGAACCGTGCAAATGAAGACCTAAGCCAAGAGTCAAGGTGAAAGGCACATTCAGGAGACATAGAAGTAGAGACAACAGCAATTTACATGACTTTATTTTACTGCTGTGCAATAGGCCTAGTTAATTAACCTTTGAGTGGGATGTATATGCATGTAAGGGCCATGGTTCATGGTTTGCAGGGTAGTGTTGTAAATATTATATTGTAGATGGAAAATGAAATAAATAATTAAGAATTAGGGTTGTGTGCACACAATACTTCACTCTATTTTCCATTCTCCCTATCAAAGTTCATCATACTTTCATAAGAAGATTGTTTCAAGCAGCAAAGAAACTCTTTTTTCACAAAAACTTTGTAAGAAACAGAAATCACGAGAATTTACATTCAGCCTTTATTCATCATATTAGTTAGCATTACTGCTCATGTGCAGAAGCTACTTTAAATTCTCCATTATTACAACCATTTTATGCTTTACTTTGATAAATATATGGAGGTAATAAAGAACACATAGAATCAGATCCACATGACAAATTAAAGGCTGTTAAATTTTATTTTTTTTAAAGCAAACTGGTCCTCAGGTTGTAGAAATGCAAAAGAAGCACATTAGGGCATGTAAGCCTTCCTTTTTTATGGTTCACAATAGAAAATGGTACGAATAATTTGAACTCAGATTTGTGAGAGAAATCACATCTCACTGGATTTGAGAATATGGGAACTGGACATTCACTCGTTGTAAAATGATCACATAGAATCAAATTTATTGCACATTTAGACAGGATTTACAACTCCAAGTAAGATGAGAAATGTCCTAAAAAGTCCACATGAAAAAGTTATGCATGCAATTATAATTTTAATTAATGTGTGAAGTCTTTTTTTTAATGAATTTAATTGTAAATCTTCAGTTAGTATTCAAAATGCTCAATTACCAGATATTCAGGTAAAAATGAAAAAACAAACAAACAAACACCCATTTACCTGGTATTTTCTTACTAAGAGTAATATTGTGTTTTACATATTTTCCAAGAAATGTGAGCTGTGCAGTATTTTATTGAAACAAATTGTTTTTGTCACTATGACATTTAGTTACTGTTTAGTTCCATGAATATTTAACTTTGAACTAAGCAATTTAACTTTGAACAATATTTTTTATTGGAGTATTTCTAGCTTTCCTTTTCTTCCATTCATTCTTCTTTTTAAATAACATTAATGCTTCAAACATACAAAATCAAATAAAATATAAACGGTTGGTATTGTACTTTGGCAAAAAAGTAGAGATGTGCCTAACCAGGTAAGCAGGTTGCTTCTGACAAGACTTCATAGTAAGGGAGGGATATGCAAGCACTTATTAAATTTTATATAGAAATCTTCCAGAAATGCAGAGAAAGCTTAATTCAGTGATATCATCCCTAAAGGTCAAGTTTGCATCTTACATGTGCAATTGCTATGCATTTGGTGGGAAGGCAGAAAGTACAAGGAGATCATTTACTAAATATGAAGCCAACAGTCTTCCAGGAGGTTCTTGTACACTTTTTCAAAGGTGTTTAAATGATTTAGCAGATGATAATTGAAAATCCTCTTGATCTTGGACATTTAAAAGCACCCAGAAACATAATGGTGTACATAATATTCTTTTAACACCGAATTACATTTTTGCTTAAAGTGTTCCAAAATTCCAACTGTTATTTCAAACATGAAAAGCATATATTTTCATGGAGGGCAAAAATTTCAACAATAACTTTACTGGATTTCTTCATTCTAATTTTCCAAAGCCATATCCTACCATAATATACAGTCTGAACTGGAATTGATTGAAAATGGTGGTGAAGAGACAGATCCTGACACATTCACAGTAATATGGTAAGCTGCAGAGCTAAAATAGGAAATTAACTCACTTTCATATGTTTTCACTGCCCAAAACTAAACATGGGTACAGAATTTTTCATATATTCCCAAACATAATGAAAAATTACCTTACAAAGTTTGGCGGGAGTCAGATGGAAGGACCCATTAGAGCTTTATTTAACAGTGAATGTGCAGTGTCTAGAAAGGACAGTTTAGAGAGGCTAGTGTGGTTCAGGGCAGCTGTGTGGAGTTTCATGGTGCTCTAGACCATTTGATTGCAAGAGCAAAGAAGGGAGAAATGGAGATTTGTAGTTGTTTGAAGACAAATAGCTGCAATCAGTTCATAAGGTTGAATATCTCATCCCTGGACGATGGAACTGCTTGGAAGGCTTAAGTATATGGCCTTGTTAGAAGCTATGTCACTGGGGATGGGCTCTGAGGTGTGAATAATGCACACTTTATCCAGTTACCGCTCTCAGCCTTGTTGTGTCCCAGGATATAAGATCTTAGGTACCACTCTAGCACCATGCATGCCTGTCTGCTGCCACGCTCCCTGAGATAATCATGGACTCCACTGAACTCCTTCTCAAATTCTCTCTCCCGTGAACACCGAGTCCATTTAGTTCAGCCCACATGGACATGGGTGTGGCACTATCCACTGGAACATAGGTTTGCTCATTTCTTGGAGTCTCCCGGGGTAACCCGATGCTGCATGAAGAACTCCAAAATCTGCTTGTTAACAAGTTAAGTCCTGACCTCACACAGGTGAAGTCAGCCTTTACCCTACAAATTGGCAAAAATGAATATATCAATAAATAATTAAGAAAAATAACACTGTGTTTGTGAGGACCTTTAATCCAAGTGATGAGCATTACAGTGTTGATAATTAAGTATTTGAAGGTGATAGATCACTGCAGTTGCTGTCTATTTGAAAAAAGCAGTGGTGCTAGTGACTTGTACTACCTCATTCTACATTGTGCAACAAACTCCATTTTATTTAGATTCTACAAATCTATTTTTCTTTGCTTAGAGCTACTCATGTCTTTCGCAGTGAAAGAATAATGTCGATAGTAGTCCATCAGGAAGAAACAGTGCTATGACTGCTGCTGAGGTATTTTACAGTTACATCAAATAGCAAACAAGTCTTATGCTTCCAGACAACAGGTAGAGATGTGGAATTCTCTTTTTTAAAAATGATGCGTACAAACGCCTCTATCTCATTCATAAGATGTGCTTGTTAAATCCCAGGGAGACACTGAAACAAGTTATAGAAATGTCAGACAGATTCATCTAGTATTCCATCTTGGTGTGTAACAAAAGATGGATGTTATTAAAATATAATTTTTAACTTGAATTACATTTACAAGACTAAGCAAACTTTCTCATGTACGTGTATGAAAATATACTCTCAGAAATAAAGTATTCTAGTATTTTTAGGTTTTTTTTTTCTTTAAAAAAATAAAGCCCATGAAGCAGTGTAGTATAAAACTTTCCCAGTGGTAGATACAAAAATAAATTAATGATCCTCTAAACTTTTTTTCGTTAGTGTTTTACCACATATTATATCTAATTAATAGGGTGAAATTAAAAGGCACAGGGTTCCCAATGGAGGGGTTAGAGAAAGGATTGAAGGAGTTGAAAGGTTTTTCAACCCCATAGGAAGAACAACAATATTAACCAATCAGACCCCCCAGGGCTCCCAG
Source organism: Micromys minutus (assembly GCF_963924665.1). Taxonomy (NCBI): domain Eukaryota; kingdom Metazoa; phylum Chordata; class Mammalia; order Rodentia; family Muridae; genus Micromys; species Micromys minutus. The sequence continues at coordinate 184,201,046 of NC_137969.1, read as the reverse complement.
GAACTAAACCACTAACCAAAGATACACATGGAGGGATCCATAGCTCCAGCCACATATGTAGCAGAGGGTGGCATTGTCTGCCATTTTTTTGGAGGAGAAGCCCTTGGTCCTGTGAAGGCTTCTTTCCCCAGTGCAGGGGAATGCCAGGATGTTGAGGTGGGAGTGTGTCGGAAGGAGGGAGAGTATCTTCATAGAAGCAGGGGCAGACGGGAGGCAAGCATGAGAGAGGTGAAAAATAGGATAATATTTAAAATGGAAATACATGAAATAGCCAATCAAAAAAAAGAAAAGTAAACAATTTTAGCAGCAATGTTACCACATCATCAGAGAGTTGCATGCACATAGTATATACCTCTGAGAGCTGATAATTTTGAGATTACCTGAAATTAACTGCATAACATGTTTAATCAATGACCAGATATGTTTAGAACTTCCACATTTAAATAAGTGATTTCAAATAAGTATTTCCTTTTTTAATGTATTTATTTTTATTTATATGAGTATATAATAGCTGTCTTCAGACACACCAGAAGAGGCATCAGATCCAATTACAGATAGTTATGAGCCAGCATGTGGTTGCTGAGCATTGAACTCAGGACCTCTGAAAGAGCAGTTAATGCTCTTAACAGCTGAGCCATCTCTCCATCCTCCTGTCATAAGTGTTTTCTTCATGAAACCAGTGAGGAAGAGTAAACTTAATTTTAGGATAGAAAAGATTGTCTTTCTTATTGATCACACCACTGTCTCATGGAGCCTAGGAGGTTAGAAGTGACTTTTGGCATTTCATGGCAAGTAGTGACATCTTAAGAAATTGGAGAGGTCTCCTTTCCCTTCTAAAATACCTCTCATTGGATACAATGACATTGCAGCATCACCTGGAATCTTTACCCAGCTATGAAAAACATAGGTGGGACAGGTCAAATGGCAGACAGGTCAATACTGGATGATACTTGTACAAGTTTATGTTCCTTTTTATGTGCTTTTCTTTCTGTCTTCTGAAGCAAAGCAAATGAATATGGCTGAGTGACCAAGAGTGGAGAATGACACCTCAAAAACATATGCTGAGGGCCTCTCTGAAAGTCTTCCTCTCTGGTAAAGGTCATATGCCAATGAAGGGTCTGCCCCTCCCTTCTTGTTCTAGTGTGTCTTTAGGGAAAATTTAATTTTAAGGAGATGGAGAGACTGCTATTTGCATTCCTACAGGGAAGAAGACAAGGAAAAGTCAGAAGGACTGACTTATGCTTCCCGAAGAGTATATTTACTAATACACTGTGAAACTATGTTTCTGGATTTATATGTTTGTGAGATACAGAAACAGACCAGACCATTTAGTTTTTGGTGGATTCTTTCTTGAAGCAAAATCAGACTTGCATACAGTATACCACAATTTGAGAGATAATGCATCTGTGTGTTGCCATCAGTGAGACATTTGAAAAATGCTCAGGGAAATGGTATTATTGGCATGTGATACCATTTCTCAAACTGTAAAATTCAGAAATGGCTGAAAGAACAAAGCTGAAATGAGACCATCACAATATAGTAAGGTATGCCTCCTATGATATATCTGCTCACATGCCTTCTATCAATATAGTAAGGTATGCCTCCTGTGATATATATGCTCACATGCCTTCTATCAATATAGTAAGTTATGCTTCCTATGATATACCTGCTCACATGCCTTCTATCAATACAGTAAGGTATGCCTCCTGTGATATACCTGCTCACATGCCTTCTATCATTATAGTAAGGTATGCCTCCTATGATATATCTGATCACATGCCTTCTATCAATACAGTAAGGTATGCTTCCTATGATATACCTGCTCCCATGCCTTTTATCAATTTAGAGAGTTATGTTATAATATTTATACCAAGAAAATATTCTCTGAAGTCTGAAATTTTGTATAAAAGTATTCAAATTACCCGTCAGACATAAAAATAGGAACTTTTAGAGTCTGACTGATAGTCCAAAATTGATAGCTAAATGTAAGAAATGGTTTGTTTCACTCAAATTGAAAACATTGATAGAATATTAAAATAATAATTATATTTATAGTAGAAAATGTCTATCATAAAAATTCTCTATACTATATTTAAAGACAAAGAAGAAGGCACCAAAATGCAACAATAAGCATGTCTGGATTTATTTTGGGCATCAAGAGACATGAGTGTGCTCCTTTTCTGATGAGATGAGAATTCACTTATTCACTATGTGGATATCCTATCTCAAATGTTAAGACATTAAAACTGTATTTGTATGCATCGTCGAATATTTCTTTATTTGAAACAGCATGTGCATTTTATGAGAACATGTATATCTATTTATTTTAAGTGAATTGTGAAAAATGCTAAAAAGAAGCTATAAGTTTATACATGTTAAAAAAAAGACTTCCTTATGGACAAGAATTGAACAGGCTTTCCAAAGGCTCTGAGTAACAAAACTCAGAATGTTCCTCTTTGCTGCGTTTGTATACTAACCTAGCAATCTGAAAGTATTTTCTGTAGATTTTGACGGTGATAGGGGAATTGTGGAATTGTACGTTTGAGCTATTACAATTTCCCCTCTATTTTAAGTGGTCTATAAACTTCATAAAATTGCTCAGGGAAACTGGGCAAATGACGGGGAGAGACTCTCATCACTTTTAGGATCCGGGACTGAATACCTTTTGTGTGTTTACCAAAGTGAGGATACATTGTTGCATCACTGAGAAAGGCCCTCCACAGAGCAGCCAGGGAGCCCTAAAGCTTTCTTCAGTGGTGGGCTCTAGATGGCTAATAACAATGGAATAAACGGAGTTAGGGAGACATTATCTATCTCTTCTCTGCCATTTAGCAGCTGACTTTCAGGAACATTCTTGGTTCTTTTTTCTTGTCCCATGTACTGATATTAATTCAATTCATGGTCAGTTATGAGATGTAAAAGTTGTTTGGTTTTATGAAAATATAGTTCAACATATATTTACTGGGCATGTACTGAATTTCAGAGAAGTTAGTTAAATGTATGTGTTTCAACTGTCTAATAATATTTTTCTAAGCCATAAACAACTTCATAACTAGAATGTGAATTGACTTGTGACTTTGTTTACAAAATATTTGAAGATTCTCTCTATTATAAAACAAAATAAATTTACTTAATAGCAAATTCTTAGAGTGTTCAAAGGAAAACTCATTTGAAACAAATTGGCTGAGTAGTCTCACCATAGAAAGTTCACCATGACAAATAAAGGTGAGTATATGCATATATACACACAAGAACAAATTAACACAGAATAATACCCATTTATAAGCATACACATACATGTTCACACATTGCATACTTTCACACATACACTAACACAGGTGCTTTCTTCACCGAAAAGCTAATACTTTTCTATAATCAATGTCATTAAATCTATTTACCACACTTTGCTGTATTTTCATGTCTCTTCAAACCAAGAATCAAGCAACAAAATGACACTTCTCTGCCTCCTTCACACATTATTTCTCTTCTATTCTGTGAGGACAGCTGTGGTTTCACAACTTAAAAAATATGTCTGATAAAGCTTGTTTCCATTCTCTGACAATTAGTTAAGCATTTTACCTTTTGTTTTCCTTCACACTTCAGCAGTTCTTTCTAGGCTCCCTAACAAGAAGCACAGGTTTGCATTGTTAAAATGCTGTGGTTCATAAAAATTTCTCTAGCACTAGGACTAAGAAAAAAAAAAAAAGACAGTTTTTCTTTCTGTGATGCTAATAGAGTAGTTATATAAACATTAATTATTTCACAAAATGATAAGGTAGAGGAATCAAACTACTTGAATTATATCGAAAATATTGATATTTTAAATCAAATAGAAGAATTACATAGCATAACACATGAATCAGTACAGCCATGATTACTTAGATTACATTCTTTGTCACTGATGTATATCAAGAGGGACCCTAATAACTCCCTGAATATCATGTTCTGTTTGTTTTCCCTCCATGAAGCTGTATTTCATATAAAATATTCAGGCTGACTTGTACATAAACTAATTGACAGATGTAGTCACCCCCGTCTCAGGATTAATCATGTGTCAACAGAGTCAGGTACACGTGATATGATTCTAAGACAGGCATAAAGGGAAACTTCCCTTTCTTTTCCTTTTCATGTCTTCTATTGTTTTATTTTAAAAGCTTTCCTGGCCAATATAGTATTTTCTCCTGTTTAAAATCAAACCCTTAAGCAGATAAAAATGGAGATGGAATTATGATGGAAAACATTTCTTTAAAGATAAAGCTGTCTTCAATAAGCATTTTAGCAAATCACCAAAACACAATTACTTTTCCGGTGTTAAAATATAGCACCATGATTCATGGATTAACACAAGGAAAATGCCATCTGTTTTTCTATACAGTCAGAACAAAACAAGAACCTTATTCATGAAAGAAGTACTGAGACCTGGATACAGGGTCCAGCCACCAGCTGAGATCAAAGTCATCATATTCTGCATTTTATTATCTGTTTATTTATTGTTAATCATTTCACTAACAACCAATCAGAAGATGCTTCTTGACTTAACAGATCACACAGATTGGTGAGAGTAATCTACTGCCATTTTGAGCCCATCATTAAGAAGATAGAATTCCCAGAGGCTCCTTTGGTGTGAGCCATGATTAATAGTCACAAATAAAACATTCAGAATCTTCTTATTTATATAAAATTTTAATGTCTATAAATGTTGCTGGAGTTCATATTTAAAAATTCACAGGGCTATGCATATGACCAAGGTGTTTATTTTCACACAGCAATTTCAGTAGGAGTTTAAAACCTAGACATTGAAATACATGCAAATAAAGCAATATCCAAAATTACCAAGTAAAGAAAACTTCTTTAGTGTCACTCACTCATTCATTCGTTGAGTGTTGAGTGATGTCTTTGTATGTTTCACACCTTGTACAGTGTTTGAAATTTATGAATGATCAAAATAAAAAAGATTGGCCATTGTATTGCTTTTAGCCATTGCTTATTCAAATACAATTATAGATTCCTTATTAACACTCAGAATCAATGAACTACTTTTTATTGGATATTCTCTGTATTTACATTTCAGATGCTATTCACTTTCCTCAAATCCCATACCCCCTTCCCCTCCATTGCCTCCAGGAAGATGCTCTCTCTCCCAACCACCCTATCCCATGTCAGCACCTTGGCATTCCCCTACAATGGGAAAATGAGCCTTCACTGGACCAAAGGCCTCTCCTCCCATTGATGCCAGAAAATGCTATCCTCTGCTGCATATACACCTGGAGCCATAAGTCTCTCCATGAGAACTCATTGGTTGGTTTTTAGTCCCTGTGAGCTGTGGGGGTTTAGTTAGTTGATAATTTTGTTCTTCCCATAGGGTTGCAGACCCTTTCAGCTCCTTCAGTACTTTCTCTATGTTCTTCACTGAGGTCCCCATGTTCAGTCCAATGGTTAACTCCAAGCATCCTCTGTATCAGTATGGCTCTGGCAGAGACTCTTAGAAGGGATTCATAACAGGTAATGAACTACTTCTTGAGTTTAGAGACAGATTATAGCATGCAATATACTACCTTTTTAAAGATCATAAAATATACCAGGCAATACAGCTAATTCCCAAATGCTTATAATAAGTGCAAATCATATTTGAAATGTTTCAATAACACAGATTCATGTTTTGCCTAGATGCTTGATTCTGTGCAGAGAGACGATCCTATTATCCTGTTCCAGTGTAAAATTTCTCTCTAGCATGTTTGATGCTGAAATGATGTTTGGTGGATTCCAGATCTTAGGAGTCAAAAAGCTTGCTAATGTCAAGTTCACCCTCTTGGAGCACTGTTGATACTAATGTGGTAAAGATTCACAGCGGAATCCAGTTTGGTGATGAATTCTAGACTCCTGACTTTACTTCCTTTACCAGTTTACTCTCAGCTAACCCAGACATAGGCAGCAATTTATTCTTGCTTCAAGCTGTTTGCTCTGGGTGTTATAGTGTGTGAATGTAGATAAGAGAAGTGAAAATGTGGTAGATTGCAGATACTGCAGCAGCAGCCTATGTTGACATCAGCAAAGCTCTGTAAAATCCACCTATAGTCTCTACCCTAGAGTACAGAGTGCTGCAATATTACTATGACCCTATGTAGAGGTAGAAAAATAAGCATAAGACGCAAGACGCCACAGTTTCTGGAAAGGAAATATTTTTTTCCACAAGTAACTATAAGCACAAAGTCCATGCAGCAGAAAGGAATGGATTACTAAAGCAAAGTAGAGGAAATATTTCAGGATTGGAATATATTGCAGTTGGAATATATACAGTGAGAGATAAGGACATGTTGGCAGGCCAGGGACAGAAATGAGAGCTATTTCACAGTTTCTCATGAAGGACATTGATAGTAGCAGTGCCTATGGAGGAAACACACACACACACACACACACACACACACACACACACACACACACACACAGCAGTTCTGCTTCTTTGTAAATGTGCATTTTTTCTTCTGAAGTCAAGTTTAGCATTCGTTTTGCCCTGCTGCTGCATAAGCTTTCTGCAGACGTAGCAAAGGTGCTCCTCAAAGCGAGTAGTAAGAGTAATAACAGTGCTATTTAAAGCCGTTATTAGACATTTGCAGAGAAACCCTCAGTTCTACTAAGTCACTTAAAGAGTCCTGATGATAAATATCAGTTAGAGAGGTGATCTTTAGGTACATTTGTCTCTTAGGGAAACAATTAGACCGTCACATGAGCTATGATTCTTTAGTTAAATATGGTAATGCATCCGGGCAAAGAACACAGCTATAAAATCAGGATAGCTGCTATTCTGTGTGGTCATCAACTCTACCAAGTCAACAGAGCTGAAAAAACTTGGGTTGATGAATGTTTCAGATTCTATTTTTATTCCATGTAAAAGATATGTCTGGTGGTAACTGTCTGTGCATTGTTTCTGGTTAGATCAATTCTAGAGGAAAAATAATCTTGCTTGGGCCTAAGCTCTACAAACAGTGCTATTGAAACTAACAGTCCTCTATCACTCCTACTCTTTACCAGGTTTGCAATATTTTTTTAAAGGACTTTTAGTCTTTTTAACTGACCCAAATAAGGATGCATTTTAGGAAGATTGTTATTTTAAGTAATAAGCTCTTGAAACAGGACAAGTGGGTAAAACTCAAAGACAAAGAAGAAAAATTCTGAATTCTTTTAGTTATATTCAATTGTCATAATAGAGTAATTTTCTCTCATCCTCCATAAATCTATCATTTTTGCTAATACTTATGTAAAATCATTTTCATTGTAGCATATAATATATATTAATAAGCTACTAGACTTTTCCTAATATTCTACTTTCCTTTCCACTTTAGATTTAACAATCATATAATAATCACTGTTCTGCTTGGGAATGAATCATATGTAATCGCAAGGAAGTAGCTGTGAGCGAGATGCCGCCCATGAGAGATTTAATCATAGGAAATGGCTGACTTTTTATTTCCAACAACCATCTGCACTCATGGTAAATCAGGTGCTAATGAAGCCCAGACCCATGCTTCACAGGAGCATAAATCTTAAGAACCAAAAGTCATGGAGCAACAGACCTCAGAAAACAGAATTTTCTAAGGAAATGTACCAGGATTATCATATAGAAGGTCACCATCTGTAAATGTGTCACACAAATGAATAAATTTGGTAGTTATAATGGCACATTATGACAGTGGCTGTAAACATCAAATCTTTACATTGCTTTGGAAACTCATCACTTTCAAATATTATGATCATTTACGGTTTCATGTCAACTTTTAGACAGGCAACATCTTGAGGGTAAGCACCCTCCAAGCCAGCGTATTTTTACATTTTCCACAGTTCACTGCAATTATATCCACCCATTTCTTGCACAATAATAAGAACAAAAATGGTTTCTTAGTGAAATCTACTTTTAAATAGTAAAGAACTGAAGAATTAATTTTTTCCTCAGCCGTCTAGGAAGCTTACATACAGACAGGGAATTGCATTCGAGCATCGTCTTTTAAGAGTCAAACAATACAACAGTGTCTTTTCAGAGGATTCTTCCTTAGTCATCAAATTCTTTCTTTATATGCATGTCTTAGTTGTAATCAAGACAATATACACGATAGAAATTACATAGAAGCAGGGAGAAAAACTAGAGACCTCAAAACTATGATGGTAAGTAAAACCTCCTGTCTCTAAATCAAAAGACAAAATATCTCCCAATTTCTACATTCTAGTGCAATGATTGTATCGATGTTTGTCATTATTAGTGGTTACATTGTTAGTTATTTTCAAATAACCAAGGTCCTAAAATGATAGACAAAACTGAATGTGTGGTCTCTTTCAGAACACTTAAACTAGCCTTGAACCCACAGTCTCCACCCCAGCTATCCTTGGCCCCATTTTCTTTTAATACATGTATATAGCCATCCCAGAAAAGTTTCCTGAAGTTTTTTTGTCTTCTTTTTGTAAAGAAGACACTAAAAAGTAATGCGGTTTCTGGGGTTGATTAGTCTATAACAAGCCTTAGGAATTCTATGCCACGGGGACTTGAGCACAACATACCATGGATCATGGATACAGAGTGAATTTGAGGAGAGGTGCTATTCGTGCCTCCTGATATTCACACATGATTTGCAAGCTCAGGATTATATTTCAGTTGCTGGAGTCTGACAGGTTTGACTTCTATTCTATACCTAGGGCTATGTACATTTAGTTTGAAGTCCAGTAATAGTCAGAATAGCAAACTTAGCTCAATAACTGTCCTAGGCAATAGATGCTATGCACCCTAATCCAGGTTACAGGCTTGATTTTTATTTCACATTCTAAGTTATATACTAGCCAGCTGGGTGTGGTATCAAAGAGTTGTAATCCTGGCATTTAGGAGACTGAAGATTGCAGGGTCAACCTAAGCTACATGACAAGATTTGGTCTCGTCCACCTCAAATTTTTTCTATTGGGAATTCTCTGAATTTATGTTTCAGATGTTATCCCTTTCCCACAATACTATTCCCATACCTCTCCCATTGACTCCATAAAGGTGCTCCCTCTTCCAACCATCCTCTCCCACATCAGCACCTTGGTTAAACTACAATGAGAAAAAAATGAGCTTTCGCTGGACCAAAAGTCTTTCCTCCTACTGATGCCAGAAAATGCTATCCTCTGCTGCATATGTACCACAGTCCATGGGTCTTTCCATGCAAACTCATTGGTTGGTGTTTTAATCACTGGGAGCTGTGGTGGGTTTAGATAGTTGATAATTTCATTCTTCACATTGTGTTGCAGACCCTTGCAGTCTTTTCTCTAGCCTCTTCATTGGGGTCCACATTTTCAGTCAGATAGTTAGGTGCAAGCATCCTTCTCTGCATCAGTATGGCTCTGGCAGAGCCTCTAAGGAAGTATCCATGACATGTTCTTGACCATAAGCACTACTTGTCATCAGCATTAGTGCTTGGGTTTATTGAGCATATATGAAGTGTATCCCCAGGCTAGGCAGTCCCTAGATAATCTTTTCTCCAGTCTCTCTCTGCCCCTCTATTTGTTCCTTTATTTCCTCCTATGAACGTTTTGTTCTTCCAAGAAATCTGTGGCATCTACTTTCTGGTTTTCCTTCTCTTTGAGCTTCATAATTTTTGTGGATGGTTTCTTGGTTATTTCAAGCTTTTTGGGATAGTATCTGCTTATAACTGAGTACATACTATGAGTGTTCTTTTGTGACTGGGTTACTTCACTCATGATTATAGCGTCAAGTTCCATCCATTTGCTTAGAAATTTTATGAACTCATTTTTTTTTAACGACTTTATTTTGCAAAACAAAGATACATGTAAAGATTTTAAACATTTTTTGCTTAAAATTATACATTTTTGTCAGTACTGTTTTTTCAGACATTAAAATAAATTTTACATAAAACCATGTGAATATGTTTTTTAGTCAGTACTTGATTTTTTTCAAGGGCTTGACAGTATGCATTGAAAACGTACTAGTTGCAATAAGCGTAAAGTACATGCAAAACAAAACGCAACATGGAAATAGTCAAAGTCTTCTTGTTTTGTGAATATATGTATATTTTTTTGTTTTCTTTATTTCTTCGACTCATTGTTTTTGATAGCTGAGTAGTACTCCATTGTGTATATGTACTACAATTTCTGTATCTATTCCTCTGTTGAAGGACATTAGGGTTCTTTCCAGATTCTGGCTATTATAAATAAGGCTGCTATGAACATAGTGGAGCATGTGTCCTTGTTAGATGTTGGAGCTCCTTTTGGGTATATGCCCAAGAGTGGTATAGCTGGGTCCTCAGGTAGTACTATGTGATTCTGAGGAACTGCCAGACACAATATTAAAAAATAACAAGTAGAATAGTTTTGTTGCACACACATAGAATCCTAGTACTTGGGAGATAGAGGGAAGAGGGTAGCAAGTATAAGTTCAAATTTACCCTTAGACACACAGAGAATTTGAGGCCATTGACTTAATGAAACAAAAAAAGTAACAAAGCAAACCAAGTAACCACCACGACTAAGCAAATGGAGGAAGCTCTAAAACACAGTACATACTTGATTACAGAGCTTATCATTTTAGGTATTTTATGTTTACAAATACAATATTTAAATATGTATGCATGCCTCCCCCCTCCTGTGTGTGTGTGTGTGTGTGTGTGTGTGTGTGTGTGTGTAACATCTATGTTAAAACAACATAATGATTACCTGCACTTAAAAGCTGGAAGACAGTCAAATATAATGTATCCTCCTTGAGCTGATATTCAGAGTGTTTTCAAAGAATGCTCTTCAAGCCTTACAAGAACCTTGCTTACATGAGATGAGTGAGTTTTAACTATTAACAATTGCTCAGTCCATTCTTCTGGCTCAAGCAAATAAATATTGGCATTTGGCCTACAAGGAACAAGCCCAGTGAGTGACATGATCATTTGTATATGTGTTCTATAACATGTTATTTTCCCATTTAGTGTCTTTTCTTTTTTTATTTATTTAAGTGCATGGCAAAGAATCGACAAATCTTTATTTCATAATTTCAATTATTTTCCTTTAAGCCAAATCTTTTTTTTCTTTTAATTCAGTTATACAACATCACTTGAGTAGGATTTATATACCTGATATTGGTATGTGATTGGACACTTTATATAAAAAAATTAAGTTAAGTTCTAGTAAAAATTACAGTGTTGATGTTTTCTTTCAAGATTTCTTCTGTGAAAGAACATGCTTTCATGTGCATAACTTATTGTGTTAAAGACAATAGAAAATTTCTTGAAAACCAACTGTGAAGAAAGTTTGCACTTTGTCTTATAGCCTTAAATGCAAGTTCATGACAACATGTGGCAGATAAGTGAAAAATAACCTGACAAAGTTTAGCCATTCCAGGACAATGTCATTAGGCCCTTGTTCTGCTTATTTGATACTTTTGCTTTAATGGCAGACCTAAATAATAGGATATACTATGAATAAGAATGATTTCTCAGAGGAATCCATAGTTTCTAGGCATAAATTAGGTTTATGTTTACTCATCTATTTTTCTTTTCCACATTGTTGTAGGGTTACACATTGAACTTAGAAAGCATTAATAGTCTAAATGGCTATTTCCCCCAAATCTTTTCCTCTTGCATGTATCAAACTCAACACATTGAATATGCCTACTCATTGGTCCATATTTATTAAAAAACAACAACAACAACAAAAAAAAAAAAAACAAAACCAACCAACAAGCAAACAAAAACCAAAAGCCACTACCATTTCTTGCCTTCATTACTTCATCAGTGCAATTGGAAGACATTTCCTATCTAAAGCAGGATTTTAATTCTTTGTCCTTTTCTGGCAGGAACAGAGCTTCAGTTCCTTCTTATTATATAACATATAGCATATACTGTGATGTTGTCATTTCAAAGTTGAAACATTTAACTGTGACAATGAGACTCTTCAGAAGAATTTTTCTTTTCTGTATTTGGTGGCAAAGTAAGTGGCCTCACTATTTGCCTGAACTTTTAATCCCACATCACAGACAAAACTGGAGAACCCCTGTGATGAGCATGGTACAGGATAATGGTCCTCGCAGGATCTGAGTCACTGTTCTTCCATGGCTGCTTAGTACCTCAGCAGAACACTTCTTGTGTTCAAAAGGACCGCTAACCCATTTCCCGAAATAACTATTTACAAAGGGATCAATTTTGTTTCTTTAAATTTGTTGAACAAGCAATAGCATTAAATAAAATCATAAGTACATGTTTCAGTAAATATTAAAATGATAGCTTATCCTTTTATCAGTCCCTGTGGTCTCACTCCATGAACACTACTCTAGTGCAGAGCCAAGAACACACACGTGATCTCCACACTACTTGGGGCACTGGGCCGCCTCTAAGAACTCAGGAACAGTTCACTCCACTGACCCTATTGTTTCTGTCCAGGGTGGATACGACTACCCCAGCAGAAACATGACTCTAAAACCCTGTAGCTTTTCAAGCAGGTTTATATATTAAATCCTCAATCCACAAACTGTCTACACAATAAGATTAAATCCAACAAGCAATGATACAAACTGTCCTTCCATATGAGATAAAATGACCTACAAAAACCCTGGAAAATATTCATATCTAGCTATTGCCAATCATGATCACCTGGATCTAAATCCTTCTTCAGCTCCGTCTTGATTCTTCTTCCAGTCTCTCTTTCTTGTCCTCTTCTGTTTTCTTAGATACCCCCCGCGCCTACCTCTATCCTATCCAACCTTGTACTGCCTTAACATAAATCAACAAGTACATACATTTTGAAAGTTATTTGTTCAATGTATTCTGTAAAGAGAGTGTTTTGCCCAAGTCAACTTTCAGTGTAGTTGTTATATTACCAATGTTACAGAAACTCCTGCTGCAGAGGCTTCATTAGAGTTTGGCTAGGGGAGGACACAGTTCAGTCACAGCATAGGAAGAACGGCATCGCTGCTACATGTTGCCTACTCACTGTATCCTTTGCATAATGCAGTTTGTTTTCCCCACCTTATCGATCTCAGAGCAACTTTGAGCAGTGTGAACAGTGAGGTCATCAGGATAGGCTGACTTGATTTTCACAGTCATAAATACTGCTGTGTTGTTGTTGTTGTTGTTGTTGTTTAATCTATTTCCCCTTGGGCTCGTGCTTTCCTTTTCAGAATTTTTTGCCTAAACCATGGTATAATTCTCACCCTCAGAAGGAGACATCTTTCCTATAGTTTCTTAATGTGATCAAGTGAAAAGCCACCAAAGTTAGAAATCTTAATCTGTAACCCATTTTGTCCACTGACATCCTTTTTGCCCTTCCGAAGGAGCCATAGAATCCACAGTTTGTATATCTTACGCCATCGATCCTACATTTATCTCATATGGGTCTTGTGTTTTCCACCAAGTTAAAATCAGGACCAAATGTTCTCAAACCAAAGGCCTCTGCTGTCAAAAGTGTTTTGTTATTAATTTTACTCAGAAGTGGCTTACATAATAATATACAAGTCAATGGGCACATGTAACACTTCCAAGCAAAGTCCTTAGGAATTTTCCTTTGATTTTTATTTACGGGAAATTATAAAGGAATGATCCCCTTCAGAGGGTTATTATGTTGTGTTAGCATGTCTTCCTGCAAAGATTAATTTATAAAAACACGTTTGATATTCACGAATTGGAAAGGTGTTCCCTTGTAATACCGGTTTGGTCACTTACTTTCTCAGTATTCAATTGGCTTTGTAATAACAACTACCATTGAAATTTGCTTCACCTAAACTGCCATTATATAATACACGGCAAATAGAAACAACTCCATCTGAACTCTATACCCCCACTTAGCTCTACCCCAACATCCTGATTAAAATTCTTCAGGGATTTCTTATGAATTTAGGATACCCTCTAAGTAAACATACAGAAGCCTTCATTATCTATATTCTGACTGTCTTTACAAGAGTGATGTAATAAAATGTAAACACTTATGACTTCCTTAATTTGCCCTATGTAAATTATCTTTTTCTACTCTATCTCCACACTGTTAGAGTTTATAATTTTTCATGGTGAGGGTCTTTTCTGTGTATCAATGGCTGTTTAAAAGTATATTTGGACTTCAGCAACAGATACTGGTGTCAAATCCTGTTATAAAAAATATTTCCAAATAACCAATGAAGAAGTGACAATTTGTTTCTCTATTATATCTTATAGATTTTACAATTTTTTTGTTCTAGATATTCCTCTTTCTCACTCTTCTCTTAGTATGTCCCAAGCTATCTTTAGTCCCAAGGCACTTTTAGAACGAAACTAGTTCTTGTGACAAAACACATTTCATTTCTTTTTGTGAAAAAGCAGGTTTTAATCTTTATTTCTTTATCTTCTTCCTTTCCAAAAGAAAATCAGTTTGGGCCTTGCTGCTCCATGGTACTTGTCACATACCAGGTCAGGACACTAAAATGAGGTCTATGGCAGAACACATGAATGCTCAGAAAAATCCAAGACTTCAGTCGATGGGATATTGTGTCCATAAGATTTATAGATTTGAGTTAATGAGAGTACAGAATGTATGTTCTGAATGTGTTCTATGTGACTTACAGAAATTATATGATTTGTCTTTAAAATATAAGTAAACATTAAGCATATCTCTATGTTGCAAAGGAGAAAGTTGTAATGCTGAGTGTCCATTACAAGTTCACATTAGTTCACAGTGAAGACCTAACTTCATTGAGAAAGGATAGAAAGAGAGAAGAAGGCCCTGAGGCTGAATGGAGGTAGACATCCTGCCTATTTTCAATACATTTCATCCTTTTTGTCTTAAAAGTAATAAAAATATGTTTATTCTTGTCATAAAATAATCCTATTTCAGATAAAAATTTTTCTAGACTCCTTGTCAAAATTAGCAAAGTTACTAACTGCAATTTTTCACTTTAAATTAAATCGTAGAAATAATTTTCTTTTCTCCCTAAACCCATTAAGAGACCAATGCTTTACAGCAGAGATGACACTGAATGATTTGCAAATTAATGAGAGCACAGTGATTCGTTTTACATCTCAGAGACTTGAATTGAAATTGAAACTCTATAAATTGCAAGCTTTCTCACCCCATCCTCTTTCTTCAGCACGTGTTTCTTATTTCAATAGGAAACCCAGTAAAAGTCAGTCACTTTATGTGCACTGTAGCCTGTGAGTCATTTCAGGACATTTGATATTTCAGGTATTTGATATTTCTACAGAGGCAGGTTAGTGAACACAATTTTTTTTTTTTTGTTTCTTTGCTTTTGTTTTGTTGTTGCTTTCGGAGACAGGGTCATAAACTGTTGCTCTTGCTGTTCTAGAACTCACTTTGTAGACCAGGCTAACATTGAATTCATGGAGATCTACCTGCCAATGCATCTCTAGTGCTGCTGGAATTAAGGTCATGGATCATTAGGTTGGCAGGAATGCATACCCAAAAACAAAATCTTTAATTGAATAGGCAGATAGGAGAATCCTATATATGATCAAATTTGGAATTAGGTTATCTTTTCGTTTTTTCTTCTTTTATATTGTTTATTATTTATTTTTATTTTTATTTATGAGTTGGAGACTCTTCAGTGGCTCCCAAATCCAGGAGAAAGTTTTGCAAAAGACCCAGATGAGAAAACTACTGAGCAAGCTTGGAAACTTCAGTCTTTGAGGTATGGAAGCACAACAGCACAAGCAGTTTCTAGGCTCAAGTACTGTAATGAGATACCACACAGATTATAGTTAAAGGCTCTGGATCCTGAACACCCCTAACTTTGAGGTCATTTGGCTCATGATATTTTGAGTTTTTATTCAAGGAATTTTATCTTTTGACCCATTGTGTAAAATTGTTTTCTGATTAGGCTGTTATAGAAGCAAATATAACAAGAATAAGACCTTGCAGCCAGGTAGCCAAATGTAACTATAAATCTAGCTCTAAATTTGTGGGAACTCTAACAATGGCCTCATTAACTTAGCAATCACTCAATGTCATACGTATTATAAGGTACTAAGCTGTTAAAAGAGGAAGAAAACGGAAAATTGTTTTAATCCCAAGATTTAATTGAAAATGAAAATGAAAAATTACATTACAGGTAGTCTTGCTAAACTCTTTTGGTTTGCATTTTGATTTAAAGTATAGGCGTTCTCTAATTTGGACTACTGCTTTTGTCTTTGTTTTAAAACTACTGAGTACACATTATTATCTTTATAGGGCATGTACCAATACACTTGAAAAAGTGAAAATGATAAAAAATACTGATATATATATATATATATATATATATATATATATATGATATATATAGCCTCATATGAGGGTTAACAAAATAGTAAATGCCAAAGCAATAGCCATAGGCAGAGTCCCACCTTTCTGGGGAAAATGAGACGTCGGCTTTTGTCTTTATACCTGTCTCTAACCCCCTACAGTATCACTCCGAGGTCACCTGGGATTCTTAATAAATCCCACCTTTACTTCTGCCATGAATGAGTTATTTTTCCCTTCCTGTTTGGAGACTCCTTCTCAGCCTTGTCTTGAGATTAGCCCCTAAAGAACCTGCAAAGGCACCTTTTAGTCAATATTTATTTTCCTTCCTCATAGTGCTTCTTCTATAATGATCTGAAATTCTTGTCCCTCCAGTTCATATGAGGACCCTGTGATATTCAACTGTATTTGGAATATTTAATTCTTGCTTCAATCACTTGGGATTATTTAGACTATACAGGCAACACACAGATAATTGGTTTGTAGAAAGGCTCAGCACAACAGAAGACAAGAACATTTAATTCCAGGTTCCAAGATTCATTTTCTACCCTGTGAATAATTTGGACATTTATTTAGAAGTCCTGTAATTCCCAGAAGAAGAGAAAATGGAATTCTCATCCATTTGCCCAAATAAATGGAGAAAAAAGAAGGTTAACTTTTTACTTTTGAATATTCATTTTTTAAGTTTGGCACATATACCATGATTACATAAGATACTAACTTTAGGGAGACAGAGAGAAAACAAATGCAAGAATTTTATGTACAATCTTGATAAATGTTCTGTGAATCTAAAATTATTACCAAATAAAATTGACTTTAAAAACTTATTGAATCTTGAGTAGTATCTCCAGTGATTTAAAATGTCACTTTTATTCTAGACAACAAAAAGGCAATATTTTTACACGACTAAAAATTGTTTAAAATCATATGTTTCACTAGAGACTAATAGCAATGCACATTTCTGAATAAAACACCCATGTTTAATGGGGAGATGTATAATATTATTTGTATTGAAAATTCAAACCTCAGAAGTCATTAAAAAAAGGTTACTTGTTCAAGAAAAATAACTCATTTTCTTCAGGCTCTCTTTGACTTGATTATTATGTAAATAAAATTAAGACATAAAAAACGTCAATCAGTGATTTTGCTTTTGTCCGTTATAGACATATACATTTAAATAAAGTACAGTGACTGTTAACAAATTAGATCTCAAAGGATAGGAGGAAATTTTGACTAAAAATGAAGTAGATTGTAATGAGATTGTGAAAAATATCAAGTAATGAAAAAATTTTTTCTCAATTTTTATCAATATCCTTCTCAAGAGCACTGGAGACAGCTATGGTGCATACGCCCTTAACACTTAAACTTATTTTCCAAGTTTGTTACTTGCATATCAAATTCACTTCTCTGGCTTCATTTTCTTGTTTCATTATGCTGAATTCAGCAAGTGTTTGTTTTGAAACCTTCTTTGAATGAGTCTGTATTTCTTTTCCTCATCTGTAAGCCTTTAATCATGTACAAAATTATTTTTGTTGAACCAACTTTCCAGTTCACACACCATCACTACTAAAACATCTATGATGAAATGTATCATTAGGTAGGCTAAAGGAATTATGGAGGGTCTCCATAACTTTCACTTTCTTGTTTGTTCTTGAGGAATTTGTTAATTCGAAGGATGAGAAAAGAGAATAGAAGAATACTTTGATGCTGTCAAATTATGCTCTACTTCATGATTTCAGAAGGTTTTTAAAGGACTGGCTTTAATATAACAATTCTTCTAAATCAAGAGCACAGATTTGCTTTGATAACTTTGAGGTCCATCTTAACAGGTGAATGAAGTAGAAGAGTTACAAGCTTTGGATATATGTGGTTCTGTCCTCACATAATAGGTGACATAGAATATCTTTTATATACATAGATATGTGCAAAGCTCACATAAAACCAAATTTAATGATTCAAAGAAATACTACTACCCTTCCTTGAAAGAATTTTAAATAGATTTTTCAATTGTTTACTTCTATGAATGGTAGCATCATATTTTAAATCAGGGTTAATTGGAAAACAAATACGTAGAATCCATTGAAATTTCACTGAAGAAATGTACATGAAAAACAATGAAACCAGTGGCTTAGATAATAAAATGACACAGTTCTCAACTTTGTTAGAAACATAAGGGTGGCAGAACAGGCACTCAGGCCATGCGCCACCAGGAACAGCGGAGATCCAGGGACACAGGCCTGGTAAGAAGGCATTCCGAGTAGCTGAAGAGTAGAGAGATCTCTGCCAAGGGCATGGAAAGTGTCCCCCCCCCCCCGACTGATTAAGAAGAGCAGGAACCCTGCATCAGAGTTGTGTGTTTCCAGCCTGTGGCACATGCATGCAGAACAGGTGCTCAGGCCATCTGCCACCAGGAACAGTGGAGATCCAGGAACACAGGCCTAGTGAAACAGTGCTCTGAGTATCGAAGTAGCCAGGGAACAGAGAGATCTGTGCCGGGCACACAGAAAGTCTGCCCACTACCCCCTTGATTCAGGGAAGCAAGAACCCTGCTTTGGGCGTCTGTTATCAGCTTGTCACCTGTGCATACAGAATAGACTCTAAGGCCATCTGCCACCAGGAACAAGGAGAGACCCAGAGACACAGGCCAGGTACAAGGGAGAGGCAGGAACAAATCACTAACAAAAAGACCATGTATAAACACAGACAACAAGATGGCAAGAGGAAAGCAAAATAAGGTATCCCAAGGAAACCAAGACAACCTGGAAAAACCAGAACCCAGCTCTCCCATCACAGCAAACACTCCAGAAAAAGAAGAGTCAGACCTGAAATCATACCTCAAGATGATGATAGACATCTTTAAACAAGTACAGGAGGAAAAACATAAAGAACTGGAAGCTTTTAAAGAGGAAACAAGAAAAACACAAAAAGAACTCAAAGAACTAGAGGAAAACAGAACCAAAGAAACGAAGGAATAGAAGAAGGAATTTAAAATAGAAATGGACACAATAAAGAAAACAGCAAAAGAGACAAACCTAGAGGTAGAAAACGTAAAAAAGAAATCAGGAGTCACAGACGAAAACATTTCCAAAAGACTACAAGAGACTGAAAAGAGAATCTCAGGGGCTGAAGACAACATTGAAAACATAGACAAAAGAGTCAGAGAAGATGCAAAAACCAAAAAGCTCCTAACCCAAAATGTCCAGGAGATCCAGGACACAATGAGAAGACCAAACCTAAGGATAATAAGAATAAAAAAGGGCTAAGAATATAAACTAAGAAGCACAGTAAATATCTTCAACAAAATCACAGAACAAAAGTTCCCTACCCTTAAGAATGAGATGACCATGAGCATAAAACAGGTCTACCGAACACCAAATAGGTTGGACCAGAAAAGAAATTCCTCCTAACACATAATAGTCAAAAAGCCAAATGCCCAAAACAAAGAAAGAATACTAAAAGCAGTAAGGGAAAAAGGTCATGTAACATATAAAAGCAGACCATTCAGAATGACACCCAATTTCTCAACAGAGACGATGAAAGCTAGAAGATCCTGGCCAGACTTCATGCTGACCCTAAGAGAGTACAAGTGTCAGCCCAAGCTGCTATACCCAGCAAAACTCTCAATCACCATAGATGGAGAGACTAAGATATTCCCAGACAAAACTAAATTTATACAATATCTGACTACAAACCCAGCACTACAAGGAATTAGAGGAGAAAAATCCAATACAACGAGGGGAACTATATCCTAGTAAAAACAAGAAAACTCCTAAGCAAAAAACCAAAAGAATAAAGACACACAGGCACAATTCTACCTTCAAAAGTAAAAATAGTAGGAAACGGCAACTACTATTCCTTGATATCTGTTAACATAAATGGACTCAATTCCCCAACAAATAAGATATAGGCTATCAGACTGGATGCATAATTAAAACCCAGGATTTTGCTGCATACAGGAAACTCATCTCAGAGACAAAGACAGACACAATCTCAGAGTAAAAGTTTGGAAAAAAAAACCTTCCAAGCAAATGGCTACAAGAAGCAAGCTGGAGTGACAATTCTAATATCTAATAAAGTACATTTTCAATCAGAAGTTATCAAAAAAAGATAAGGAAGTACACTTTTTAGTCATTACAGGGGAAATTTGTCAAGAGGAACTCTCAATCCTTAACATATATGCTGTAAATACAAAAGCACTCATATTCATAAAAGAAACCTTACTAAAGCTCAAAAAATACATTGAACCCCACAAAATATGAGTGGGAGACCTCAATACCCTACTCTCACCAATGGACAGATTATGGAAACAGAAAATGAACAAGGACACCATAAAACTAGCTGAGGTTATGAACCAACTGGAATTAATAGATATCTACAGGACATATCATCCTAAAACAAAAAAAAAAAAAAAAAAAAAAAAAAAAAAAAATACACCTTCTCAGCACTTCAAGATACCTTCTTGAAAAATGACCACATAATTGGTCTCAAAACAAGCCTCAATAGATAAAAGATGATTGAAATACTCCCATACATCCTTTCAGACCACCATGGTATAAGGCTGGTCTTTAATAAATACAAAAACAACAAAAAGCCCATATACACATGGAAACTAAACAATGCTCTATTAAGCAATAACAGTGTCCAAGAAGAAATAAAGATAGAAATTAAAAATTTTCTAGAATTCAATGAAAATAAAAACACAGCATACCCAAACCTAAGGGATGCAATGAAAACAATACTGAGAGGAAAACACATAGCTCTGAGTGCATCCAAAAAGAAACTGGAGAGAGCATACACTAGCAACTTGACAGCACAGTTGAAAGCTCTAGAACCAAAGGAAGCAGATACACAAAAGAGGAGTAGATGGCAAGAAATAATCAAACTCAGAGCAGAAATAGACCAAATAGAAACAAAAAGTACCATTTAAAGAATAAACAAAACCAAGAGCAGGTACTTTGAGAAAATAAACAAGATTGATAAAACTTTAGCTAGACTAACTAGAGGGCAAAGAGAGAGTATCCAAATTATCAAAGTCAGAAATGAAAGTGGAGACATAATAACTGAAACTGAGGAAATTCAAGAAATCATCAGATCCTATTATAAAAGCCTAAACTCAACAAATCTGGAAAATCTCAAAGAAATGGATGAATTCCTAGGCAGATACCAGATATTAAGTTAAACCAGGACCAGGTAAACCATCTAAGTAATACCATAACACCTAAAGAAATAGAAGCAGTCATCAAAAGCCTACCGACCAAAAAAAAAAAAAAAAAAAAAGCCCATGTACAATGGGTTCAATGCATAATTTTATCAGACATTTATTGATGACCTAATACCAATATTCTCCAAACTATTCCACAAAATAGAATCACTTGAAACACTACATAACTCATGTTTTGAGGCTACAATATCCTTCGTTCCTAAACCTCACATAGACTCACATTTCTGTTAGTCTCCTCATGATTGCCCAGTTGCTGCTGGTAAAAGGGATGATGGTTATGCATATAGGTGTAACAGGAAAGAACATGCCTGGGGTGAAACAGTATATGAATCTTGATTTTCTTATTAATAATTAGTAAAGTTCTTTTGCACAGATATATAGAAGGTAGCATTCTTTTTTATAAAATGATTACCAATGCTTATAGGACAAAGAAGAAGACACCTTTTAATTTACTTAAAATTTTTTTTCTTTTTGCGTTTCATATTATCTATTTACTACAGTTTAGCTACCAAGTGTTCCTGAGGCTCCTGGATTGGTAATTTTTTTTTCAGCTATAATCCACTAGGCATGCTGAGAAGGGAAAGAAGTACAGAGTAGTGGGTAGGTAATCTTTAGACCAATGTGAGTGAGGTACTAAACGGGTCTCTGGTATTTCACTCAATATTCATCCTCTAGGTCTTGAGTGAACATATTTGCTCTGCTTTGCTCTCTTAAGAAATGTTCTCCAGAAGCTGACAAGCCTTAGGTCTACTTAATAATGGGTCAGATTCTTGGAGACAAAGACAGTATTTTTTAATTGGATATTTTATTTACTCACATTTCTGATAGATGTTAGCCTCTTTCCAAGTTTCCCCTTTCTTGGTTTGCCCTCTGCAAACCCCTTATCCCATCACTCTTCCCACTGCTTGTCTGAAGGTGCTCACCTACCAACCCACCAGTCTACTTCCACCTCACCATCCTGGAATTCCCCTACACTAGGGTATTGTGCCTTCACAGGACCAAGGACCTCTCTTCCCACTGATGCCAGAAAAGGCCGTCCTCTGCTACATATGCAGCTGGAATCATTTAGTCCCTGGGAGTTCTCAGGCGTCTGGTTGGTTGATATTATTGGTCTTCCTATGAGGGTGCAACCCCCTTTAGCTACTTTTTCTAACTCCCTCATTGGGGTACCCGTGCTCAGTCCAATGGCTGGCTGTGAGCCTTCACATCTATATTGGTCAGGCTATGACAGAGCCTCTCAGGAGACATCTGTATCAGGCTTCTGTCGGCAATCACTTCTTGGCATCTGCAATAGTGTCTGAGTTTGATGTCTTTATATGGGATTGATCCCCTTGAAAGGTAGTCTCTGAATAGCCTTTCCTTCAGTCTTTGCTCCATATGTTGTTCCTGTATTTTCTTTAGACAGGAGTGATTCTGGGGAAAAAATTTGGAGATTAGTGGGTGACCCCATATATCAACCAGGCCTTGCCTAACCTTTGGATATGGTCTTTCCAGGTTGTCTCTACTCTTTGTTGGGCATTACTGCTAAACTCATCCCTGTTGTGCCCTTGGAGACACTTACTTTCATGTTATATGAAACTTTCTGGTGGCTACCTCCAGTTGCCCATCCTCCACTGCCACACACCTCTGTTCTAGTTCCTGATCTTCTGCACATCATCCCCATCTCCTCTAATACCTGATCCTGTCCCCCTTTGTTTCCTCCTCCACCTCATTTCCTCCCAAGTCTCTCAAGCTCTCTACCTCCTGGGAGTATTTTTTTTTCCTCTTCTAGAAAGTACTAAAGCATCCATAGTTTGATCTTCCTGCTTTTTAAGCTTCATATGGTCTGTGAGTTTTATCTTGAGTACTCCGAACGTTCTGTCTCATATGCACTTATCATATGAGTACATACCATGTGACTGAGTTACCCCATTAAGGATGATATTTCTAGTTCCATCCTCTTGCCCAAGGATCTCATGTCTTCATTGTTTTTAATAGCTGAGTACTAGATTTTCTGTATCCATTCCTTTGTTGAAAGATATCTGCGCTCTTAGCAGTTCCCAGCTATTATAAATGAGGTTGCTATAAACATTGTGGAACACGTGTCCTTGTTATATGTTGGAGCATCTTTTGGGTGTATGCCTAGGGGTGGTATAGCTGAGTCCTTAGGTAGTAATATCTCTAATTTTCTGAGGAACTGCCAGACTGATTTTTAATGTGGTTGTACCAGCTTGCAATCTCTCCCACAATGGAAGAGTGTTTCTCTTTCTTCCCATCCTAACCAGCATCTACTATAACCTGACTTTTTGATCTTAGCCATTCTGACTGGTATGAGGTACAATCTCAGGGTTGTTTTAATTTGCATTTCCCTGATGACTGAAGTTGTTGAAGATTTCTTTGGGCTCTTTGTGGCCAATTGATATTCCTCAGATGACAATTTTTCATTTAGCTCTGTGCCCATTTTTAATAGGGTTATTCGGTTTTCTTGAGTTCTTTGTTTATTTTGGATATTAACCCTCTTGCAGATCTTTGCCCAGTCTTTTGGCAGCTGTTTTGTCCAATTGATGGTGTCTTTTGCCTTACAGAAACTTTGCAATTTTATGAGGTCACATTTGTGTTCTATTCTGGAAAAATTCTCCTGTTCCATGTGTTTGAAGCTCTTCCATACTTTCTCTTCAGTTAGACTCTGTGTATCTGGTTTTATGTGGCGGTTCTTGATCAACTTGGACTTGAGCTTTTTACAAGAAGATAAAAATGGATCAATTTTCTTTCTTCTAAATGCTGACCTACAGTTGAACTAGCACCATTTATTGAAGATGGTTTTAGCTCCTTTGTCAAAAATCAAGTGACCGTAAGTGTTTGGGTTCTTTCCTGGGTCTTCATTTCTTTTCCATTGCATTACTTCCTTGTCTGTGTACCAAAACCATTCTGTTTTTATTCATGGTTATCCTGTATTACAACTTGAAGTCTGGGATGGTGATGCATTCCCCCAGAAATTCTTTTATTGTTGAGAATAGTTTTCACTATCCTTGGTTTTTTGTTATTCGAAATGAATCTGTACACTGCTCTTTGTAACTCTATGAAGAGTTGAGTTGGAATTTTGATGGGGAAATTGTTTTCAGCAAGATGGCCATTTTTACTATATTAATCCTGCCAATTGATGAGCATGGAAGATCTTTCCATCTTCTGAGATCATCTTCAATTTCTTCAGAGACTTGAAGTTCTTGTTAAATAGATCTTTCACTTGCTTGGTTAGAGTCTTTCATGGTTTGCATATGCCTGACAGAGGGAGTGGCACTTTTAGAATGTGTGGCCTTTTTGAAGGAAATGTGTTTCTGTGAGTGTGGGCTTGAAGATCTTTCTCCCTCCTATAGATTATCATCCTGAGTGAGGTAATCCAGTCACAAAAGAACAGATATAATATGTAGTCACTGATAATTGGATACTAGCCACAGACGACTCTGAATTACCAAGAGATAGCTCACAGACCATATGAAGCTCAAAATAAATAAAAAAAATAAATAAAGGAAGGTCAAAATGTGGAAGCCTTTGTCCTTCTTAGAAAAAAAATTAGTGTATAGCACCCTCTTGGAGTGTGTCACACCTAGATCTTAAATCATTAATAATTCAAGACTTAAGAATGCAGCCTTGTGGCAAATCTTGATATTTAAAAATTATTATGTTTAATATTATGTTTAATCTTTACACACCAAGAAAACGTTAATTATTTCCATGTTACATTTTGTTTTATATGCATTTATGCTCGTTGTAACTAGTAAGATTTCAACACATAATATCTAATCTTAAAAAAATTCAAGAACTTAAAAGAATATATTCATGTAGTTTTTTGCAAAAATGCTTTTAAAATCTGTACCTTTATCTCTGTCTTTTAAAATAAAGTTGTTTGATAATAATAATAAAATCTTCCTCTTTGCTACCTGAGGATACCCAGTCTGTTTCTGGCTTGCTTCAGAAGAAGATGGTTATCCTGCAGTGTGCCTGCCTAGATGCTTCTGTGCTCCTGCCTTGATAACAATGGACTGAACCTGTAAGCCAGCCCCAATTAAATGTTGTTGTTTAGAGAAAAGATCATCCAGAGACTTCCTTACCTTGGGATACACCCCATATGTGCCCAATAAACCCAAGTATTATTGCTGATTCCAAGTAGTGCTTACTAACAAGAACCTGACATGGATGCCTCCTCAGAGGCTTTGCCAGAGCCATACTAATACAGAGCAGGATGCTTGCAGCTAACCATCAGACTAAACACTAGGACCCTAATGATGGTGATAGAGAAAGGACCAAAGGAGATGAAAGGGTCTGCAACACAATGGGAAGAATAAAATTATCAACTAACCAAAATCACCATAGCTCCCAGAGACTAAAACACCAAACAATGATTTCACATGGAAAGACCCATGGCCTGAGGTACTTATGCAGCAGAGAATAGCATTTTTTGACATCAATGAATGGAGAAGCCTTTGGTAAAGCAAAGGATCTTTTTCTCAGTGTAGGGGAACACCAAGGTGCTGAGGTGGGAGAGGATAGTCGGGAGAAGAAGCACCTTCAGCGAGGCAATGGGATGCGATTATGGGAAAAGAATAACATATGAAATGTATATGCAGAGATTTTGTAATAAAAAATTTAGGAGGAAAAGGAATTTAAAGTTATAAAAATTAAAAAAAAAAAGACTTTCCTTGGTCATGGTGTCTGTTCACAGCAGTAAAAC
This sequence comes from Micromys minutus, assembly GCF_963924665.1. Lineage (NCBI taxonomy): Eukaryota > Metazoa > Chordata > Mammalia > Rodentia > Muridae > Micromys > Micromys minutus. Next base: position 184,174,899 of record NC_137969.1, on the reverse strand, counting down.
CCTAACTACGACAAAAGTTGGTACCAGGGACTGGGTTGTTGCTGTGATAGGCCTGACCATGCTTTTGCTTGGGAGAATGTGGGTTTTGGCCCTTTATATTTGGAAAGCACTGGAATGCTTTAAATGGAGCTTAATTGGCTAGTAGGGATGTGGAAGACTTTGTTACTGAGAGTGAGTTGAACTGTATGAACCTGGCCCAAGATGGTACACTGCAGAAGAATTTCAGTATGTGGCATAATGACTGTTTTTGTAGTATTTTTCGAGAGTAACATGGTGTAGGGAGCCATTTGTGCCGCACCCAAACATGTTGCCGGCTTCCCGCTGAGAGCTCTGCAAACAGAGCTGCTGCCCAGCCAAGAGACTTAATGCGCATGCGCCACATAGGTCATTAGCCCGCTCTCGGGGCATACAATTGAGTTACTGGAGGGCGCACCAATCAGGTAGCAACACAAGTCTCCTAGGCATATATAGCAGGGCATTTCTTCCCCCAAGAAGAGAGGAAGACAGGAGAAGAGGAAGACAGAAAGAAAAACCACGTGGAGGGATGGTGGAGAGATACCACGTGGAGAGAAGCCCGATAGGAGAGGTTGCGGGAGATCCCACGTGGAGAGAGACTCGGTAATAGTGATTGCGGGAGGTCCCGCGTGGGCAGAGACTGGACTGAGAGATCGTTCTTGGGGGACTGTGTATGAGAGGCCATCTAGACAGTAGAACTCGGTAGAGAGTCCCCGACTCAGAGACAAGTTTCCTGCTCATGAAGCCCCTGCTCAAAGTGCTGTTCAATAAAGGTTATCCGCAAAAGAAGCTGTTAATTTTGTTGCACGCCTGTTCCTAGCGGCGAGAAGCGTGGGCGCGTGACAACATGGCTTTTTTTTTTTTTTTGTCCTTATCCAAAGAGTGTGCCTGAGGTTAAGGTGAAGCAGTCTAGATTAATTGCTTTGAATAAGGAAGTCTCAAAACAGCCTGGTACAAATTCTGTTGTGTGGTTACTGAAGTTTACTCTTATAAAGAACATTTTAATGAAAAGGATCAAGCTGAGAAAAAATATAAAATATATGATTCAAGTATTAAAGAGACACCAGGAAGTGAAATGGAACTGAATCCTGTGTTCAAGAATATTAAATTGAAGTAAAAGAGTAATGGCCTTAAGGTTTAGGCACTCTCTGGTGTAATTTTTGGGTCACTTAAACTATCATATCATCTGCAAATAGTGATGTTTTGGCTACTTCCTTTCCAATTTGTATCTCTTTGAACTCCTTTTGTTGTCTAATTGCTCTGGCTAGGACTTGGAGTTCCATATTGAATTGATAGGGTGAGAGTGCGTAGCTTTCTCAAATCCTATATTTTAGTGGAATTGCTTTAATTTTCTCTCCATTTAATTTGATGTTGTCCATTGGTTTGTTGTATGTTGCTTTTACTATGTTTAGGTATGAGCCTTGAGTTTCTTTACTTTTCAAGACTTTTATCATGAAGAGTGTTGAATTTTGTCAAATGCATTCACAGCACTGAATGGAATGAAGTTTTCTGCTTTCAAATTTAACCAATCAAAACCCCACTCTCACCAATGGAAAGGTAATGGAAACAGAAACTAAACAGAGACAGAGTTAAATTAACAAAAGTTAGGACCCAAATAAATTAACATATCTCTAGAACATTTCATCCTAAAACAAAGAGTCACTTCTCCGCACCTCATGGCACCTCTCCAAAATTAACCACACAATTGGACACAAAACAAGTATAAACTGATAGAAGAAGATTGAATTATTCTCATGTATTCTATCAGAACACCATGTACTCAGGCTGGTCTTCAATAACAAGTAAAACAACAGAAAGCCTACATACAAATGGAAGCTGAAAAGCGCTCTATTCAATCATAACTTGGCCAGGGAAGACATAAAGAAAGAAAGTATAGACTTTCAAGAATTTAATGAGAATGAAGGCACAATATACCAAACTTATGGGACAAAATAACAGCAGTACTAATAGGAAAACTTATATGGAGCCCCTCTATAAGAAAATAGAGAAGACATACACTAGCAACTTAACAGCAGACCTAAAAGCTTTAGAATGAAAGAAGCAAATACAACCAAGAGAAGTAGATATCTGGAAATAATCAAACTCAGGGCTGAATTTAACCAAGTAGAAACAAATATAAGTATACAATGAATTCACAAAACTAGGAGCTGGTTCTTTAAGAAAATCAACAAGATAGGTAAATCTTTGCCAGAGGGCACATAGACAGTATGCAAATTAACAAAATCAGAAATGAAAAGGGAGACATAACAACAGAAGCTGAGGAAATTATAAAAATTAACAGATTCTACTACAAAAGCCTATACACAACAAAACTATAAAATTTATATGAAATAGATGATTTTTTTTCTAGATAGATACCAGGTACTAAACTTAAATCAGGATCAGATAAACCATCTGAAGAGTCTCATCACTCCTAAAAAAATAGAAGTAGTCTTTAAAAGTCTCCCCCACCCCCAAATGCCAGGACCACATGGCTTTAGTGAAGAATTCTATCAGACCTACAAAGAACACTTAATATCAATACTCTTCAAACTCTTCCACAAGGTAGAAACAGAAGAAACATGACCCAATTTGTTCTATAAAGCCACATTTATATCTAAACCACACACAGACAACATTTTCTTAAGATAGGTTGATTATTTCAGGTACTTGTTATTATAACAGATATCTGACAGGTACTTTATTCTCAATCATCCTTTTAAAATGTGTATTTGAGTACAAATGTACACACTATGCTATTTGCAGTGCACACATGTATACACACATCCAAAAGTACAATTATAGTTTGTCTAATAGTATGTGGATCCTGGTATTTCTCACAGGAAATGTTTTAAATGTTCTTATTGTTCTTATTGTTAGTGATGATAAGCCAGAAGTGTATGTCACATTATTATAGACAATATAGCAACTTTTGGGAAATTAAGCATTTAGTGATTGCTTTTATAAAAGGAATATATATGATTAAAAGGACCAAAAATTTTATGAGATTTCACAACCCCAGATTTCCCTTGTATTTATAGATTCAGAAAAAAATAACAGATTGTATCCAGAAGGTAAATAAAGACTTGCCTGATATGGATTCTCTGAGCCGTGCCTCAGCAGACAGTTTCTTACTTTGTTTCCTCTAGGGAATTAAACATAGAGCAAAAGTATGGTAACAGTGTCTTGTCCAGTTAAGACACCTAACATTGTCATGGCTTGTTCTGTTTTCCAGGATACTTTCCAGGGTACGACTAGAGCTCTCTTCTTTACTGTAGAACAGACTTCAGAGAGATTTAACAGATAGTTTGAAATCATGGTTCCTGTACATACTACCTCATATCATTCTTGGAGAAGATTATTTGAGATCACCAAGCTCCAGAGTGTCATTCCTACTTCTTTTCCTTTCTTACTGTCCTAGCTATCCGGGGTGTACCAGGACCAGAAGCAATACCCAAGGAAGACAACTTTCATATAATCATCCAGTGTGGCTTACGTTCAGTTTTCCATGTCTCAGATGTTCGGTTGGGATCATGTTAGCCAAAGATAAAATACATTTTTAAACCACATTCGTTTAAACAGACTAGAGTTTCACTTAGAAAAGGGTTGTGGGCTGTTTTCTCTGTGTCACGATGGAGTACATTTAGCTGGTCGTCTATGTGACATCCTAATATTAGGGTAATGATCCATGTTAAAAAGAGTACCCTAGGAGCAAAAAAGGATGCTCCATTCTAATCAGGTTATGTACCTTCAAGAACTTCCTGTGAACCCACCAAATATTTTATATTTCTCTCCTTAGCCACAACTTAGCCACAAGGAAATGTGAAGTTCAGAAAGAGGCTGGGAGACATATTTATTTATCCTACTACACTAAATCTAGGGTTCACACTGGAAATAAACAGGAGAGAATGCCCTTGAAAGTGTCCATTGGAAGAACCTGTAGATGTACAGGGAAACATTTGTTTTTGCATTGACACTTTCAGATAGCATGTGTTTTGTTTATAACAATGTAGATGGAAAGAGTAATGTATACACTGTATATCACAATAGTCGTAGCAACAGGCCTGTGCCCTGCAAACATCTTGGAATTGTTATTAGGGAGAAAGTTCCAAATGCTGCAAATGATACCAACTCTCATAACTGTCATCCAAATGGAAGCAAACAGTACATCTCATTGAAAAACAAAAGAAAACAAAACTAAGGTCTGGAAGAGCAAGTTTGCGAAGCTTTTAAAATCATTAAGCACCAACTTACTAAAACTAAGAGGGTGGGACTTCTATGAACCTATTTGAACATATGAATCTTACTGTATTTTCGAAGCACAGTTCTACATGGCATGTGGGAAATTTCCTCTGATCTTCTGTAGGCCTGGAAGCCTGGGATGGGATGAGGCAATATTGCATTTATAATCATTGTCTTAAGCTAGCGTTTTAAACCCAGCTCAGCTCCATAGTAACAGCTGTTGTTTTCTTTACTGGTGTATTTCACTTTCAGATATGATTTTTAAAAGATTTCTTCAAATTTCATACTTTTTCTTAGCAAGTATCTCTGTTTAAATTCTCAGGATAAGAAGAAAACGATTCGTCTCACACCTCCTCCACATGTAAGGAAAATCTGGGCTGCTTGTGGCCTTTTGCCCTAATGTATGATGCCGCATCAAGTTCTATTCCCTTCTCATTTATCAAGTTGGATCTGTGGAGGTAAGGCAATCCTGACCACAGGAATCATTGTACAAACAGAGATTTCACTGAAAAGAGTGGGTGAGAAAGAAGGAAAATCAGACCACAGATGCAATCCCAATTTACATCTGGATTGCTGCTCCCCCTCTAGGTCCCTCCTTACCCAGTCCCTCCCCCTATCTTTTTCTTCCTTACTCCTTTGAGAGGTTGGAGCCCCCTTCCCCAAGACATCAAGTCTGCAGGGCTAGGCACATTCTCTCTCCCTGAGGCCAGACCAGGCAGCACATTTAGGGAAAAGCAGCTCACAGATTATTGGTGCTCTGTGTCCACAGAAATTCTGCCAAACTGTAGTCAAAAGATTCTGCAGTACTCCAGCAACTGGGCTGTCAAATTTATCTACGTGTACATGTGCACTTTCTCCCCAGGAGAACGGGCCTCTTCTAAAGGTTCAGGCATCTTGTGGGGAATAGTGGACAAAAAAGGAAGAGAAATAAAACCAGATTGTGAACATCAATGTCCATAATTTTAACTGATCTATCAAATAGAAGCCTTCTGGTTTATTATAGACTAATGCTTTTCACTTTAAAGACAGTACATAGAGAGAACAGGAAGGAAACAGGACTTAGCAAAATACCTAGGCTTGGGGAAAACAATGTTAGGGTTAAACATGCAAATAACTGGCCATCATTTTTATTGCACACGTGTTGATAACTTGCATGTTCATCCTCTCAATACTAGTAGGAAGAAAGTTTTTTGTATTTTTTTTTTGTTCCCATTTTATAGATTTGCCTTGCCAGCTGAAGTGACTTTTGAATTCTCCCTGTTAAGAACTTTCTTGCCTAAAATTGTGGAGGAATCTTTGCAGATTAGGCAAATTCTTCTGTATAATGTTAATCTAGAAGATGAATGTTAACACAGATGTGTTCATTTTCAGCTTCTCTACAGACCCCAGGTTGGTCATGTCTCTCTGGCCTAAATGTTACTACTAAAGACACATGTCACAAAGCTTCATATTTTTAAAAGCTAGATTAGGCAAATATACACAGACCCCTAACAGAAGAAAGATGAAAGGAAGGGTGCCATTCTTCTAGGCTGAAAGAATTATTCGGCTGTAGTTTAGTGTATAAAATGAAGTATTATGGAAGCTTTCTACCTATATGCAATGATGGGACTCTTTCATCTCCAAGGACAGCTCTTTTGGCATAAAGATGGCTGTCTATGTTCTAAAAATGTGCAAATAAATAAATTGATATGTGCTGAGGATCTGAATTCTGAGCTTCCTATTAATAAAAATGCCTCTGCAGTTATTTCGGTAGTATGGGAAAGTGAGAATTCTTCAAGTAGCACCATTTTTTAAAAAGGAAGAGGACAGACAGAAAGGAACAAGATGAAACTGGTACCTTGTTGAACTCCTTTCTGCCTTGCCTGCCAACATAGAACCGCGGGCTTTTATAGAGAATTGCTGGAGCTCTTCTATACCCCTTTGTTAACCAATTCAGAGCATGAAGACAAGCACTCTCCAAAGATCATTTGAAACACCCCTTGCCCTTTCCTCGCGACCTCATCACACCTTGCAGCTTAAAGAGTACATCACAACAGACTTTTGTCATTAATATTGAAAGATATCTTTCAATATTAGCACTGGTTTAAGCATTGGGCTGTTTGTAAATGTCAGACAAGCAAGCAGCATTCTGGATGAGTTTGTAGAAGTCAGACTCACAGAACAGCACTTTGGATAAGCCCTCTTTTGTGTGTGCTTCATTCCTTTGTTGGAGTTACACATTTTCTGTGTGTGGGATTGAAGAATCATGGAAAATTGCCACTTGTGTGATAAATTACTGTTTTCACCCGTCAAACATCGAAAATGCACCCTACGAGCCTCACACACCATTATGCTGTCCTATCTAGGACCCGTTCAAAGTCAGCAGGGTGCATCTGGCTGAAATTCAGTCAGGCGATTAAATTTATTCAAGCCTGGTGAACTTGAGAGCTTTCAAAAGAAGAGTAGCTGAAGCCGAGAGATTATAGTCCTGACAGGGCTGTGGAAAGGTGTATGACACCCGACAGCTCTCAGCCAAGCCTGGTACCTGTCCCCATTGATCCACAACAAAGTTCCTCTCAGTATTTCCACTTAACATTTCCTCTCAGGGAACCTGTGCCGTTGGAGATATTTACGACTTGCTTTCAGCTTAAAAATAAATCACCTCTAATTCCTCTAAGCGAAATCAATCAAAAACCTGTAAAAAATGGACTGGTTGTTTGGTCGATTCTGGCAGAAAGGTAAACAGCACTTCAGCTTTTCTCCGCCATTAAGGCCTAAATAGCCTAGAAAGTAAATCAATATTTCTAGTCAGCCTTCTGGCTATTGTTTAGCCAGTAGATATGGATTTGCTGTGGCTTACTGCACTCGTTAGGGACTAACCTATAATCCTCTGAGAGAAATAATAAGTTCGTTATCTAGTTCGGCTCTCTGTTGTCCATTTAAATGGGACCACATCCATCAGAGGCCCTTGTTAAAGTTCAAAGATGAAGCCACCCTCTGAACGCAGTTTACACTGAATCACTTTCAACAGAGGGGACACATTAGAGTTCAGAGTTCTGCTGGTTGGCAAACAACATAAGACCCCCACATGGGGCCAGACAGTAATTTGGATTTGAGAAGGCAGACAGTACTACTAGCTTGGTTGTGGGTAGGCTTGGCTGCACATACTACACTTCGGAACTTTTAGGACTTAAACTCCTCCATCTCAAGTATTCAATTGATACTTGCATGACTCAGAATAATACCAGTGACTTAATACCCCCCTTTCCAAAGCCACCAACCCAAAATGCCAACCCCATCCCTCAGGAGCACATGGAAAGTCTTTCATGGTTTAAATTGTTGCACTGTAATTTTGTTTTCTTTTGTTTTGGGACAGGATTTCTCAGTATAGCACCAGCTGTCCTTGAACTAGTGCTATGTAGACCAGGGTGGCCTTAAATTCAAGAAGATTCACCTGCCTATGGCTCCTGAGTGCCTGGATCAAAGGCAAGCACTACTACCACCGACCATAGTAATTTTTAATAATTTCTTGCTTATGAAATTTGAGAAGGGGACCTAGAATGAGTCTGCCGGGAGGCAAAGTAATTAATTATTTTAGGGAACTGACTTCACTTGCTTGAACTCTACTCTCTTCCACCTACGATTTGTTTCCTTGCTTATTAGGAAATTAGGATAAAGTTGGAATAATTCATTAAAAATATCCTATATAGCAAAGTTTCAGTTCCTTTATTAAAACAACCCATACAAGGAAAAAGCAGAGGCCACATTCTGCAGGTAGGGCTGCTGGTCCATAGCATCTCTTATTCATCCTCATTTCAGCTACAACTTTTGGGGGTATATTTAAGTAAAATTTTCATAACAGAACTGACAAGGGTAAATGCCATTATTTTAAATTAAGGATCCACAGAATATTTTAGAATGAAAACATGTGTGCAAAGGTACTCATTTAGAGCAAGCAGAGGGATGAGAATTTTCATGAAAAAACAATTGACACTTTTTTTTTTTTAAGTAAGAGGACTTTAATTTTAATATTGCTTTTGTTCTTCATCATATAGAAAGTTTTTTTTTTTTTTTTATGGAAAACATTAAATTATGTGGCCATCTGCTCTACCGAAAAATTAAATTGAAAAATCAATATGAAGCTGCTATGTATGCAGCTTGACCTATTTATTATGTCTACTAGCTAGTTAGTTATTGGGTGGGTTAAAAATAGAGCTACAGAGAGTCATATGGCTTTGGAGAGAGCTACAGTTAATATTATATGGAGACGTTTTCCTCTATTTTGTTTTCTACTGTGGATTTGGTTTTGTGGAGATGGACCAGCATTCTGCCTTTGTCACCTTTTGTGGTATGTAATTGTAGGAGGGCTGAGCATCTAGAAGGCAGAAAGCTGGCAAGAAATAGTTCATTCCCCATCTTTTAGATATGATAGATATCTAACATTGAAATTTATGTTCTGTTTTTTAGTATTGAGCCTTCTGACTATATTGCTAGTATGAAATGAGTGCTAGGTATTAACTGTGATCACATTCTAATCTTTAGTTGAAAAAGTATATCGAGAGATTTTACTTGCTGTATAAAATGAGAGATCAAAATCATGGACATTATTTGCAAAAATTGTCAGATGTTCTTAACTGATATTTCTTAAACATTGCTACTAAATTCAAATTATTAAACATTACTATTACTATTTGGTAAATTATTTGAAATGTACATGAAAGCAATAACTTTGCATAAACTTATAAGTTCAATGTGTTTCTTTAAACAATATAATCCGTTCTTGCCACTTCTTTTTTGTGGCCATCTGCTATCTTACTATTATTTGGCTATTTCTCGTTGGTCAGGAAACATTGGGCACCTATGTGCCTTGGAATATAGCTATAGCTATAGATATAAATGTTATCTATGTTTGTTCTTTGTATATTTTCCTAACTTTTAAAATCACAAGCTTATATAATTAAGACTAACAAAAATCAACAGTCTAGTTTCCTGTCTATTTGTTTTGTTGTGATAAATTCCATGAGCCAAAAGCAATTTGGGTAGGAAACTGCTTATAGCCCATGTTCCAGGGAAGTCAGAACAAGACCTGTAGGCAGGAATGTGGAGGCAGGAAATGAAGCAGAGGCCACAGAGAAATGCTGCTGTTAGGCTTACCTGGCTTTTAAAACACTATTCCAGGGTGCCTGTCCAAAGGTAGCACTGCCCACAGTGGACTGGTTCCTACCACATCAATCAATCAATCAATCAATCAATCAATCAATTAAGAAAATGTAGACTTGCATCTAAGTCAGTCTGATGAAGGAATTTTCTGAACTGAATTTCCTTCTTCTCAGATTATCCTAGCATAAATCAAGTTAACAAAATACTAACCAGCCTTATTCCTCTATCAAGGTAATATCATGGTGTAACTACCTAAGTAAGTGGAATGCAAAATATCCATGGCCACGTAACAATCAGCAAATGGTACACACAGTTTTGTATACATATTTTAATGTGTGATTACTAAAAATAAAAAAGTAAGTAAAGCATAAACCCACATATAACCTTATAAATTTGATCTGTTACCTTGTTTCTATAGTAATAGCTTGACATAATTTAGCAGCAATATCTCCAGGTCTCACGGGAGCTCTGACAGGCATTGGTAGAATGAGTCCACTGAGGGAAACAGACCTGCTGCTGATGTCTGTAATTCAACTGGAGAGTGAACAAGTAATTCTACTAATACCTATTTGAAAATTAAGAATACCATGGTCTAAAATCATAACATATCCTTAAAACTCACAAATGAGGACTGAAGAACATTTGATTCAACACTCAAATAAGTAGAAGATTCTTGTCTTGATGATGGGTAATTACTGCTTCAGTACTATTGTGAAGAGACACCAAACTCTTCCTTAAAAAATTTTAATTGGGGCTGGCTTACACTTCATAAAGTTAGTCTATTATTGCCTTGGCAGAAAGCATGGTGGTATGCAGGTAGACATGGTGCTGGAGAGGCACCTGAGAGTTCTACATCAGCAGGCAGCAGGAGGAGAGAGTGAAACACTGGGCCTCGATCAAATATCGAAGACCTCAAAGCCCTTCCCCAAGTGACACACTTTCTCCAATAAGACTGTGCCTCCTAATGGTGCCACTCCCAGTGGGCCTGTTGCGGCCAATTTCATTCAAATCATCACAACTTTTTATGCCCCACATTAAATTTGTAGAAAAACTCTTATAAGATTCTCCCATATAAAGGATCATACTTAATTAAAAACACCTAAATTATTTTTAGGAAAGAGGTTGGCCAGCTATGGTCTGAGGACCTAAGCAAACTACATTTTTCTCATTAATTAAACCAATCAACAACATGTCCACTCAGCATTAAATTTATATAACGGCTATAATATACTGTGAACATTAATTGTTTACTTGCAGTACAATAATTTATACAATCTCACTGATTTTGGAATATGTCTTCCAAAGAAGCCATTACTACTTTTACCAGCATCATTACTTTCACTTTGGTTTTTGCATAAAAAGTGCATTAAAACAAATTCCAGGGACACAGAATTCTCTGCTATCAGAGAATTACAGATATTTCCTTTGGGAACTTAGCCAACACAGTGTCTGAGATTTATCTTCTATCATTTCTTCTCATCATTAATTTAACTTGTGTATTAGGCCAGTGTTGCTTATGGAATTAGCAAGGGAAATACTTTTACCAATTTGACGATTTCTTAGGTTCAGAACAGTAAAAAATCTGGATGTGTACTGTGTATCCTGAGAAAATTAACAAACTTTCAGACCTGACTTATGTGATATGGAGTTTGCTCGTGCCATCCTAGAGCCTTTGACAAGAACAACATGAACTAATAATACAGGCCAAACCCAGGGGGGTATTGATTCAGCTGTATGGTAAATTAAAATGAAGGTATGCACTTCTACATTCAGTTCATTTCTTATTATCTTAAATAGATTAGAAAAAAAAAAACCTCTTACATTTAATTCATGCTTGTATCTAAAAATCAGTGATAGCAAAGAAGATCAATTAGGCCATTTAGCTCCTTCACTAAGTTCCAATTGTCTTTTTCAGCATATTAACTTTGTCCTGTCCAAACTGAAGTGGCTAAAGAGATGGGTTTCTACAACTTAACACGAGAGATATTTCTAAATCAAATTCATCTGCGGCAAAGCATCATTAAAGACTTTGCTATTAGGGTTATACTAAATTGTTCTTTGCTTAATTGTATCTCATTTGTCCTTCATTCCCCTTGGCTACCCAATGCAAACTCTTTTCTTTGACTAGATTTATTTTAGTTCAGATCATACACATATATTATTAATGAAGGCTATATCATCAATGACTGTTATTTATTAAACATATCATTGTTTAAATGTTTGTAATCTTTGGCTCAGCTATGAAAGCTCCTATGAAACACTTTTCTAATAAAAGAAACTTATTTCACAGGACTTATTTTTACATTCAGACAAAGACCCAGTAGGTTCTAAAAACATGTTGTAGCTAAATTTTTCAGCATTTAAATCACGGATTTTTACATAAATTACTATCATATATTAACTACCTTCCTGATTTCCATTTCCCTTTGATGTGCATATATTTTTATTTTCTCAATACCTCAGTCACATTAAAACTTTCTGTAATAATAAATGTCTCCCATACCCTCATCGATTAAGTTTAACTCAAAGTTCTGATGATGCTCAATTCAACAGCATGGTTCTCTTCCTGCATGGTTGATGGATATCCTTTAACATGACCATGAATCCAAAAATGAGCTGATTAAAGAAGTATTAAGAAAATCTATACAGATGACTAAGTCAATCCATCAGGGTTTTGCCTCAGTAAGATCAACTGTTTCTCTGTGTAGAAAGTACCACTGACAGGAGATAACAATGAACTCTGACCTCTGAGGGTGTTGCCACAGGAAATATCAGTAAAGAAACATTTGCTATTAGAGCAAATAGACGCCTAATCAACACATTATCGATCTGTCATTTTTGTCAAGGTCGCTTTATACTTTAAAAAATGATCTTACATTAAGGCTTTAATGGGAAATGTGGACTAATTTGATTTAAAGAATAAATGCTATTAATTATGAAAGACAGTCAATAAAATGCTTGTTCTTCTAAACATAAAGGCAAAATCTAGCAGGACCTTGATTTATGGTAATGAATAAATTGATGAAATATGTTTATGCCTATCACTTATTCCCATTTCTACATTCTGCGTTTTAGCTTTCTATATGTTACAAAATCCTTGACATGATTCTTGGCAATTGAAAGGCAATTTGAGTTCAAAAAATTTTTCCTATTGTTACTGCTGTGTTTTTATATTCATTTATACATTATCTTGAGGTTATTTCTAGGAGATATAGGTTATGATGTAACAGTTTAATGTAGCTCATTCTAAACTGATCCACAAACATACCATCTGGAGATTGATAAAAACAAGAATGATAATATTATTAAATTTAGAAAGTAAAATATGTTAGAAAATGGCCGTGTCTAAATATGTACCTTCACATCAATAAAATATATAATGGTATAAATACCAAATATGTAATATCTCAGACTCCGAATTTTATTGTCTATTGGTATTATACTTAGTTTTTATTTTATTCTATTTTATTTTCAATAAATTAAGATATAAATTATTTAAGTAGAATAAACTCAGTAAATTTAAAAGAAATGAAAAATTTTGACTTTATATGTAACCTGTATAATTACTGATCTCTCAAAGTAAAAAAAATACTTTTTCATCTAAAAATGGTTCAACATAACCAATGCATGCTTCTCCACAGGTCACTGCAATAAGTAAAATGACTTGGTTATAAAATATGCATTGGAAGATGTACCTTCAATATAACTTTTCCCACTGTGAGTCATCAATGTGCGGACTGAAGTTTGCTCCCCTAGACTGTAATTACATAGCTGTGTCACTGGAGGGTAGCAGACCAGGTCAAACTCACATTGTCTGTTAGGATTTGATTTTCCTCCTTTATGAAAGAACTTTATTGGTTAGGAAACAATATACTTTAAATACACTTCCTAAATGTGAATAATGCAAATTTAAAAACTTTAACTTACCCAGAAATGTTACTCAAGAAATACTATAAACTTTTTAAAATTAAGAATATATTTCTTAAGAAAGACAATCAGTAAAATCAAAATGATTCATAGTAAAGAAAGGCTACTATTCGACATTTTTCATTATATTATAAAGGCATTTTTATGGAATTAATATATCAGATCATTTAATTACTGAACGAATATATTGTATCAAACAAATACTATGCCTTAGCATGAAGAACCTCTCCATAAAAGAAAATGCCTGTTGTAGCACCTTGGTAACTGTGAAGTCTATCCCAAAAGCTGGTTGAAACCCAAGGCTTGTAATTTCTGGTTGTATGTGGTTCTGTCCTCAAATTCCAGGAGGCGTATTACTCTTTGTACTCTTAACTATATTTAAATTTCTTATAAATCTTTGAATGTAATGCAAAAATGATTTTCATGTTCACCAATGTAGAAGGAACCCTATCTTCTTACATCCATGGACCAAAAGCCAGCTAGGTCTAAGGCTCTTTATGATACAAGAAGCATAATATTCAACAACAACAATTGCATATTGGTCAATAAAGACACTCTATTAAAGACAATCAGCATTCTATGTTGTGCTGGAGGCAGGTCTTGGTAGGGAGAGTGTTTCATGTCCAAGGCTGAAAAGTAAAGGTTGAGTATCCCAGAACACAAATAAAACATAGATGTGGCCAAATGTGCTTGAAACTTCTTGTTAGATGGATGGAGAAAATCCTCAGTGGCTTGATAACCATACCTTAATGGGACACATTGAAGAGTGAAAAGGGGTTACCTGATGTCCTTCTCTCACCTCTGTAAACACATATACAGTCATGTACACATGAGCAAACAAGACAGAATTTACAGAAAACATATTCCAAGTTCTGTGTTTCAAATACTTGTGGACATTCTTCATATTAACAAAATAATATGCTCATATCAATACCCACTTTTCTCATAGCTAAGCCTGTTCTGCTATGGAATCATTTATCAAGTTATGAGACAATGAACTTCTATGGAACAGGACCATGTAAATGAACACAAAGTTCTTCACTGAGTAAAAAGTAAGGATGCATAACTTGGTTACATAGTCTTTCTATTTTCCTGATCCAATGAACGAGGGTTGCGAACAATTAGCTACATGAGCTAAAGTTTAGAACATACTTCCTAATAAATATATGCATATATATTTGTTATAGCTATAAAAGCTGCTATACTTCTATACAAAATTAGTAAGGAGATAAAGTGTTCTTGACAACAGGGGCTGGAAAGATTTTTTGGCTAAGAACATATTGCTCTTACAAAATAACTGATTTTTGATCTTGTGTGTCCAAGTAACAGAACTCACAAACCCCCACTAATTCAAGCTCCAGACCATCTGATACCCTTATGCCTGGCACCTTCTCATATATGTTGCATGTGTGCATACTCAAAAATTAAAGTAATACAAAAATATTTTTTAAAGTATTCGGTCAGTGTTTATGTGCCATGTGCATGTGTGTCTGTCTCTCTCTCTCTCTCTCTCTCTCTCTCTCTCTCTCTCTCTCTCTCTCTCTCTGTGTTTGTGTGTGTGTGTGTGTGTGTTTGTGAGTGTGTGTGTATGTGTCAGAGAGAGACAGAGAGACAGTGAGGGAGGGAAGGCAAGGGTGAAGGAGAAAGAGAGGAAGTGGAAGATTTAACAGTGAGTTTGCGCATGGGAAAGTCTATGAAGTTTAGAAATTATTGCAAATTTTAGAGATAGAAAAGATAGATTTTAAGTTTTCTCATTATGAGGATATTTGAAAAGAAGCATTAACCAATACCTTTATTTACACAAATAGCTAAGATATCAAATGAGAGGTTTATTGATAGAGAAATAAACAGTCTAAAACCTGTGTGTTTACTGGGCACCATTATGGTTGGCCTACTTCCAATCTCTGATGTGCATTGTAGGAGTGCTAGAAACACTATCTCATGTTTAGAACTCTTCCCATTTCCACTCTACAGTCTCAAGTGTCTCCTTTCACTTAAATCTTTGCTGTCTTGTATTAGGAACTGAGAGCAGATGCTGGTGAGGATGTGGAGAAAGAGGAACACTCCTCCATTGTTGGTGAGATTGCAAGCTGGTACATCCACTGTGGAAATCAGCCTGGTGGTTTCTCAGAAAATTGGACATAGTACTACCTGAGGACCCAGCTATACCACTCCTAGGTGTATACCCAAAAGATGCTCGAACATATAACAAGGACACATGTTCCACTATGTTCATAGCAGCCTTATTTATAATAGCCAGAAGCTGGAAAGAACCCAGATGTCCTACAGCAGAGGAATGAATATAGAAAATGTGGTAAATTTACACAGTAGAATACTACTCAGATATTAAAAACAATGACTTCATGAAATTCTTAGGCAAATAGATGGAACTGGATAATATCCTGAGTGAGATAACTCAATCACAAAAAAAAATTACACATGTTATGCATTCACTGATAAGTGGATATTAGGTCAAAAGCTAGGATTACCCAAGATACAATTTACAGACCATATGAAGATCAAGAAGAAGGAATGCTTCAGTTCTTCGTATAATGGGGAACAAAAATATTCACAAAAGAAAAGACAGAGACTAAGTTTGGAGCAGAGATAGAAGAAAAGGCTATCCAGAGACTGCCTCACCTGGGGATCCAGCCCATATACAGCTACCAAACCCTTACAATATTGCTGATGCTGAGAAGTGCATGATGACAGGAGGCTGATATAGCTGTCCTCTGAGAGGCTCTGTCAGAGCCTGACAAAAACAGAGACAGATGCTCAAAGCCACCTATTGAACTGAGAATGGGGTCCTCCATGGAGCAGTTAGGGAAGGAATTGAAGGAGGTAAAGAGGTTTGCAACCTTATAAGAACAACAAAACCAGCCAACCAAAGCTCTCAGAGAGTAACCCATTATCCAAAGAGTACACATAGACAGACCAATGGCTACAGCTGCATATATGGCAGAGAATGGCCTTGTTGGGCTTCAGTGGGAGGAGAAGCCCTTGGTCCTGCCATGGCTTGATGCGCCAGTGTAGGGGAATGTTAGAGCAGGTGAAGAGTTAAGAAACTTTGAGTGGTTGGAAGAGCACACTCATAGAAGCAGGGGAGGAGGGATGGGATAGCATGTTTATGGAGGGGAAACTGGAAAAATAGGATAACATTTGAAATGTAAATA
Source organism: Micromys minutus (assembly GCF_963924665.1). NCBI lineage: Eukaryota > Metazoa > Chordata > Mammalia > Rodentia > Muridae > Micromys > Micromys minutus. The sequence continues at coordinate 184,158,403 of NC_137969.1, read as the reverse complement.
AAATATATTCAATGAAAAAAGAAATGAAAAAGTTGCAGAACAGGGTGAAAATATACAAAGTCTCATATTAAAAAAGAGAAAGAAAGAAAGAAAGAAAGAAAATAAAAAAAAAAAATAAAGAAAGGGAGGCATATTGATTCACCACACTACTGCGTGCCTAGCCCAATACATTGCTTTTCCTGCCAATTGTATAGCTTAATTGTGCCTTTTCGGTAACATTACAGGATCACCATATCACTAAGTGGTGCAGGGGACTCTTCTGGGTTGTGTGTTCTCTCACTTTCTCCTTTAAATGTCCTTTCCATTTGGTTTGACCATGTCTTGATGCATGTTGATTTTTTTATACTTTGCTCCTGTCAATTAATTCTAAAATCTACTGTATGGGTGCTTTCTTATAACAAGTTTAACCTTGGCGTCTTCTGCCTCTAGTAGAGCAATTAATTGTTCTGGAGTGCTCATCAATTCAGCTTTGTTGCCATAGCCTTGGAAGACTTCTTTCATGCTTATTTTCTTTCAAGATGAATGAGGCTGACTTTAAATGGCCAAACATTACTGCAATCTCTGAACATTTAGCCTAAGAATAAACATTGGAACTACTTCAAAGAATGCCCTATCCATTGGAGAAAATGTGACACTGGCACTGTAAATACTCACCTACTGCAGTTACCTAAATATCTACTTCGATCTCATCTTCATAAATGATTTTGATCAATAATGACCACTTGAAAAGGTTGCAAATGAGAAGAATGAGAAAAAAACAACCAAGTTAAATGGCATTTATTGTGAAAGTTGTGTTAAAATACATTTAAACACACACAAATAGTCCTTGAGTTTTTTAAGTTGAGATCTTAAGTATGTTCTTATGATTTTAAAATGGACACCTTATAATGACTATCAATATAGAAGTACGACATGGGAATGGAATTAGAGGAGACTGTGCTTAATTTGTCTTTTGAAGTATCTATGGAGAAATATGGAGTTCAGAATGCCAACACATAGTCTGATATTAAAAAAAAGAATCTGAATATATAGAGAGAAATAATAGTAGTCTTTAGAGGACCATTATTTCAACAGGTGTTAGGTTTCTCAGATAAGTCAAGTTCATTGAGGCAACCTCAATACAAGAGAGATATACAGGCTATTGGAGTACAAACCATTTGTACTGAGATAAGCCAGGAACTGAACCAAATGCAGTAGGCTACATGACTCACATTTATCCCTGATGTTCTAAAAGAAAGATATTGTAAACTCAGAGTCATGCAGAATGTAAACAAACATGACAGGGAGTTTGTTCTGCAACTTAAAAAAATGCATAACTACAAATTACTGCTTTAGCTCCTCTACACTTCAGTTGTTCTTTGGGACAATTCTAATATCACTATTCATAAAACATCAGTAGTCTCAAGTATTTTATAACATACTTAAAATACATCTCAGAGACAAGAAAGATTGCTAAGTGGTTAGGACCAGAGAATACACAATATTTTTTTCCCGTGTGGATCCACTATATATATAAAATATTAACTTATCATCAGTGGTTTATCAGCTCTATATCAATCTTCAACCCAATATGGTAAAACTGAAATATTCATTAATAGCGTTTAATTAAATTTACATTAATTTAAGGAAAATTACATTTCATTGCTTAAAATTACTCAAAGTAACTCGAGTTCCACAAAAGTGATATGTATGCTCAACAAACAACCTTTTTAAATGATTTCAAGAATTAAGTATTCATTTCCAGAGAAAGAGAATTAACTATGATACACAATGACTATCTGATCTATTTGCCTTCATGAAAGATGAATATTTAAAGTTGGCTAATGATTAAAGAAAACTTAGAGCTGATAGTGCTGAAACCGAGACAGAGCATGGGACATTGTCCAAATTATGTTTCTAGATTGGCAAAGCAAATGTACTTCCACAGGGTGTTCTTTGAAAAAGTCACTTCTCTTGAAGTTCTTGAAAATAGAATAGGGCACAGAAGATTCCCAAGCCTTTGAATCTAATAAAAATGAAAGAATTTTTTAAAAAACTAATCTTCATAGACTGTCAGATATCTCACTTTTGATCAGAAAGTTTGTGGGGAATTATATTAACGGAATTTGTAGATTATTATGAAAACCAGCATGGATTTTGGCAGGAAAATAAAATTTCTTTTTAAGGGATGTTCTCCAGTGATTTATCAAACTCTCACCAAAAAAATAAATTTGCACTCTTAAGTATGTATAGATAATTTTTAAAGTTTCATTTTGAGGCTGCACATCAGTCTGGTAACTAAACAGAAAGTGTGAGGGAAAGCTACTCCTCTGGTTTCCTGTGGTTCTGACACCATTGTTTTCCTGCAGTAAATAGAGTAATACACAGACTCCCATGCATTCCGTTTAGCCATTGTGACTTGTGAAGAAATTAACTGGTAACTCCTTAGAGAAGCCACCCAATAGCTTCAATTTGAATACTCCAGGGCTCTGCTGCTTCCTCTATCCTGGCCAAGTACAATCTCATACTCTGCCATTTGCATAGATACTAGTGCCTGCACAGAAAGCACCATATTCTCCAGAGATCTGGCAAGGAACCACCTTCATCTTGCCAGTGTAGAAATAGCATTAGAGCAAAACTAATTGCTGGAAAGCCTGTTCAGAAAGATTTGTCATTCAGGATGGTAAAAATAATTCCACTTTTCAGAGTACATTCAAACTTTTTTTTATTTCTAGTATTTAATAGAGATCAAAACATTTCCCTTTCCACAAGTGAATGCATTTTATGTAATGCAGCTATTTCCTTTGATTTGAGTTCAAGCAGAGAAGCTGAAGCAAAAAAGAATTCTGTCTAGACATACCATGTTTGTTCCTTTTGTAAGCTGTAATTTATTAAGCCTGAAATGTGTCTTAAGGAAGTATTTGTATGTTCCATAAGCATCTCATTGAAAATTGGGTGCAATGTTGAAAACATAGTAGAGTCTTAGCAAGTTATCATGAGCTCCAGTGACTTACAGTATGGAGATTTTCCAGAAACCTATATTTCAACCTGTCTCTGACTGCTTCCCAGCTCAGTCTGCTATTCTCATCTTCTACCTTTTGAAAATGGTCACCAAATATGCTCATCTACAGAGCTTCAGTGGCCAGCCCTTCCTATTTCGCCAGTAAAGAATCCCTAGTGAAACCCATTGTCTCTATGATCATAATTCTGGTTCAAACCACCCCAGGAATTAAAGTTATAAGCCAATATGTTTCTCCCTCTGAAATTACAAATACCCATGGTGTGATCTAAACAATATCTAGAAAAAGCCAATTTCTCCAGTCTTCTTTCATAGTAACATGAACATAGTCATTGGCTATCCAGCAATGAGCATCCAGTGAGGCTGGACTTACCTGGGATTTGAAACTCTAGAGAGCCAACATCACCACAGTAAGTAGAAAAGAAACCTGTTATGAGGTTAAGCCATGTGCACTACTTGGCACTCATTCAGTTCACTGTAGCTGAAAAAATAACTGTGAAGCCCCATATCCCATTAACACTGTCTTAATTATTGTCATTGTCCTGTCAGCAGCTTGTTTACAGCAACGCTGGCTGACAGCAATGGTGGGATGTTCTGTCAAGGCCATTACCCGATGAGATTTGCATTGGCAAAGGATCTTTCTTTCCTTTACTCAGCTATCTCGGGGAGTCAGTGCTTCATTAACTTGTGGATAATCACGTGTGCAAGATGCTATTTTTTTTTTTATTTTTAAAGATTTCAAACAGTTGGCCTCACAGTCCCCTTTAGTATTTCAGTTAACCAATTAACCCCCTGAAAATAAGAGGTTGTTTACTTTCTACCAGCTAAAAAGAACTTCACTAACTGAAGTCATATGTGAACACATGCACATCCATGTGCCCATGTGTACAGGTATACACACACACACACATACACACACACACACACACACACACACCATGCGATTTTCAAAATATAGGAATCAGTGTCCTTATTGATCTAAGGTATGTTTAGGAGGAAGTCTTTTAAATCTCCCTCAATGGGAAGGAAGCAAGTACCACAGATTGTTTGGAAAGGACTGATGGTCATGCTTTTTATCCTCTTACTCAATATAGACTTTTACATAGATTTCATTCTTATATGATAGTCAATGTTGATTTTCTGAAATAAAAATCAGTGCCATTCTTGTGATTAAAATGGTTTATTATAGAGTAGCTTGTTTTCTTAAAAATATTTCATAAGAAATTAAAAGTACTTTTACAAATCGATTGAACAATTTTAATTTAATGATAAAACATCTGTCCTTGCCTAACATTAATATCTAATTTTAAATCCATGATCATATTACCATATTGTTTGTGTGTGATGATTTTACTTCCTGTTAACAAGATATTTATGGTGTTAGATATAAGTTCTAAGAATTTAAGAATTGTAGTTTTTATACTTTGTTAGATCAGTGAGGAGTGTTCCTGATGGTATTAAAAATTATATTTTGGCCAATTTAGTTTTCCCATTAACATCATCGTAGCAAAATTCTTGCTTGTTTAGCTGCGTCTACATATAGTTTATGGTTAAAACAGCAGGTAAAACACTCATCAAATGTAAGAGTTCTTATTCATAACACTAGACCTAGTCCATGAGCACGTATAGCAAGTATAGACTGTTTATTACATGCTTTGTGCATGCATGTGTGCGTATGTATCATTGTGTGTGCAAGTACATATGTATGTGCAGGTGCACATGAGTCTATTTTGTTCTTTATGACAAGCAGAGCCTGGAGCTGTCTGAGTAGTCTACACATAGTGAGCCACAGACATTTAACCATTTCTGACTATACAACACTGAGTATACAAACCTGTCACCATATGGGACTTTTTAAAATGTTTGTTCCAGGGAGAGAACTCCAGGTTTCATGATAGCCTAGAAAGCATTTTTCCATATGAAGTATCTCTCAAGGTTCCAGACATACATTTTCTAAGTAATTTTGTGATCAAGTCTACCAGAAACAAAGTATACAGGTGAAGATCCCATTGCTTGCATTGATTTTTGCTTCTCTCAAGAACTATGACTAATGCAGAGAGTATTTGTTAGAAGAAATTCTATACCCAGATATCCTTCCCAAAGAACTAAATTCAGATCCTCTTCTTTGCTAACAAAGGCCTGGCAAAAGGAACATCTTCTCTCCCCTTGTGTCATAATTATGTTCTGCTCCCAGAGAGCAGTAAAATTTTGTTGGCAGATCCTCTCCTCCCTTTGCTAGTTCTGTGCAAGTAGGAGAGTAATTAATCCTCATGCTTACTTGAGTTTGGTTTGGCTTTGGCACAATATGCTTTCCATAGCAAACCATAATTGATTCTGAATAATTGATCAGTGACGGACATTCAATTTTCTTTATCTTCTCTTCCTCTCATTCTCCTGTGATATATATTTTCTTTGGGGAACAATTTTCCACTTTAAAATCAGGCCCAAATGCAAGGCCTCTTAGTGATTAAATCAATTTATGCTCCTTTCTGCCAATCTGGATCAACTCCCTGTGATTCCTATTGGAGAACTCTTAGGAAACCCTAATTAGGGTCCTACTCTCTCCATTAGTTTTCAAAAAGGAAGTAAACTTCTCAAGTAAAGATGTCAGAAAATATTTACACTTATCTCCTTTGTCATTTATCATGCCCCTGCTGTAGCTAGCATGCTCTCCCTTTGAAGAGGGCTGTTCTTGAAACTGGACCCTTTCTGGGTTGTAGAATCAAACTGACCATCCTCAGAACCTTTCTCTGCTGATTCTCATCTCAGGTGTGTTAACTCCCTCAGCAGTTAGTTTTTTACTTTCCCTTTCTATAAAGGTAAAGTCACAATATGCCCATGTCCCACCATCCACACTTTATTTCAGTCAACTAGCCATTAGATAAAGCCTCCTACTAACACACTACTAAAAGTAACTTTGAGGAAACTATTTCTAAAAATTCGATGAACTTATGTCACAGACAACTGGGCATGCTTAGGGAAATAGCCATAGACTAAGGGAGGTAGAAGAGATCCTTTCTTTTTAAAATCACCCACAACTAAGAGTCTCTAAGCAGAGTAGGTTAAGAACAGTTCAACATTTATATTCTCAAATACATTCAACAAAGCTCTCAGCTGTCTCAGCTGGAAGTGTTTCATGTGGAAGCAATGTCAATCTTTCTCTTCCAACAGAAAACAGGGAATGCTACAATGACTTGCTCTTTACCAACTACCATACCACTTCTCCCACAACTTTTCCTACTGTTGGGTACCAAATACTCGAAGCAGCAGCGTATCTAAAAGGGGACTCCTTGTCCATTCTACGAAAAGAAAATTAGCATGCACAGGCAAATACTCACCCTCGAGTATGTTAAAAATTACCCCGTTTTAACCCAGTATTCAATTTCAAGCAGGTTCATAAAATTAACGTGTTCAGTACTTTACTATGTGCTAGAAGGTGAACCTTTGAAGAAAACACAGCTGCAGCTCTATGACCAAACATGGCATGGAATGGAATCGAGCCCTTAATCCAATGTTTCATCACAATTTGCAAGGTTTTCATCCCAAGATTCTCCACCATACCAAAGCTGCTTTCTTCTGCTCTGATTTTATCTTACAGTGCTTCATCATTCTATATTCTGCAGAATTGCTTCCTCTAACACCTTTCTGCGCCTTGCACAGATGGCTTTCCATTAGTTGGTGCTTTTCAGTCTGTCATTCACTCCTTTTCTTGTGGCCACTGAACACCAAAGAGTCCAAAGCTTTACTCTATAGTTATTCCTGGAATCATCTCACACATCTCTGAGGTCAGAGAAACCACCAGAATCTGCTCTGTCCTCAATTTATATCTAACATCTTAAGTGCTATCAAGTGACCAGATTTATACCTCACATATACTATGTAGTTAAAACCCAATTCTTGATTTCAAATTCACCCACCAGCTTTCTAAATCCTAGTTATATTTGCAGACCTGTGGAGCTCTGATAATACATAGGCAAACAAATGTGAAAAATGTTTGCTACATGACTTTGTAAATATCATTAGGAAAAACAAAATGTTACTTTTAAAATGCATTATCTTCAATTTATTAATTTTTAATAAGTTTTGCTATTATGACTTCTGAAATAATTTATGTTATATAAACTAATCAGTCTTTCTAAAATTACATTTCTAAATTCTTAAATTTGGGTTATCATCATTGCTATGATACGCTTATAGTAAGGAAAATGAGGTCGTTTTTCTAAACGCTATTACTAGATTGTCTTCAGTAACTTTTTCACTCACACAGGAAACATGTATCACAGGTTTAATATGTCTCTTTCCAGAAGCTGAGGATAACAGTGATAATCACAGCAAATAAAGTTTCCATCACTAAGGAGCTACAATCCAATTGGAGGACACAGTCAACATTTATATATCACAGCATTCAGGGAATCAAAGGGTTCCATGCATGTGAACAAGTGGAAATTAAGGGTTGTTTGTAGAAGATAATCACTGGGGTAAGATGTAAAAGGGATGGAGTCTCTTTTGCAAAAGGATGTGGAAAGACAGCATTATAAACCAGAATCACATGGATAGATAAATATATTAAAGCATCAAATATTAGCCTGCCTCTGTCACTCAGGATTAAAGAAGTGTCTAAACAGGGACTGGTTGAAGCCTTCTGCAATTAGGTATCTCAGGATATTACCACTTCTTTGTTGCAGTCAGGAGCACCATTAGAGAAGATGCTGTTCCATGCTTCTTTTTACTAGAGACAGAATCACCCACTAAAAGATAGAGTTTTAGTTGCTGCATTTAAGGGAAGTCAGATTCTCTGAAGAAGTACAGTTTCTATTTAGAGACACTGCCTAAAAGAAGAGGGGGAAGAGACTATCTTCCATGAGAGTCAGGTGAAAGGGTAGCTACAAAGCCTACTGAAAACTCTCCCCCATACCTCAACTAACTCTTCAGGAAAATCAAAAAACAATTTTTTTTTTTATCAGAGCACAGATTGGCTCAAAATAATAGCTGAGTTCATTAACAATTAAAATCTTAATATGTAAGATAAATAATCTTGAGGCAAAATAAATTTAAATAAAGTTAGAACTGCGTTTTTGGTCAAATACAGAGAAATGCAGTTTGGCCCTACTACAAAGCTTTAGAGAAATCTGAAGAAAATTGTAGGTCTATGGGTGTCCTTGCCAAAATCCTATTTCAAAACTTTATCTTCAGGCCTTAATTAGACTTTTCAGTGGTGGTTGCATGTGCAGAGCCAGAAAGAAATGTCCTCAGTGTTCCTTCCCAGCACCCCACCAAAGGCAAACAATCCTGCAAACGTTTAGAATGAAGTGAACTGATTCTCTTTGGGACTGTCTAACACTCGGAATACTGAGAGCTTCATAAAGTGGAAGATGGGATAAAAAAATTAAAGCTTTTACTTCCTGCTATTAAGCTAATTGACTGCTTGAGCAACTGATTTAAGTGATGAGAGATAGATATTGTCTATGTGTCTGGTTTGGACATATTCATTGGTTATATGGTGGGCTTTCTTGGGCCACTCCTTTCTGAGTGCTTTTGTGGAGTACCTGGGTCCAGAATAAATGTCTATTCTATCTACTTTTGCTTTAGAAGCCACTCAGGAATGCAAATGTAACCTTACTGCGGTGTATTTAAAACAAAACAAAACAAAACCTATATCTTTCGTACTTTGAATTTTCTTTGACCAGTGTGTCAATATCTTCTATGTCATCTTCAGTCTAAATGCCCAACAGTAGAGAGAGGGGAGCAGAAGAGACCACATCCAGTAGATAGACAGGGCTCCCAGTGGAGGGATGGGTCCCCCACCTACCTTCAAAATTTTGACACAAATTGTTCCTGTCTAAAGAAAACACAGGGACTCCCTGGAGCATAGATTGAAGGGAAGTATGACCAGCCCAACTTGTGATCCATCCCATGGGAAGACACCAAACCCTAACATTATTACTAATATCATGTTGTAATTGCATACAGAATACTAGCATGGCTGTCCTCTGAGAGGTTCTACCTGCAGCTGACTGAGACAGATGCAGATATTTACAGTCACCTGTTATAATGAGGTCAGGGACATAAGAAGGACAGAAGGAGGTGAAGGGGATTGAAACCCCATAAGAAACCTGACCCAGATCTCTGGGAGCATCCAAGTGGATGCTTTCTCAATATTTAGAATTTAAAAGTTCAAAGTTATTATTTTTGTTTGATACTCAATAATTATATATCAAGCATTGTGAATAGTAAAAAATAAAGTAAAAAACAAAACAAAACAATCATCATGCCTCGAATATCCATGCTTCCTACCCAGAAGTAATTTTTCTCCATCAATTTTCTAAACTTTTCTTTTTAGCATGATTGTTTACATATATACAATCTTTCTATAATTTTCCTTCAGGGTAATTATCATATTTTAAAATTTATAATAAAACTGCATATTTTTATAAAGTCTAGTTCTGTATAACTTTCTATTCATTTTGTTCCAAATTCCTTTCATGTGTACATTCATTCTATTTCCAAAACCTTTTGCTATTCCTATCTCTAAGACATTTTTATGCAGTAAGGCACATCTAAAATAGATTTCATTTACATTCACTTATATAACTAACTATGTTTATATTTGCAAGCACATTTCTTTAAGAATTAGTTAACATTATCCATCAATAAACAGTTTTCAGAAGTCAAGTCTCAGATAGTAAAAATTGTGGTTAAATCAACTTGGCATATAAAAGGGTTAACATGTCTATAACATTTAAAGCATACACATAGGTGTTAATAAAACAAGAAAGAATTTAAGGATAAGTAAATATTAACAACGTAATAGGTACATGTTTTATGTCCTATAAACAGAAGGTCTGATTAACTATATTAAGGAAATTATACCAATAAAAACTGAAAAATGCATGGTTAGAAAACTGAAAAAAATACAAAATAATACTTTTGCTTAATATACATATAGATATTTACTAAAATAAATATACATTTAAATGGTAAGAGTGGTAGTTTTGATTATTGTCACTGTGACTTCAGAGAGAGCCATTGACCTATTGCCTATCATGAAATCTTCATAGAACATTTGACAACACCAATTATGCCTAGGATCTAATATTCAATAAGTCTTTTGGCAGTCAGAGTGTAGGGTTGACATTGCTGATCCATCAGTTGCTTTGCTATCAGTAGCTCTCTATTTGTACTATGAATCTCAGTTAACCTTTCTCTGGTGTTGGAATCATAAAAGCCATCTCAGTATACTGCTGCAATAAAACACAGTATTTGATGCACATCTTAGCTAGTTTTCTTTCAACCCATTCCTGCTCTGTAGATGAAAACTACTTTGTATGTCATCATTCTCCTCGTTTCTCTTTTCTTCTTGGAATCATTATAATAAAAACCATGTTTTGCAGAATGAATATGTTAAAATAAATACCAAGTCTAAAAGTAAAATAAGTGGGTATTGACTTTATGTCTAAAACTCACACTGTGAAAGAGTTTGTGACAAGGATATAGAAAAATGAATGAAAGTATGCATTAGGAATTTTCAACAAGTACTGATATTCCAAGTCAACAAGGTGATAAAAATATATGTTTTATTTTCACAATTTTGTTTACATGTAAGTGTTGAAGGACTTAGTATTTGGGCAGACATTTATGTATCTATGTCATGCTTGTGAAAATGCCTGATAATGTATGCACACCTGTGTGATAACATATATACACATGCATACACACATACAAAGAGAGAGAGAGAGAGACAGACAGACAGACAGACAGAGAGACACAGAATAAATAGAGCCAGAGACAAAGGTAGAAAGCAGACATTTATAAACATTTAACCATTCAAACACACTTCATAAAATCTACTATATTGCTATTGTATTAACTTTTCTCAATGGAAGGGAAGAAAAGACAAACAGAAGCTTTTGTTGTGTAGCAAGTCACATACAGAAAAAGAGACAATAGTAGAGTAATAGCAACCTTTGATTTCAAATTGCAAGGAGAAGTAATTCTATAACAGCAAGGTGAGATGGGAAAGTGGATTACTTGTGTACTTTCTCTGCAAAGAAGTTACGCCAGGCTTCTTTGATAGAGATATATGTAGACTGAATTGAGAGAGAAGTCTAAGACAAAAAGAAGACTGCTTTCATTGTAAACACAATGAATACTTAAGGAAGAAATTTAGAAGTCTAAGGCTAACTTTACATCATTCTCATTCAATTATTTAAAGATCCCCTTTGTCTCAGTGTGGGTGCTGCTCTACCCACTCACCCATTCCCACCACACCCTACCCTCTAGCATTCCCTACAGTGGAGCATCTTAAACAGGACCAAGAGCTTCTCCTCCTACTGATGTTGTATAAGGCCACTCTCTGCTACATATGTTTCTGGAGCCTTGGCTCGTTCCATGTGTACTTTTTGGATGGTGGTTTAGACCCTGGGAGCATTGGGTGTTCCAGTTGGCTGATATTGTTGCTCCTGTGCAGTTGCATCCCCTTCAGTTCCTTCAGTCCTCCCTTTAGTTTTTCCACCGGGGTCCCTGGGCCCAGTCCAGTGATTGACTGTGAGTATCTGCATCTGTATTTAACAGGTGCTGGTAGAACCTCTCAGAGAACAGCCATCTCAGGCAAATTTTTAATCATGGAGGAGGAGGGACTCTCTGAAGAACAAAGGACTGAGGATGGGTGTTGGGGAGAATGAGTCATCTGCTTCAGCACAGTCAATCTTCTATGCCACAGGCTTAAATGCTATACCCATGTTTATAAAGCACTTTCTCAATGAGCTCAATGGCTGTCAAAATAAAACCAAAAATGAATCCAACAGACAAGTAAGTGTACCGGAAAATGGTTTGTAGACAGGACTGGCAAGAGATAAAAAGGGGTAAGAGAATGGGGGAGTGTGTGATCACAGTACACTATATACGGGACTGAAATTGTAAAAATACTAAATTGAATTAAAACATTCAAAAGAGCAAAGGAGTGAGTAATTTCAAATAAGAGAAGGGGTTGTTGAATTTATATCAATAAAAAAAATGAAGTAAGTGAAATAGAGTAAACTGTGTATCCTTTTTCTATGTCTAGAGCTCGGAAAGTGAAAACTCACCCAGAGTGACCAGAGAAGCATACATCAGAGTTAAATAACAGTTAGGGATCTGAAGGCAGTAGGTGAAATTTAACAAAGGTTACTGGGAATATTTGGGGTGATATAAGAATTTATTCGAATAATTAAAATATTTCACCATAAAATAAAAAGAGCCCTGAGGTATTAGGAGCAATATTTAAATATTATGTGGCACACAGATTGTCCTAGAGATGGTGTATACCATGGTTTTAAATATTTCTCTCAGAGGAGTCAGTGAGAGGGCTTCCTGCTGTTGCTGTCAGTAAAAAGTGAAGTTCTGTTTAATTTACTCATATTCTAGTACGGTATGATGTGTACTTAAAGAACATCCTTGTCTCATCTGTAAGTCTCTTAGAACATGAAAATTCTGTAGATTTCCAAGAGAAGATGAAAGATATCAACAAGAAAAAAAAGTATTGATTTAACCTTCAGTTTCTGTTTAACTTTTTATCGCAGGTTTCTGTAAATGGGATAAAAGTGCTACGCATTGCTTGACTGACTAATAAATGGATTGGCAGGGGTGTGAATGACATTTTACAGCCTAGGGGATATGTGAAGGCCACTTAACATTTCTGACAAGCTGAATCAGTTGACACTATCTTCTGTGTAACTTCTCTATTAAAACCTATCTTGTATACCCAAAATTTCTACTAGCTCTATAAAATTTAACCACCCTGATGAAAGTGGCTAATGATTTTGAGATTCTTTGGTGTTATCTATACTTTAAAAACACTAGTATCAGTACAGAATAATATATCTCGAAGTAAAAGGCATAATTGTAGAAGTAAATAGACTAACGTACATTTAAAATGATACATATAATATATAAAGTTATTACATATAAAGATATCTCTAATTCCTTTGAATAAGAATCTTTTCTGGCATATCTCAAAATTAGCTGGGACTTCTGCATTGGGGCAGTAATGCAGATTGAGTCAAATGATATAAATAAATTTTTAATTAGGCTTTGCTTTGATTATATCTCATCTAAGTGAATGAAAATCTATGATGTTGCTTCTTAGATATGCTTTGTAGTGTGAAGATAAATTTTAAACTTTTACAATGTAAGAGTGGTCACTGATTATCAACACTGCAAAATATAAACAGTGTATAAATGAGATGCCTCTAAACATTCTTCTTGTTAGGGATCCTTGTCACAAGTTTACCAGGGACTTTAAAACCTTCCACTACCTTTGTTTATTTATTCAAATAGTCAATCAAAAACTATCCAAAGACCTTGTCCATTTGTGCAAAGTATGACAATAAGCAGCTCTGATAATATCCTGCCTTAGACACTTGGGCTACATCAGTGTGTTTCTTAGTTCACATCTTTTCATGTCATTAGAGACTTACCAATAATAGAAGAAAATGCTGAAGTATATAATATATGCAAGTAAAGTCTGTGATAACTCTTCTTAGTCCCTGATAAAAATGAAACCAAAACTTTGTGTTTAAAAGCTTAGCAAAAATCTTCTGCTCAACTCTAGCATGAGCATAAAATGCAATTTTCCAATATTTTCTTTGTATGAAGGTCCTGTGAAAAACTCTATACTATAAAATCTCTGCATATAATTATAGTCAAGAGTTTTACTGAAAATGTATTATGTTCAATACAGACTTCTGAAAAAAAACTTTCTTTCTTGGTAAAATAATAGAGGGAGGAAGTAGTCAGAGTAAATTCTCTTAGCATGACCTATATTAGTTCAAACACATAAAAACTATGATTAAAGGTATGTATACAGAGATTTACCAGGGTACATGCATGTGAACAAGTTGCACCACATTGCTTTACTTTGCCTCAGTTATCTATTAATCTGTTTCTAGGTTATACAGAATTTTAGTTTTATGCTTTATCATTATAACGGTGACTATCAGACTAGATAGATTATGTGCCAAAAACCACATAAAATCATTCTATGAGTGTTCCTCATTAGGTTTTGCTTTTAGCTCATTTACAAGAACTCAGGGGCAAGGTGCTTAGTTGGATTAGTCATGCTCAATAGGAAGAAACACTTACCTCTACTGCAAAACTATACAAGTGCTTGTGGCTGGTCAGCTCATGAGCCCTAGAAAGGAATTGACTGCTCATCTTTCCTCAACCAGTATAATTCTAACAATATTTAAGTATTTATTTTGTGTGGCTCTTACTTCTCATGAAAGATGCTCCTTTTTACAGTAGTTAAAGACTATTAAAAATCTGGCATGCAGGCAGGATTACCTTCCAGATATGTGCTGCCTACCAGAATTACAGGGACAAAGATGGACAAGAGAATGAAAGAATGGCCAACTAATGAACTGGCTCAACTTGAGAACCATTCCATAGGCAAAAACAAATTTCTTAGACTATTAATAATAACTGTTGGCTACAAACAGAAACCTAACACAACTGTCTTCTGAGAGGCTCTACTCAGCTGACTGAAAGTGATACACAGACCCACAGCAAAACATTAGTTCATTCTGGGGAAGTCTTCTGGAAGAGTTGGGTGATAGGGACTCCACAAGAAGTCCAAGAGAGTTAACTCACCTGAACCTTTGGGGGCCCATAGAGACTGAACCACAAACCGAAGTGTATATACAGACTGGACATGGGCCCTCTGCAACATGTAGCATATGTGCAGCTTGGTCTTCATGAGTGTTCCCCAACACCTAGAGACAGGGCTTACACTGACTCTGTTGTCTGCCGGCTGCCTGGTCTGGCCTCAGTAGGAGAAAATGTGCCTAGTCCTGGGGTAACTTGAAGTGAAAAAGTTGGTTGGAAAACTTAATTCTAAATACAATTTCTATGGAGTCTTTATTGTATGGGGGTCCTTCAAAGTTCTCAAGTAGAAATAGGAGGATAACAGAGAACAGGACTTAGTAGTGACATTGAGAAGACATGGAGCACATTGTTGGAATTAGCTGTACTTTGAGATGTAGCTAAAGGAAATACACCTCTGGGAGATACTATAACTGTTGTTACTATTTTCAAACAAATATGGGACTCAGAAGTTTCTATTTAAGTGCTGATATTAAATGTCCTATCATCTTTCATTCTAAACCCTTCTTTTAGGAGTTTATAAGTAGGTCATAAAAATTTACTTCAGGCACTCCTTACCATCCAGAAAAGCTATTATAGCCCCCCAGGAAAATAATAGGCATATTTATGGAAACTTCATATAAAATATTGATATATAATGTTCACCTATTTTTGAAAGTGCACTTTTGATGACTAACCTCCTTTGTCAATTTGCTGAATCATATTACCTTCCCCATTTCCATTAACCTAAAAGGAAAATAACAACTAAATCCAATTCCTTTCAGTTGTTTCTAAATATGATTCATCTATTTTCAACAGATATCACTTTACTTTGTGCTGCTGTTTGGTCTCTGAAATGTCACAGGGGGCTTCTGTTTTTTTCAACCAGAATTAATATATGCTTATTCTTCTAAAGTTTGTTTTTATATTATTTTTGGGTAAAACTATACCAAAAATAATTAAGTACAATAAAAAATTGTTACTAAATCAAATAGACTTACTGAGAAATACATATGTTGTGCCTAAAGAATTTCTAAAACCAGAGTTTGAAAATCTATGGTAACTTCATAAAACCATGCAGCTGTCAACCACTTAACCTTAGACAGTATCTAGATAATATTAAGACCTCCTAGATGTTAATTTCAAGTACTTAAGTATTCTCTAGAAAAGAAATACTTTTGTGTTTTGTTTTAAATTTTTAATTTTGATATAAATCTTTCAATGTAATCTAGACTAGTTGTAAATTCCTAATACTATAGAGTCAACCTAAAATCATGATTGTTGTAGTTTTATTGATAGTAAGGTCTGGAAATTCTATTTCTCTCACAAGATGACTATGTTCTGTTTTAGGCTTTAGAAAATTCTCTTTTAAAAGATATTTTTTTGTTATTTTAAACTGAACAACCTTATTTTAAAAAAGTAAATTAAATGTACAGATTTTAAGCATTTTTGCATAAAAGTATACAAATACATTTTTGTCAGTACTTGATTTTTTTAAAGGTTTGATAATATGAATTAAAATCTTACTAGTTACAATGAGCATAAAATACATGTTAAACAAGATGTAACCTGGAAATAGTCAAAGTTTTCTTGGTGTGTAAAGATTAAGCATAATGGTTTTCTTTTCTTTTCTTTCTTTTTTTTTTTGGTCTTCATTTCTTTTTTGAACTTCACAAAGTCTGTGAGTTGTTTCTGGGGTGTTGGGAGCTTTCTGGGGTTAGTATCCAATTACCGGTGACTTCGAATTATGTCTGTTTGTCTGCGTTATCTCACTAAGGATGATATTCTCTAGATGCATCTATTTTCTTTTTCTGGTATATGTTTAATAACTATATACCTTATTTTTTTTAAAATTGAATAACTTTATTTTAAAAAACAAAGATAAATGTACAGATTTTAAGCATTTTTGCATGAAAATACAAAAAAAAACAAAATGAAAAACCATTATGCTTAATCTTTACACACCAAGAAAACTTTGACTATTTCCAGGTTACATCTTTTTTTACATGTACTTTTTTTTCTTTTTATAGTTCTTTATTTAATCCACATCTGGGAGGATCAGACAAATAGTTAAAATGCATAATTTGTTTCTCTATGTCTGTGTTCTTAACTGTTCTTTATCAGAAACACCTTTGAACAAAAACAGGTGCGGAATTAAGGGAGTTTGATGAAAATTAAAAGCTAATCAGAGTACAGAGCCTTTAAAATATGAAAACACTGTTAAAACCTGAAACAATATGAAAAGCATAGTTGTTGTCTTGAAAGTAAGATCTTGGTCCACAAACATGAAATAAAGGCACCATTCTCAGATCACAGCCAAAGCAACACAATCCCACAAAGCAGTCTGTGACTTGTTTTTTGGGGTGTTCTGAGCATTCTGGGGTTAGTATCCCATTATCAGTGACTGCATATTATGTCTGTTCTTTTGAGACTGGGTTACCTCACTCAGGATGATATTCTCTAAATGTATCCATTTTCTTAAATATTTCATGCAGTCATTGTTTCTGATACATGAGTAGTACTACATTGTGTAAATGTACCACAATTTTTGTATCCATTCATCTACTGAAGGACATCTGGGTTCTTTCCAGCTTCTGGCTATTATAAATAGGGCTGATATGAACACTGTCGTGCATGTGTCTTTGTTGTATGTTGGAGTTTCTCTGTGGTATATGCCCAGAAGTGGAATAACTGGGTCTTCAGGTAGTACAATGTCCAATTTTCTGAGGAATCGCCAGACTGATTTCCAGAGTGGTTGTATCAGTTTACAACCACACCAAGAGTGGAGAAGCATTGCTCTTTCTCCACATCCTTGCCAGCATCTGCTGTCTTCTGAATTTTTGATCTTAGCCATTCTGGTTGGTGTGAGGCAGAATCTCAGGGTTGTTTTGATTTGCATTTATCTGATGGTTAATGATGCCAAGCACTTCCTTAGATGCTTCTCAGCCATTCGATCTTCCTCAATTGAGAAATTTTGTTTAGCTTTGTACCCCAATTTTTAATAGGGTTGTTTGATCTCTGGATTCTAACTTCGTGAGTTCTTTGTATACCTTGGATATTAGGCCTCTATCAGATGTGTGGTTGGTAAAGATCTTTTCCCAATCTGTTTGCTGCCATTTAGTTTTCTTGACAGTGTCCTTAGCCTTACAGAAACTTTGCAAACTCATTATGTCCCATTAGTTGATATTTGACCTTAGAGCACTAGCCATTGGTTCAAGAAACTTTCTCCTGTGACTATGTATTCTAAGGTTTCCCCTAATATTTCTTTTAATAATCTCAGTGTACCTGGATTATTGTGGAGATCTTTGATCCACTTGCATTTGAGTGTTGTACAAGGAGATAAGAAAGTGTCTATATTCATTCTTCTGCATGCTGAGTGCCAGTTGGACCAACACCATTTGTTGAATAGGTCCCTTTTCCATTGAATGTTTACAGCTCCTTTGGCAAAAATCAAGTGACCATATATGTGAGGGCTCATTTCTGGATCTTCTATTCTATTTAATTGATCCACATGCCTATCTCTGTACCCGTACCATGTAGTTTTTAGCACAATTGCCTTGTAATATAGCTTGAAGTCAGGAATAGTGATTCCTGCAGATGTTTTCTTATTGTTGAGGATGGATTTTACTATTCTAGGTCTTTTGATATTCCCGATGAAATTGCACATTGTTCTTTAAAGCTTTATGAAGAATTGGGTTGGAATTTTAATGGAGATTGCATTGAATCTGTAGATTGCTTTTGGTAAGATGGCCGTTTTAACAATGTTGATTGTTCCAATCCATGAGCATGGGAGACCTCTCCATTTTCTGGGATCTACCTCAATTTCCCTTTTTAGAGGATTGAAGTTCTTGTCATACAGGTCCTTCACTTGTTTAGTTAGAGTCACACCAAGGTATTTCATATTGTTTGTGACAATTGTGATGGGTATCTTTTCTCTTATTTCTTTCTCCGCATGTTTGTCCTTTGAGTAGAGAAAGGCTATTGACTTGTTTGAGTTAATTTTATATCCAGCCACTTTGCTGAACTTGTTTATCAGCTGTACAAGTTCTCCGGTGGAATTTCTGAGGTCACTTAATTACCCTATCATGTCATCTGCAAAAAGTGATGTTTTCACTTTTTTATTTCTAATTTGTATCCCTTTGATATCTTTTCGCTGTCTAATTGCTCTGGCCAAGACTTCCAGTACTATGCTGAATAGTTAGGGGAGAGTGGACAGCCTTGTAGAGTCCCTGATTTTAGTCGGGTAGCTGCAAGTTTCTCACCATTAAGTTTGATGTTGGCTATTTCTTTGCTGTATATTTCTTTTATTATATTTAGGTATGGGCCTTGGATTCATGTTCTTTCCAAGACTTTTATCATGAATGAGTATAGAATTTTGTCAAATGCTTTCTGAGCATCTTGTGAGGTGACCATGTGTTCTTTTTTTTCTTTAAGTTTCTTTATATGGTGGATTATGTTGATTGATTTCCATATACTAAACCATCCCTGCATCCTAGGGATGAAGTCTATTTGATCATGGTGAATGATCATTTTAATGTGTTTTTGGATTTGGTATGCAAGGATTTTGTTGAGTATTTTTGCATCAATGTTCATAAGGGAGATTCGTCTGAAGTTCTATCTCCTTGTAGGGTCTTTGTGTGGTTTAGAAATGAGGATTAATATGGCCTCAAAAAATGAGTTAGCTATTTCCATCTGACTCTATTTTGTGGAATAGTTTGGAGAGTATTGTATTAGGTAGTCAATAAAGGTCTGATAGAATTCTGCACTGAATCCATTTGGACCTGGGCTTTTTTTTTTTTTTTTTTTTTTTTGGGGGGGGGGGGTTGGGAAGCTTTTGATAACTGCTAATATTTCTTTAGGTGTTATGGAATTTTTAAGATGGTTTATATGGTCCTGGTTTAGCTAGTATCTGGAATCTGTATAGGAATTCATCTATTTCCTTCAGATTTTCCAGCTTTGTTCAGTATTGGCTTTTGTAGAAGGATCTGTTGATTTTCTGAATTTTCTGTTTCAGTTGTTATGTCTCCACTTTCATTTCTAATTTTATAAATTTGGATACTCTCTCTTTGCCCTTTAGTTAGTATGTATGGCTAAGGGTTTATCAATCTTGTTAATTTTCTCAAAGAACCAGCTCTTGTTTTTGTTGATTCTTTGAATGGTTCTTTTTGTTTCTATTTGGTCAATTTCTGCTCTGAGTTTGATGATTTCTTGTCATCTACTCCTCTTGGGTATATCTGCTTCATTTTGGTCTAACGCTTTCAACTGTGCTGTCAAGTTGCTAGTGTATACTCTCTGCAGTTACTTTTTGGAAGCACTCAGAACTATGAGTTTTCCACTCAGTACTGCTTTTATTGCGTCCCATATGTCTGGGTATGCTGTGTTTTTGTTTTCATTAAATTGTAGAAAATCCTTAATTTCTTTCTTTATTTCTTCTTTGACCATGCTATCATTTAATAGAGGATTTTTTAGTTTCCATGTTTATATGGGATTTTTATTGTCTTTGTTTTTATTAAAGAGCAGCTTTAGAACATGGTGATCTGATAGGATGCATGGGAGTATTTCAATATTCTTATATCTATTGAGGCTTGTTTTGTGACTGATTATATGGTCAGTTTTGAAGAAGGTGCCGTGAGGTGCTGTGAAGAAGGAGTATTCTTTTCTTTTAGTATGATATGTTCTGTAGATATCTATTAATTCCAATTGGTTCATAACCTCTGCTAGTTTCACTGTGTCCTTGTTCAGTTTCTGTTTTCATGATCTGTCCATTGATGAGAGTGGGGTGTTGAGGTCTCCCACTATTATTGTGTGGGGTGCAATGTATTTTTTGGGCTTTAGTAGGGTTTCTCTTATGAATATGGGTGCTCGGGTATTTGGAGCATATATGTTAAGGATTGAGAATTGCTTCTGATAAATTTTCCTTCTAATGAGTAAAAAATGTTGTTCCTTATCTTTTTTGATAACTTTTGGTTAGAAATCTACTTTATTTTATTTTAGAATGGCCACTCCAGCTTGCTTCTTTGGGTCTTTTGATTCAAAGTTTTTTTCCCAACCTTTTACTCTGAGATAGTGTGTGTCTTTGTCTCTTAGATGAGTGTCCAGCAAAATGCTAGATTCTGTTTTTTTATCCGGTCTGACAGCCTATATCTTTTTATTGGGGAATTGAGTCCATTTATGTTAACAGGTATTAAAGAATAGTGGTTGCTGTTTCCTGCTACTTTTGCTATTAGAGGTAGAATTGTGCCTGTGTGACTTTCTTCTTTTGGTTTTCTTGCTTAGGTATTTTCTTGTTTTTACTAGAATGAAGTTTCCCTCCTCAAATTGGGTTTTCCACCTATAATTCATTGTAGTGCTGGGTTTGTGGTCTGATATTGTGTAAATTTAGTTTTGTCTTGGAATATCTTGGTCTCTCCATCTATGGTGATTGAGAGTTTTGCTGGGTATAGCAGCTTGGGCTGAAAATTGTATTCTCTTAGGGTCTGCATGATGTCTGTCCAGGAAGTGGGTTGTGATTCTGACTTTAAATGTTACATGATCTTTTTCCCTTACTGTCTTCAGTATTCTTTCTTTCCTTTAGTCACTTGGCGTTTTGACTTTTATGTGTCATGAGGCATTTCTTTTCTGGTCCACTCTATTTGGAGTTCAATAGGCTTCTTTTATGTTCATGTTCATCTCATGTTTTATGCTCATGTTCATGCTCATCCTTAGGTTTAGTCTTCTCATTGTGTACTGGATTTTCTGGACATTTTGTGTTAGACGCTTTTTAGCTTTTGCATCTTCTCTGCCTGTTTTATCTGTTTTCCATGTTTTCTTTGGCCTCCGAGATTCTCTCTTCCATCTCTTGTAGTTTTTTGGAGATGCTTGCATCTGTGACTCCTGATTTCTCTTTTAGGTTTTCTACCTCCAGTGTTGTCTCTTTTAGTGCTTTCTTTATTGTTTCCATTTCCATTTTAAATTCTTTCTTCAATTCTTTCATCTCTTTGGTTCAGTTTCCTTCTAGTTCTTTAATTTTTTTTGAGTGTTTCCCTTGTTAACTCTTTAAAAGCTTCTATTTCTTTATGCTTTTCCTCCCATTCTTGTTTAAGGATCTCTATCATCATCTTGAGGTATGTTTTTGGGTCCGAGTCTAATTTTTCTGGAGTGTTTGGCATTCCACTGTTACTGTGATGTGAGAGCAGGCTTTTGGTGTTGCCAGGTTGTCTTGGTTTCCTTTAGGTAATTTCTTTCACTTTTTTTCTTGCCATCTTGTTGTCTGTGATAATATGTGGTATTGTTGTCAGTGATTGGTTTCTGTTCTCCCATGTACCTGGCCTGTGTCCCTGGATCTCTGCTATTCCTGGTGGCAGATGGCCTGAGCCCCTATTCTGCTTGCACAGGCATGCCTGGTGGAAACCGAGAACCTAAGGCAGAGTTCCTGCTTGCCTAAACCAATGGGGAGGGGCATGCTTTCCACATGTTCGGCCCAGACCTCTCTCTGTCCAGCTACTCGCAGAGCAGTCTTACCAGGCCTGTGTCCCTCAGCTGTTCCTGGCGGCAGCTGGCCTGAGCACCTGTCTAAAAGATATTTTCATACTTAATCTTGTGATTGTTAATATGAGGCTGGGTGCTAAGTCAATTTTCACTATTAAAACATTACAGGGGGTAGACACCAGAAAGTTCAAGACTCCAGGAAAATGAGAGCCTCCCAGGACCCAACAGTTGATGACTTTAGCTGAAATACCCACCAAAGGTGAGATACAACCTCTGGAGACAACTTTTAGTAGATAGATACACCCTGTAGTTGAGGGATGGGGCCACCCGTCTCATAGTGTTTAACCCACAAATGTTCCTGTCCAAAAAAAGACAAGGACAAAATAGTGACAAGGAATAGAGACTGAAGTAAAGTCCACCCTAGTGATTCATGTCATCTGTAGACACCAAGCCCATACTTTTACTGACATCAAGATGCGAAGTTCTACCAGCACCTGACCATTACAGACACAGATACTCACAGACAACCATTGGACTGAGCACACGGGCCCAAATAGAAAAAATAGGGGAAGGACTGAGGAGCTAAAGGGGATGGCAATCCCATTGGAATGACAATATCAGTTAAGTGGACCACTATAGCTTCCAGGGACTAAGCTACCACCTGAAGTTTATACATTGAGGGAACTAGGACTCCAGATACATGTGTAGCAGAGGATGGTCTTATCTGACATCAATGGGAGGGGAGATTTTTGGTTCTGTGGGGGATTGATCCCCTAGTGGAGGGTGATGCTAGAACAGAAAGGCAGGATTGGGTAAGTTGAAGGAGTACCCTCATGAGACAAAGGGAAGAGTGAATATAGGATGAGGGTTTGTGGAAAACTAACCAGGAAGGGGGAAATCACTTGAAATGTAAATGAGTAAATTGATTCATAAAAATACAATAAAAAGTTTTTTAAAAAAACAGTACAGTTAGAACAAGTTCTTCCAAGTAAATAATACTATGGTAATGCAAGTACAAGGGTAAAAATTATAAAAATCATACACACACACACACACACACACACACACACACACACACACGCTATTTATTGGCAGTGTTGGGCTCTAATTCTATTCTGAAGATGATGACTTTTTTCAATTTATTTATTCTTCTCTCATTTATTATATCTTGACTACAGTTACCTCTCTCTCCTTTTTTCCTATCTCCCCACCCCCACCTCCCACCCCATCCACATTTCTGTTTGTCATCAGAAAAGTACAGGTCTCCTCTGTATATTAACCTGCAATAGCACATCCAATTACAGTAAGACTAGGCAAGTACCCTAGGCAAGGCAGCTCAGTGTGTGGAAAAGGTTCCCCAAAGCAGGCAAAAGAGTCAGAGACAGCCCTTCTTCCTATTCTTAGGCATTCCAGAAAAAGAAGAAACTAGAGAACTGTAACATATATACAGGGAACCTAGGCTAAACTTATGCCTAGTTGTTGGTTCAGCCTTTATGGGCCCCTATGAATCCAGGTAAGTTAATTCTTTGTTTTTTAATGTACAGTCAGAAAGGAGGTGAGAATAGAAAGAGAAAGAGAGGGGACAAGAACTCTAAGAGACAGCTGGAATTGGGGGTTATCTCTTGGTCTAGCTAGAAACCTAGAAACAATGGAAACTCCCAGGAATCAATGAGGGTGAACTATATGAGACTCTTAGCAGTGGGAAATAGGGAGCCTGAACCTTCCATAACCTGAAACCATGCAAAACTACAAGTAATTAGGATACCAATCCAACCACATTTCTTTTCTCCTACAATGTTTACTGCCTACAAGACATGCTGTAGTAATGCAGTTATGGGAGTAGCCAACCAACAACTAGTCCAGATTGAGAACCATGCCATGACACTCCCTGTAGGGACAAGACCCAGAGACTTGATAGCCAAGAGACCTAGAACTGAACCAAATATAACTGAGAAAATAAGACAATGAAATGATTCATAATGATATTCTGTTTTTGTCATATATTGGTACCAAGGCCAGTTGTCATTGCAGAGGCTTCAAGACCTAGCAACTGGTTGAAAGAGATGCTCAGACCCACATTAAACATGAGGTAGAGGTCAGGAATCTTTCTGAAGAGGGAAGAAAGGCTTATAGGAGCAAGCTTTGAGGACACCATTAGGTGAATGTAATTTATAACCAAGCCCAAATGTTCTCTCTACTTTACAGGAAATCATGTAAAGAGCTCCCAGTAGGTAAACCACCAACCAAGCTACGCCACATGACTCCAGCTGCATATGTAGCAGAGGATGGCATTGTCTGGCATCAACAGGAAAAGAAGCCCTTGGTCCTGTGAAGAAGGCTCTTTTCCCCAGTGCAGGGGAATGCAAGAGAGGTGAGATGGGAGTAGGTGGGTGGGAGGAGAAGCAGTCTCATAGAAGCAGTGTGAGGAGGGATGGAAGATTGGGAAAGGGGATAACATTTGAAATGTACATATATAAAATATAGAATAAAAATTGCTATATTGCTAAGTAGTGGAATAAATAAAAGAATAAAAATGTCATGTATTATGGATTCTTAAATTCAGAATATATCTTTGCCATATTAGAAGTATGTTTTGAATTTTGCTGTATACTAATGTGTGATATAAAATAAATTATTTGGCCTCTCGTTTAAAATCACTCTCAAAAAGGATAATGGTATTTATATTTTCAAATCTTCAGCAGAATATTAATTACATGAAAGCTAATAAAATCATCTGACATTTAGGAAGTTTTAACTAGTCTCCTAAACAGTAAAAGATACTTCTAGTCTTTAAAAAAACAGGTTTTCAAATATCATCTGGCCCATAATTCATATTAAAACAACAAGTGAATGTAGTGAAGATAGATTTTTTTTTTTTTTTACTTATCTGTGTAACTACTGCTTACCAGTACATAAAACTGGGTTTGATGCAGTTGAAGAGTCTTGGCAACAGCTTCCTCACCCTTAAGTCATGAGAGTGTGATTCCACATAAAGTTACATGAACAGTCAGAACAGGAGAATTTCTACATAAAAAAAGTTAACTGAAATCATTGACATTTAACACAATGATGATTGCATTAAAACTATTGACTCACAGTTAACATTTAGAATGAAGGTAACCTTTCAATTTGGTTTGTGGCAATTTATTGAAACTGAACCTCCTAAGCTCTGTTCTAACAATCTTCCTTCCCCATACTATTTTTCTTTCAGTCAACAACCTCTGTTGTTGCCCAGACTCAAGTCTTTCATATTTTATTACTTCTTTCTTAAACCACATATAAAATCAATCATCATATTTGATCAATATTTTTCTCAAAACAGCCAAAATTCAGTCACCTTTCCTTAGCCAATCAACCATCTGTCTGGTGCTGACAGTGTCATTCTTGCCTAGTCATGTGCAGTTGTTTCCTAACTGGTCCCACCTCTTACTTTTTCTGCTCATTCACTGAACTGTTAATGGAGTTACACTATACATTGTTGTTCATCCTATTATTTAATAATTCCTACTCTTCCTACATCTTCTGAGGCCATGGAGGATAAGGATC
This sequence comes from Micromys minutus, assembly GCF_963924665.1. Taxonomy (NCBI): domain Eukaryota; kingdom Metazoa; phylum Chordata; class Mammalia; order Rodentia; family Muridae; genus Micromys; species Micromys minutus. The sequence continues at coordinate 184,132,776 of NC_137969.1, read as the reverse complement.
TCTGAGTATTTCCTTTCATTCACTGCATTCCTGTTTCTGTTTTAGTTTGTGTGACTAAGTTCAAGTAGCTCCAGCTGACCATGAAATCATGATCTTTTGGTTTTCACCTCAAAATACTGGAATCACAGGCATATACTTCCATAGGCAATGCCAGACTGAACCCTACATCTGCTTTAGATACCTAAATTAAGCCCTGATACTTTATATTTATTCTATCTCCCATTCAAAATGTGATTCTTACAACTTTCTGTCTATCATATGTTTTAACTTTAATGTATTCAACTATTAATTGATAAAACAGCTCTTACCACACAATAAAATGAGTTATCCATGTCATGTCCTAAAACGTTTGTTATATTTACAATAATTATAATGTGTAGACATTGCTAAATGCATTGTCTTTGGTACTTCTTAATCTTCAAAGCAATTCTATGAAATGTTTTGCTATTTCCAAATTTTTACTTTATTTGTATGCAAACAATTCCTTGCTTTTTATTAGTAAATTTTCAGCATAAATTTTGCTAATAGGAAATGTGGAGCCCAGGGGTTTAAAACAATGACTAAGAAAGAACACATGGCAACAAGAAAAAAAGCTGCAACTAGCTGTGGGATTCTGGTAATTCTTCCTACAAAGGAACTGAGGCTCCTGTCCCACAGATGAGGCCTGTGTAACTCTGTCCATCCTTCAGGTCTCTGTTTTGACTCAGTCACTCAGTTATAATGAATCAATACTTATATCTTACTAAGTAAATGCCTTAAATATACATAGGATAATGTTACCTGGAATTATACTAGCTTAGAAATTATTTAAGTTAAACTTAAGCTTTATGTAATTTAAATAAATTTATGTGTTTTTTTATTTTTCACTTACAACTTTATTTAAAAAAGAGGGATACATGTACACATTTTTAAAATCCTTTTGTTATAATACTATATGAATATACTTTTGTCGGTACTTAATTCTTTTAGAGGTTTGATAATATGCATTGAAATCTTACTAGTTACCATAAGCATAAAGTACATGTAGAACAGAATGTAAAGATGAAAACAGTAAGAGTTTTCTTGGTTTGTATAGATTAAACATAATGATTTTTGAATACCAAAAATTGCCATAAGGCTATATTCTTCGCTCTTGAATTATTAATAATTTAAGGTCCAGGTGTGCCACACTCTGAGAGGATGCTGTACACTTATTTTTGGCCTTTAGTGGTTTTTTTTTTTAGCTTTATATGGCCTATGAGTTGTTTCTGGGGGTATTCAGAGCTTTCTGAGACTAATATCCAATTATCAGTGAATGCATATTATGTCTGTTCTTTTGTGACTGGGTTCCCTCACTCAGGGTGATATTCTCTAGATGTATCCATTTTCCTAGGAATTTCATAAAGTCATTGTTTCTGATAGCTGAGTAGTACTCCAGTATGTAAATATACCACAATTTTTGTATTCATTCATTTACTGAAGGAAATCTGGGTTCTTTTCAGCTTCCGGCTATTATAAATAGGGCTGATATGCACATTGTGGTGCATGTGTCCTTATTGTATATTGGAGCATCTCTGGGGTATATGCCCAGAAGTGGAATAACTAGGTCTTCAGGTAAGACTATGTCCAATTTTCTGAGGAACCACAAGACTGATTTCCAGAGTGGTTGTACCAGCTTACAACCCCACCAACAGTGGAGGAATGTTTTTCTTTCTCCACATCCTCACCAGCATCTGCTGTTACCTGAGTTTTTGATCTTAGCCACCCTAACTGGTATGAGGTGGAATCTCAGCATTGTTTTGATCTGCATTTCACTGATGACTAGGGATGTCGAGCACTTCCTTAGATGCTTCACAGCAATTTGATATTCCTCAATTGAGAAATTTTTGTTTAGCTCTGTACCCTGGTTTTTACTAGGATTGTGTGATTCTCTGGCATCTAACTTCTTGAGTTCTTTTTATATATTGCATATTAGATGTCTATCAGCTGTGGGTTTGGTAAAGATCTTTTCCCAATCTGTTTTCTGCTGTTTTGTTTTCTTTGCTGTGTCCTTAGCCTCACAGAAACTTTGCAATCTCATTAAGTTCCATTTCTCCATCTTTGGTCTTAGACCACAAGCCATTGGAGTTCTGTTCAGGAAAATTTCCACTGTGCATATGTGTTCTAAGGTTTTCCCTACACTCTCTTTTAGTAGTTTTAGAGTACCTGGTACAACATGGAGATTTTTAATCCACTTACACTTGAGCTTTGTACAAGTAGATAAGAAAGGGTATATTTTAATTATTTTTCCAATTTTGTTGAGTATAGGATTGTGAAGTAGGGTCTGATGATTTCTTGAATTTCCTCAGTTTCAGTTGTTATGTCTCCACTTTCCTTTCTGATTTTGTTAATTTGGATACTCTCTTTTTGCCCTTTAGTTAGTCTGTCTAAGGGATTATTAATCTTTTTGATTTTCTCAAAGACCCAGCTTTTGGTTTTCTTGATTCTTTGAATGGTCCATTTTGTTTCTTTGGTTAATTTTTGCTCTGAGTTTGATTATTTTTTGCCCTCTACTCCTCTTGGGTGTATGTGCTTCCTTTTGTTCTATAGCTTTCAACTGAGCTGTCAAGTTGCTAGTGTATGCTCTCTCCAGTTTCTTTTTGGAAGCACTCAGAGCTTTGAGTTTTTCTCTTAGTACTGCTTTCATTGCATCCATAGGTTTTGGGTATGTTGTTCTTTCATTTTCATTAAATTCTACAAAATCCTTAATTTCTTTCTTTATTTTTTCTTTGACCAGATGTACAAAAAATTAGTTTTGTACTGGAACATCTTGGTCTCTTCATCTATGGTGATTGAGAGTTATGTTGGGTATAATAGCCTTGGCTGACATTTGTGTTCTCTTAGGGTCTGTATGATTTCTATCCAGGATCTTCTAGCTTTCACCATCTCTGTTGATAAGTCGGGTGTAATTCTGATTGGTCTGCCTTTATATGTTAGATGACCTTTTTCTCTCACTGCTTTTAGTATTCTTTCTTTGTTTTGAGCACTTGGCATTTTGACTATTATGTGTCAGAAATAATTTCTTTTCTGATCCACTCTATTCGGAGTTCTATAGGCTATTTTATGCTCATGGTCATCTCATTCTTAATGATGGGGAAGTTTTATTCTATGATTTTGTTGAACATATTTACTGTGCCTCTGATTTGATATTCTTTGTCCTGTTCTATTCCTATTATCCTTAGGTTTGGTCTTCTCATTGTGTCCTGTATCTTCTGGATATTTTGGGTTTGGAGCTTTTTGGTTTTTGCACCTTCTCTGTCTGTTTTGTCTATGTTTTCCATGTTGTCTTCGGCCCCTGAGATTCTCTCTTCCATCTTTTGTAGTCTATTGGTAATGCTTGCATCTGTGACTCCTAATTTCTTTTTTAGGTTTTCAATCTCCAGAGTTGTCTCTTTTTGTGTTTTCTTTATTGCTTCTATTTCCATTTTTAATTTTTTTATCTCTTTGATTGTGTTTTTCTGAAGTTCTTTCAGTTCTTTCAGTGATTTTCCTGTTTCCTCTTTATAAGCTTTTACTTGTTATGGTTGTCCCACCATGCTTGTTTTAGGGAGTTATTCAAGTTCTTGAAGGTCTCCATTACCATGTTGAGGTATGATTTGAAGTCTTAATCTTCTTTTTCTGGAGTGTTTGCCAATCTACTGCTTGCTGATTTGCAAGAGCTGTGTTCTGATGTTGCCATATTGTCTTGGTTTCTGTTGTTTTAGTTCTTTCATTTTCCTCATGCCATCTTGTTATCTGAATATACGTGGTCTTTTCAGTGTCTGGCACCCATCTCTCCTGTAGATCTGAGGGTCCATGGGCTCAGGAAGAAAATTGCTTTCGAGTGTTCAGCGTTTAATGGGCAAGCAGTGAGTTCTGACAGCAGTGATTCAGCTCTGTCTTTGTGGGCTCAGGTGTGAGAATTCTTGTGAGGCTATTTTGTAGCCAAGCCCTGTGCACACAGGGTACTACTGGCAGGGACCTGGCTCTTGCTCTAGGCCAAAACAGGACCCTTTTCCAGATAGCACTATAATTTCTGTTCTCCTGGTGTGCTCTCCCTGGGCCTATGTGCCAGGCTCCCCTCTGGTCCAGGTGTAAAAAGGCCTGTAGAGTTTAACTTCAAACATTGCCTTTCCCTGGCAGAACCAGGTCCCACTGAAAAGGGCCCATGCCCTTCTGTGGGCCTGTGTGTTTAGTCTGTGAGCTGGGGCTTTCCTGGAGGATCCTGAATTCCTCTGTCAGAGGTCCAGGCCTATTGTGGGCCACAGGGGCAAGTTTTCCACGAACTCCGCCTAACCCTCTCTGCAACTTGGATACTCACAGTACAATATCACCAGGCATGTGTCCCCGGATCTCTGCTTTTCCAGGTTGCAAAGGACTTGAGCGTTTGGTCCGCACCCACCAAATTGTATGTGTTCTATTTTCTAATATTTACAGTTCTTCATAATGCTAAACTTCCCATTGTTTGCTACCTGTACTTGAATTAAAATAACTCTCAAATAATAGCTAGTGCATTTCATAATAAACATATTTACTCAGAATCTTTGTAATATAGTTTGACACAAAGGTCTTAAGAAATAAAATCTTCTATTCACTATGCACATATTTAGAGAAAGTAAAAGATGTGTTTAAATGTGGATTTATTTTATATATACAGTAGCTTATACATAGTTAAATCAATTAATAACATGGCTTAAAACTACCATTGACTTATTTAAATTAAAAATAAGCCTGACACAAAGGACATAAACTTTAGAATACATGAAAATATGTATCAAACTATTACTGGTCTACCAATATCAAACACAAGGAACATATAAACTAGAAGCCATAACCAAAAGTCATTAAAGTGAGACTTGATCTCAACAGCACTGTAACATTCTTGGTGAGTAAGCAATTTGATTTGTTCTGGCATTTCTACAATAAGAAAGAGAAGAGTGACAACCCTCTACAGTAAGTCATGAACATTATTATGCAATTAAATAGGCATTATAGATGTTTAATTGTAGTTTTTTTGCTTAATCAATGTAATTCTATATCTTTATTTATAAAAATGAGCACTTTAAGTCTCTTAAATCAGCATTAGTAATAACATATTTATTCTACCTCACATGTTTGTTATCCTTTAGTTTGATTCCACTTTACAAGTAATATTATATCCTGTGATAGTTTTTGTAAGTATAGGAAATTTCTGCATTGGCATGAGGAACACTGATGAGTACTAGCAACCTATTTGGTTTTGTTTTCAAATTTAAAAATTGTATTTACTTAAAAACATTCAGAATATCAAGAAAACAACCACTTTTTGCACTTACAATGTGGTATTCAGTTAACAGAACAACAATTATTTCTGTATAAGCTGCATCAGAGGAAACTGAAGATGAAAAAAAAAAAAGCCACCAAAATAAAACCAAAAGAAAAAAAACCAGAAAAAACAAAGCAAACAAACAAATAAAGCAAACAAACTACTGTCCTTATATATAACTAATTTGTGCTGCGTACCAACAAGAACCTGCTTTAAATTCTATGCCAATTTACAACCCCCATACTGTACCAGGCAAAGTTAGTGACTATTGAAAATACCACTAGGACAGGCTAGTTATAAAACACCTTTGGTAGTGTGTTAGCTATACAAAAAAAAGAAATAAAAAAAGACATTGTACAGTTTAAAAACAAATCTCACACAGCTTTACATTTAAATTATTTTCTTTAAAAGGAGCAAGTTATATACAGGGGGACTAAATGTTTATAGACAAGGAAAAAAACTGCTAGAACCAATGTATTCATCATCATCTTCATCATCATTATCTTCTTCATCATCTTCTTCCTTGTTTTCCCCCTCTTCCTCATCCTCTTCATCCTCATCATTATCTTCCTCTTCCTTATTTTTCTTGCTCTTTTCAGCCTTGACCAACAACTTTTTTACTACACAAGGTTTTCCTTTAGCTCTGTAGGCAGCAATATCCTTCTCATACTACTTTAGCTTGGTGGCCATTTCAGTACATTGAGCTCCATAGAGTTAGGATCTTGGCAAGCAAGAGCCAGACAGGCACTGGGCAACTTTGTGTATTGTGGAGGAAAATCAACTAAACATGGGCAAAGAAGATGCTAAGAAGCCATGATGCAGAATGTCTTCATATATATTCTTTGTGCAAAAAAGCCGGGAGAAGCACAAGATGAGGAACTCAGATCCTTCTGTCAACATCACAGAGTTCTCCAAGAAGTGGTCAGAGAGGTGGAAGACCATGTCTGCTAAAGAAAAGGTATATGCTGGGAAGTAGAATAGATGGGTTTTCAGGTAGTACTATGTTCAATTTTCTTAGGAACTACCATACTGATTTCCAGAGTGGTTGTACCAGCTTACAACCCCACTAACAGTGGAGGAGTGTTTCTCTTTATCCATTCCCCCACCAATATCTATTAATTAATGGTCTAATTAATGGTCTGTCACCAAAAGATAGAGATCTCTACTCTTAAGTCATTGACATATCCCTTTTTGATTTTGATATTTTTGTTGAGCTATAGTTCCTATAGAAGGATTTTTTTAAATTTTTAACAATAGACCTTTTGTCTAGGGAGATAGATTAGTTGCTAAAAATATTTACCTTGGGAAGTATAGAGAGCTAAATTTGATCTGCAGCACTCACAAAATGTGCATATGGTAATATTCAATCACAACCCCAATCCTGAAGAGATGATTAAATAGAGATGCTTGGGACTCATAGGCTAGTCAGTCTAGTCTATTTGGAGAATTATTTGGAATAATACCTGAGTTCCTCTTGTAGGAGCATGTGTACACAACACACACACACACACAGAGGGAGAGAGAGAGAAAGAGAGAGAGAGGGAGAGAGAGAGAGAGAGAGAGAGAGAGAGGGAGAGAGAGAGAGAGAGAGAGAGAGAGAGAGAGAGAGAGAGAGAGAGAGAGAGAGAGAGAGAGAACACAAAGCTCCAGTTTGCAAAATAGGCAGAGAATCAAAATCACATGTTATTTTCCAAGAGCCATGTGTTCCATTACAGCTCAATTTTATACATAAAAAATGAATCTACTTACAATCTATGCCTATCATCTAATCCATTTCCTTTTTAGGTTTCAGTGGCACAGTTAACATACATACCTACATATGTTTGCTCTTTCATTATGTACTTCTATGGGCTCAAATTTTTAGTTGCTTCCTATGTTTTTCACCTCTCACTTTCTATCCTTTGACTTCCTGATGTAATCTGTGTACTGCCTCTCCTCAATGCCCCTAGTGGTGACTTCCAACCCTCCTCTTATCTTACAACTCCTTTTAAAGTGTTTGGGTAGAAACTGGCTTCTAATAATCATTCCCTAAATCACCATCCTAACCTGAGGACATTTAGGTGTCATAGGTTGATGTCAAGGTTATATATGATTGGACAGTGGAGAGTGGGCTGAGGAAAATTTGGAAAAATGGAAGAGGAATGAGAGGCAGGAGATTCATGATGGAGGCAGCAGAGGAAGATATTTCAGATCTAGGTGAATCAAACTGGTTTTCTCTTATTTAGGTGGGTGTCTTATATGTTTATTAATTGGCAGTGAATTTATTGTTTAGATGTATTATAGATTGAGAAGTTAACACAATAATCTGATTCATAAGTTAATGATTGTGGAGTCATGTTTTTACCAGTCTAGATGTTCAGGTACCAGGCTTGGGAACAAACCACTTAGGAGATTGCACTCCAGTTCCTCTCTGGAGTGGCTACTGGAACAGCTCCTATGGAGTGAGGTAGCAACATAATCTTTTTAATATTTTCAGCAACAAGTTGTAATTTCAGTTTGTGCCTCTACATCACTAGTTCTTGTTTCTTTATTCCTCTATTTATTCATTGCCTAAATTTCTCTAAAGCCATTTCCTTCTTGTTCTTCCTCCTGACCATGCTTAACTTAGCTTTAGAATCTTGGTGTCTACCTCAAGTGACACACAAGAGGTTTGTCACCTGATAGGAACAAGAGACTATAAAAGTTAAGGAGACAAAACCAGGGAAGAAAATCGCATGCAGCTGCTCCAATGTAAGGCATCACACATTGGAAGGACATCCTTTATTTTAACTTCTAATCATCAGATCTCTTTCAGCAGAACAGTCTACCATTTTTCCAACTATGTCTATGTCTAAAGATTACACTATAAATAAGTTATCCTGAGTAGCAAAGAGGACTTTGTAAATATGGTAATTCCTTTGGATGAAGGAAAGAGTATTCTAGGTGATCTTCTTGACCCCCAGGAGTCCTGAGAATTGGGCAAGAGAAGAAAGAAAATTAGAAAGAGATAAAGCTACCGCAGTAGCAAAAGTTCTGTTCTGTGATGATCTAACTATTTATGAATTGTTTCAAAGATGAATGAAAGGAACCACCTTAGAAGAACTTGTAAATTATTTCTTCCAGAATAAGAAGATCAAACCATGAGAAAGGTGTTTCTCCCAGAAATCTGGTGACCTAAGTTGAACCTCTGCTTGTGAACCATGGCCTGCCTACCAATACTACTACTAACAATGTTGATATTAAAGGTGAAATGAACTCAACATACAGTTTTAAAAAAGAACACAGCTATGTACGATATCTTAATTTTAGTCTACGGAAACCATGCTCAGTCTCAGATATGCAGGATGATACACTTAATAAATATGTGTTTTGTTTGAAAAAAATAGCTTAGAGTATTTATTAAAGCATAAATAAACAAAAGAAAAAAATGCCTTTCCTTACTAATGTAAAATCTCATGACTAGAATCTTTAAACATAGGTTTATATGCAGTTGTTGAAGGATATTAGAGGTTAAATTCTCTACCTGTGCCAAATTCCTTTGCATAGTCCCCAGAGGTAACCCCCAGCTTCTCTGAATTTCCTGCTGTCCCCTGGACCTCCATTGTCTAGCCACCTCTCTGCCCAACTTCATTAAACTTGCTGAACTAGAATTATAGAAGTTAAATTTCCTACTTACACTGATTTTCCCTGTCAGCAGGTGTCCAATGCCTGGTAACCTCTCTACCTGCCTCTTCCTGATCCCTAAGAGGAAGCATACTTGATTATGGTAGATGATATCTTTGATGTACTTTTGCATTTGGCTTGCCAATATTTTATTGAGGGTTTCACCATCAATGTTCATAAGAGAAATTAGTCTGAAATCCTTTTACTTTGTTGAGTCCTTGTGGGGAGTAGGTATCATGCTCTGCTTTGTAAGCAGAAGGGAGGGAACAATGTAGAGAGGGACTTGTAAGGGTGGGACTGGTAAGAGAGGAAAGAAAGGGATGTGCTTAGGAAGTTGAGTAAATAAAAATGTTAAACAGAAATAAAGTTAAAGCATATCAGCATTAAGAGTTAAACACATACTGAAAAATCAATGTGTATATATTAATCAATGGAATGGAGGGATGCAGTATGTTTTATATACACCGATGTTTTAAGGAGGACCATATCCTGCCATGCTCTCTTTGTTGTTTGTCTTGTTTAGAATCTTGTCCTCTTCATTTTTCTTTACACTAATAGTTTACCAAAAACAAAACAAAACAAAATAAAAAGCAAAGAAATTATTTTCTTTCCTATTTATAAGGCAAAGAGAAAAAAAATTCATCTTTTTAGTTTGTTATTGCTCATCTTTTTTTCTATTCTTTCTTTCTTTCTTTTTTTTTTTTTTTTTTTTTTTTTTTTTTTTTTTTTTGGTATTCTAGACAAATCTATCTCCTGAGCCAGATTTTCACTCTTTTCTCAGCTTAACTCTCATTGTAACTTTTATTCTAAATTTCTACTAAAATAAGGATTATTCTCATTGCCATTTCATAACCGTCATTAGTTTATTATATAGCAAAAACAGTCATATGGTGATTAAAAGCCATTTGATGTTCAAATATAATAAAATAATTCCTTCATTTTTGACATGAAAGTGTTTGGGATACAAATATAATATAGATATAAGTAATTGGAGTGCATTATACCTTCATTCAGTTCAGTGCTGATGTCCCAATAATTATTTACTATCTTTTACTGTGGGCAGTAATTAGACAACCCATTTCATTCAAAAGTAGAGTTCAAATACTTTTGTAATAGGTTCTGACTTACAGTAGCATCTATACTAGTTAGCACCAACTATTAGCTAGACACCACTTAAGAATAAAGACAGAGACTTCTAATGAAAAGGAATATAGATGAACTTGGTATGTGAGCATATATGCTGGAAATTTCCTTGACTGTTCATTGATACAAGTAGACTCTAAATGTTTTGAGAAGAATTATTTCATGAACTGGTCCCTGGGATGAATTAGAGCAGAGAAAGCTAGCTATGTACTAACAAACAAAGCAGGATACAGCTTTGTTCTCATTTGCATCTGATGCTTTAAGTCCATGCCTTGATTCTTCCACAGACATGTCGTCTGCAGCTCTATATAAGCCAAGGTATCTCTGTTCCCATGTTGCTTTTATGTCAGGGTATTTGTGAGAGCAACAAATGAAAGTAGGACAGGATCTAAGGAAAGTTTTACAGAAAGTATCTTTCTTCTCAAACTAAATGCTACAATGGAAATTCAATGCCTTTTGAAATTTTTAACTACTGCCTCTATTGGCAGATTAACTAAGAAGGTGCACACCTCTATTATGCAAAAGGAAGAAGTCCTAGACTTTAAGACTGTAAGTTTTTATATAGTTAGTAATTGTTTCTTGTACACTTAATATTCGGTGAGGGTCAAACTCACACAATGTCATACTGCAACAGTAGACAAAATAAAATAAGTTGTAAAATTTTTCTTAAAAGTAATTAATAATAAAGATTATTACTCCTAGTGTAGGGAAAAGTCTACTCTATTGACCAGGTTGGTGTTGAAATTGTAGTTTTTCCTTATTCTCAGTCTCCTGGGTATTAAGATGACAGATGTGATCCACCACATCTGACTTTCTTACCATTTTGTTTTAAATCTAGATGTATTGTTTATGTTATTATATGCCACTGAATTCTACTTTCTCTTTCATTTTACTTTCAGTGATTTCCTAGTGCTTCATTAACAAGATACACAAGTATTTCTAAGGACAAATTTTACTAAACCTGGTCCAGACTTCGCTCCATTTCTACTCTGCTGACCTTTGTTTTAATTAGCAGAGTTGCTATGCTTTACGAGTAAGAGTACTGGAACTCCAAAGAGAGAGCATCATCCTCACAAATACTTAATGAACCTCAGGGTGAAACTGTGAGACTTACATGAACTATTAAAAGCTGCATCAGTACTAACTTGACTTCATAATAGCAATTAATTAACTCAATTAATTTCCTTCAGTTTAATGAACTTACCTGAATTGACATTTGTGCTTTTTTTTTTTCTCTTTTTTGGGTTTCTTTCTGCTTATTTATGTGTTTTAGTAAGAAAAAAGCAAACTCAGCAAACCATAAATTTTATTTTTTATACACAAAATATAGCTCTGGAAGCTAAGACTAAATGATTTATGAAGATGTACTTCATATTTAAATATATGGAGGAACTGATAAACGTATAAGAGCAACATGAAGGTTATAAAAACAATAATTAAAAATTAAGTTAAAGTCCAGTAATCTATTCCAGAACATTAACATTAACATATTTTAACCTTATCTTTGTTCAGTGAAAGAAAAATAAAATAAAATTATTTTGGTTATTCTAAAGTGTACCACACTTTATATTTATAAATATGTTACTTTTATACTGCATTTCCTAAATACTTTATTTATTGGCTTCTGAAACAGAAGAATAAAACTCCAAACTGAGGTTCTATGATGACTCAACTGGAAATGTGTTTATACTTTTAAAAGTATACCAAGCCTATTCTTTTAAGTATCTCATTAGAGATTATTCACTTACTACATGGCATCATCTGGTTTTATTTGATGATTTATTATTTTGATTGCATATCTCCACTATTCGATTTTAGTGAAGATAATTGTGTCAATTTTATATTTGAAAGGAGAACTTTGAAGACAGAATTGCCTCACTGGTACTCTTTAGTGACTTAACTGTATTGTCAATGATTCATCATTAGATCCTAAAAGATAATTCTCTACTCACTCTGCTACCTCCAAATGTGACCACAGGCTTCTACCTAATCCCTCCAGGAAAGTAATCCAAAAATATGTGCTATAGAGAATTCCATGGTTAAGATCTACAGATATATTATTGCTTGTTATGTAACTGAGAAATAAGAAAGAAATTAAACATTAATATTTTTCTTAATCAAAGAAATATCAACACTGTAAAATCAATCCATCAATTCATCTGTTTTTTTTTTTTTTTTTTTTTTTTTTTTGTACAGCTGTCAAATGACCCAAACCATTAATCTCTTACACTATATAAGTTGATAAGCCTCATTAATGATATTGAAGTTTGGAAAATAAAAGTTACAAAACATGCCCTCTAAACCCAACTGTATGTACCTAAGAGAACTGACAACTAAGGGTTACTAGGACAAATTAATTTGAATGTGACATATGGCTGATTAGTCAGGATTAAGACACTAGGACTGGAGTTTTCTGTCTCATTAGCAGGTTTTAGGTTGTCGCTGTTTCTCTGGTGGAGTTGCATTAGCAGGTCAAAAGAGCAAAGACAGACTGGACTGAAACCATTCTACCAAGCCTGTGATGAAGAAAAACTGTGTAGAACAAGCCCCAGAACCTCTTCTTATCCTTGCACTCACAATCTAATAGGAAATACAATTAAAAAACCACAAAATCAAAATTAAGAGTAGACACTCCCTCTTTAAAGGGATATTATTAAGCCAGATTTTTTCTTTTTATTATTTTACTGGATATTCTCTGTATTTACATTTCAAATGTTATCCCATTTCCCCCCACTCCCATTTCTCCTCCCCTTGCTTCCATGAAGGTGCTCCCTGTCCCAATTACTCTTTCCACCTCAGTACCTTGGCATTCCCCTACACTGGGAAAACAAGCCTTCACTGGACCAAAGGGTTCCCTTCCATTGATAATAGACAATGCCATCCTCTGCTGCATATGCAACTGGAGCCATGGATCTCTCCATGAAAACTCACTGGATAGTGTTTTAGTCCCTGGGAGCTCTGCAGGGTTTAGTTGGTTGATATTGTTGTTCTTCCCATGGGGGTGCAAACCCTTTCAGCTCCTTCAGTCCTTTCTCTAGCTCATCCATTGGGGTCCCAGTGCTCAGTCCAATGGGTAGCTGCAAGCATCCTCAACTGTATCTACATGACTTTGGCAGATGCTCTGAAGAGTCATCCTCATCAGGTTTCTTCCAGTAAGCAATTCTTGGCATCAGCAACAGTGATTGGGTTTTGTGGCTACGTAGAGAATGCATCCCTTCTATTAGGTGTTTATTGAGAACCATTTGCTACCCCAAACATCTTTTTACTGTTAATGTAATCATTTAAATAACAAAAAGATGGAAAAGTGCTGTGAAAGTTCATTCCTGTAGGACAGAGTTTGGAACATGGGTGAGATTTCAATGATCCCTGTTATGAGTTGCCATGAATTTAGATGATAGAATAGTTACATATATTACTTTATCTCAAATTAGAGCAAGACACTGTGAAGCAAGATCTCTTAAAAGTATCCTTAGTGAGTACTAAGTGGTGGTGGCAAGAATAAGTTCCAGTCCAGCAAAATTTTCTTTAAAGAAAATAATAATTAAATATCAGCTAATTCTATACTCTTAGAAAGGTTAAAACATCCAAGTTTGTGTTGATTGTATTGTTTTGCTTTTGTATTTGTGTTCAATGTAGTGAACTGGGTGGTAGCCCCTCAGTATAAGTTTTGGAGATGCATTTTTTTTTCAAATTCTTTATTAGTGTGAAAAATTATGATTATGTAATAACAGAATACATATATATTTTTTAATGTTTGTTTTCTCAGCTTTTATGAAGGTAAGGATATCTGAATATCCGCATAGATTTCACAAGGAGGAGGTTCTTACCAGTACATCTTTAAGAGGGAAGGAAAGATACAAGAACACTAAGGAGAGGAATCACCATGGAAGATGTGTTCACTCCACACAGGCTACTCTCCAAATAGTCCGAATTGCATTTCCTCTGCACTGCACTAGTTTCTGATATAAGAGATGGATTTTTTCATGTCAATTTCAGACTAAAACATTTTGAGTTTGGTGTCATTCCTACATTAAAAAGCATACTTACAACTTTCATTACAAACATCTTTTTAAAAACAATTATTCACACAAACACACACACACACACACACACACACACACACACACACACACACGTGTGTCTTTTATTCTCAATATGCCAAGAACTTTAATCAAGACTTATAGACTTGGATTTTTCAAAATCTACTTTAATAAGGCTTCTCAAATCCTCATTCTTCTTCTAACTCACCATCAAAGACAGGAGAGAAAAGATGTAAATAGAACAAGGGGATGTGGACCTGTGTAGAAGTAGTGCTTTTTGATCTTTGTTGGAATAACATCAGCCTAGTTCAGTAATGACAGGATATGAACAGTTCAAGAGTGTGACCACACATGAGTCACTGAGGGTGGCACTGTCCATCCGGAAGGACAGGACCTCCCATGCTGAATCTGCATTCGTCAGCAGGAGGAACCAGTAGCAGATCAAATGACTGAAGAAGGTCTCAGCCATGCCTCTCTCAACAAAGATCAGTGACAATGCAGGACAAAGGACTGCAAGGCTACTTATATAACTGTCCAGTCACTGTTCACTGACTCCTATTTATACTCTCTCCAAACACTGATACTTTCTTCAAACTCACGTGGGTCTGCCTTAGCAACACACCACATGAATCTGCACCATATGACACAAGCAGAAACTTCCACTTCAAAGAGTAGATATTGAATTTTATTTATTACCTTTCCTTTTGCTTTTAATTAACTACTTTTGAAATAGTCCTTCTTTAATAAAATTCTGATAGTGAATCATCCTTGTGTTTAATTTGTTAAAATCCAATTGTCATGATGGAATTGGTGTAAATACAAAAGGAATGTCAGTAGATACGAAGGGAGAGTGTACAAGTCCTATCATACCTCTACAGCTGATGATTTTTCAACAACGGAATATCAAAGAATTGTCACAGTAAAAACAGTTCTTCAATAAACAGTGTTGAAAAAACTGGGCAGAAATATACAAAGGAATAAAAGTAGATGCCTATGTCTTCTCATCTGGAAAAGAAAGTCGATGGAATTAAATACATCAAATAAGACATAGTATTGTGAAAAAACTAAAGGGAAAAAGAGAGGAGAAATAGTGAAATGTTTCAAAGCACATGACATAAAAGCAAACGTACTACTATATAATGCAGCAATCCCTCAACTAACTAAGTATGCAAATGCTGTGATACCTGCTTTGTTATAAGACATCTGTGTGGCTGCCTTTATTTCAGTACTATCAAAATTACAAAGAAACAGAAACAATAGATGAGTCTATCAAGTGATTAATAAGAAAATAAAAATATGGAACGTACATGCTATCAGATTTTAATTGCCATAAAGAAGTCAAAGTTATCATCTGTGACAACAAGGACAGAGCTCAGCTTCAGATGTGAAGTGAATTAAGCTGGTTTTACAAGGAAAACACTATATGGATTCACTGGTGTGTCGAATCTAAAAGGAGTGCTCTGCTGGAATTTGAGAGGACAGCAGAAGTTGTAAAGCCAAGATGGACAGAAGAGAAAGGTAAAAGGTTGACCAGACTGTGCTAAATTATTGGTACATAACAGCAAGGAATTCTGATTTGCTATTTCAAGTCAAGGTGACTAGGGATGATAAGCATGTTCCACATACTTTAGAAAACTAGAAGAAAAGATTTTAAATGTCTTCACCACAAAGAAATGAATATTTTGAGGAGATGACTATTTTTAACATGATTTAAGCAGTACACAATGACACATGCATTAAAAACATCACATGGAACTCTCTAAATATGTATAAACGATTTTTATGTTTTATGTATCAGTTAAAAATAAGTTTAGATAAAATGCTCAACAGGAATACAAAGTAAAATTGTTATTTCTCAAAGATGATACCAATCAATGACATAAGAAATTTGAGAACTTCAAAATTCTATCTCAGAAATGCTAGATCACAGAGTAATGCACACTGAAGAGTCACTTGCCACCAACTAGTAACCATTTTGGCTCAATTTAATAGTTTTAATTTTTGAGAGTGCTGTACACAGTGAAATATGATCACATATGCCTTTCAAATTCCCTCATATTCCACAAACATACCTCTGTCTCCACTCAGTTTTTTGGGGGGAACAGTATAGTGCTAAGTCTCCTAGGGTAGCCTCTAATCATAGTCTCCCTGCCTGTATTACATCAGATATAATTACAGATGTGCACCTTGTAAGATCTGCTATGTATAAGCATAGGCTCTATGAATAGCTCGAGTAATGTTTCCCTAATCTGGAAACTATTTATTGCTGTGGGTGGTGAGTATAACCAAATATTAAAATGGACATTATGCACTATAGTTTTGTTATATATTTTCCACAAGAAAGTGAATTTGTTTATGTACCACAGCATCTTAAAAATTTCTTGCAGACAAAACTGTGGCTTTGTAAATTGTCTATAAGTATCTAAGATATAAATTTCAGGTTATTTTGAAGTTGTGCCTGTTTGTATCAATCGCCCACTCAAGACATCACACATTCTTCAACCACCCCCTACACTTGGAACAGACACCCAATTAATACATGCCAGGCAGGCCACCTTGCTCTTCTCCTTCAAAAACTCTGAAAAAAAAAAACCATCTGCTCTGGGAAGCTTTCCAGCTACAAGAACCACGTACTTCTTTCCATTGCCTATAATATCTACTTCATTTTTGAGCACTGTTTAGATAGTTTGCCATTACAAAACTCATAGGATATTTTCTAAATACCATATACTGGTATTTAAACTCCTTTCAAATATCTACATACTCTTAGAATAATGGCATATTCCTGTAATCTTTGTATCCATGACAGAATAGAAAAAAATGTGAGCTTTTAAATGGTAGGAAACTTAACATTGATCTTGGAACAAGATTTTATCCCAACCAGTTAAGTGTACTAATTAGTGTCTTGTGTCAAATTCTAACAGACTTTTTTTTTGAAGCAGTCTCACTGGGTTTTTGTGAACATGCTACCTTATAGAACATAAACAATGAAATACATTGTTTTAAAATAAGCATACATTAAATTTCAAGTTTTATTGCAAATGCCCTGCTAGGCAACAACAGTTAATTTTGATCTCATGACATTTTGATAAATTATTCTATGGAAGAAAACAGTAAAGTACAGGCATTTTGTCATGAAAATAAAAATGAAAATGTGAACCTGATTTTTTTCTGGAATTTTAAAGTTTTATATATATGAATGTGGAGAATAAGTGGAATTTGGTGGAAATCTTGAAAGTCTGTTAATCTCCTCTAAGTCAACATCTTGCTCATCTTTTTTGAAGTGGTTACTGTCTAGATAGAAAGCTAAAGCAGCACTCTCTGTCTCAAGGTAATGTCAAGAGTGTTACTGTTGTTTTCCACAGTAGATGTTGCCAATCATGAAGCAGATACCAGAGACTGGGGATTGGCTGAAGAATCTATACACTGAGTTTCCACTCTAAGGCCATACCATGGGAGTCATCTCCCAGGCTAGGAAGACAAAGCCCCCTGTAAGGGTTTTGGGTGTCAGTATGGAGCTCAAATCATCAAACAATAGAAGGAAGAGTTTAGAAGCAGATATTAGTCATCTCATTCATTAAGTCAAAGTAGAAAACTAAAACATGGAGTAAGAGAACCTAAGAAGTAGCCATGGAATAAGCTCTTATGTTCAAGGAAGGCAACATTGTTTTTATCACTTGCACTACAAGTAAATAGTAAAACAGCACTGGCTCAAACTCATTGTTTGTCCACGGCAGGTACTAGCCTGGGAGTATCCACATCAGACAACCCCAAAGTAAGTACTCAGGGTTGCTGAGGGAGAAATAGGAGAAGGTGAGGGTTAGGACAACTAAATGGTGATTGTGAGTTCTCTCTATCTAGTTCTGTTTCTCAGGAAGTTCCTGGGGTACCTGTATTAAAAGACATACAAGGTTTTGTCCATATGTCTAGTTATAGAAAAGAGTGAAGCAAGGGTGAGGCCAGTGGAGAAAGAAAGACATCCGAAAGCTGTGAAGCTATATGGGTGAGAAAATGTATAAAAGCAGCAAGACTACAATATTTGATAAACTGGTTGTTACTACATCAACGGGACCGAAGACTCAAAGTCAAAAGGAAGTCATTAGTAAACATAAAATAAAACCTAGTTTTTTACAAAAACATGTATTTCTTATACCATCATATTTTTTGCAAAATATATGTAATTAACTCAGTGGTTATTACCATTACCTCCAGTTTATAATCACATAGATACATAAGATTACCAAAATTTTAACTATATATCATTTAATGACTATTAACTGCCTACTGCCTACAACATACAAGGCAGGCAATGGAAATATGAGGAAAGATATCACATCATTATCTCTCCAAGGCTTTAAGAGTTTAACATAATAATTGACACCAATAATCTTCTTGATTTGAAACTTTTGAGATCATATTTCCTCTCCCCCTTAAAAAAAGTTATTCAACAAATTTGCTTTGAATTTTATTTGGAAAAGTACACCTGTTTTTGACTGTTTAGAAAATATTAATTATCACCATCAATATGCTTGCACTATTTCCTGCCAAGTAGAAAAGAGCAGACATGGCATACATCTCTGGGCAGAAGCATTTCAAGATCACATGGCATTTTTTACATAAGTGCAAATCTAAAGCCTTCAATGGACATGTATACGATGTTCCTTTACTTACACAACAAGAGTAAAGGTCACCAGCCCTCTTAGAATAAAAGAACAATGAGGCAGGTGCCTACTCTGTCCACAGTGCTCTCATGAATCCTAAGCTTTTCCAAACCATCCTCAAAGTGCTATCCATCCTGCAAGTAAGGAGTAGTCTATGAACCTAGCATTTAAATCCCTCCTTTCTTGAAAAGAACTGATACTTCTGTCTTCTCCTAAGGCACACACAGAATAGATGCATCATGAACAGGATTTGGTATCTATCCTTTGTCAAGCACTTATAGCACAAGCGCATCTTCCTAAGGACATTTCTTACCTGAAATTTGTGAATAAAAATTCTCTGAGGAGTAAATTTAATGTAGAAATACATTCATAAAGGCAAATCACAAAGTAAAATAGATAACAATAGCCATGGCTCACACACCTAGGATTACTATATGCCAGGAACCCTTCTCAGCTCCTAATTTGAATTAACTAATTCATTTACACTCTACAGCAGCAGTACTCAACCTATATGGGTCATGAGCCCATTGCACAGAGGGATAACAGGGGGCATGGAATCTTTCATTAGGTCACATCAAGCCATCAAACCTTTGGAAAAACACAGATATTTACATTACAATTCACAGTAGCAGCAAGATTCCAGTTATAAAGTGGTAACAAGATGAAGTGTGTGGTTCAGAGTCACCACAACACATAGAACTTCTTTAAAGAGTTGCAACATTAGGCAGGTTGAGAGTCACTGATCTATAAGAAAAGAACAATTACTATGACATTTTGCAAAGTAGCATGTGCCATGGTCACTCTGCTGGTAAGCAAAAGAGCCAGAAGTCACAGTTTGATTGGAATGGTGTAGAGTCTGCACTGTGTCTGATGGACATCAAATTCTCTGTTTTTGTTAAGTATTCTTGTTTGTAAGTCATTAACAAGCAGTGCTGAGGTTACCCACAACTCGGCTTCAAGTTTGTAGGTGGCCTTCATAGATCACAACCAAAATATGATATATTTGTGAAGTTTTTTTCCTTAACTCTTGGGAGTTCCCACACAGTTCCAGAGTAGGATTGGACATTACTCATACCCTTCTTTTCTTGCCCAAGTCTACTGTACAGATAGTAAACCATAAAGCTTGTACTTCTATTCCCTTCTCAAGCTCTGAAATTCATCCTCAGCCTTTGAACACTTTCTCTTACAGTTAGAGAATCCCATCTGTTACGATGGTGACACACATTCTCTGATAGTAAATATTTTCAGCCTTGTGGGTCATATGGTCTCTGTCATAACTCATCTATGCCCTTTGGGTTTAAACATGGCCATAACACAGAGAAACCAATAACCTTGGCTATGTGCCAGCAATGTTTTGAAAAGCCAAATGGAAGCCTGGAACAGGGATGTGTGGCCCTGTTTGCCAATCCCTGATGTATCATGTATAACACAGAGAATGTTTTAATTTTGTTCTGCCTTATAAAAAGAAATGCAGTTGTTTGAAACCTTGCCTCCACACTTAGAAAGCCAGTAAATCCTAGCATCCCCTTGTGTCTCTCAAAGAGGTCTTTTCATCTTAATGAGGATTCTGGACTAGACAACCATTTAAAGCCAATTCTTACATGTCGTGTGTTTCAAAAAACTAGTGTCTATTGGGTCTTTTAGTTCTAATTGATACAGCAGTGCTGTGGTTCCTCTTCACACAACCAGGACGATACATAGAAACTTTTTATCAAAAAACAAACAACAACAATCAAAAGCCAAAAAACCAAACCAAACCAAACAAAACAAACAGAAAAACAAAAAAGCTTCTTTCTTTTCAATTTACAAAGGAGGTAACTTTTAAACTTTTTTACAATCAGGAAGTATAATACTTCCTCCCAATCTAATTTCATCATAACTACCCCCACTGCCATTATCATCATCTTTGTCAGTATGTCATCATCATCACCATCACATAGCAGTCTTGTGTTCCAAGGAAAATTATGGAGGATTACTATCAAATATATGCAAAGCCTTAGTTTCTAAAGTTTTTAAATATTTTCAACTCTAATTGCAATTCTCTTGGAATTACCTTATATTTCAGTAACACCTTTCTTTCTGTTTTTTAGGGTCTCCAACCTCCTAATGCTGTTCCCCTTTAATGCACTTCCTCATGTTGTGACAACACCAAAACATAAAATTATTTTGTTGCTGATTCATAAGTATAATCTTGCAACTGTTTGGATATATAAATATTTAACATTAAGGATACCTGGTATGGGACCCTGAAATGGGTTTCAACCCACATGTTGAAAAACATTGTTTATAAGACCTATGGCCTATTTCTTTACAGAGTCTCACTCACAGTTGTCAGATACCGAGTTTTTTCTTGTGTGATTTATTTGGGTTTGTTTATGAACACAAGAGTTCATGTTGTCCAGTCTTGCCTGGAATTTGTACATAGAATAGAATGGCCTTGAACTACGAATTTCTCTGCCTCTGCCTCTGCCTCCTGAGTGCTAGGTTTACAAATTTAATCCACCATAGTAGCAAATGATGGTTAATATATCTAATTCCTGAGAAAATAATAAAGGAAGCAAAATATTAATACATGAGTTTTATCACAAATATATTAATTATTTAAGTTTACCATAACAATGACAAAGACTTGAAGTTATTACTCAGTGAAGGCTCCTAAATAGAAAATAATTTGCCCCAAGTTTTATGGCTGGTAAGAAGCAGAATTAGATTCTCACAAGTACAAGGATTGAAAGCTTGTGTTTTTTTATTTGACATTATTCTTTTGAGGCAAAGTTATCTATGAAACTAAATATCATGTTCACATTTCCAAACCATCAATATCATCTTGGTTTCTATACATTCTGAATTGAATTCCATGTTTTTTGTAGTGAGCATCAGGAAACCTGGGTGCGTGAATTGAACAGTGAAGTTAAATCCTGCAGAAATAACATAAGCAGGAGTTGTATTGCTGTTTATGCGCCACAGTGCTCAGATTCTGAATGAAATTAAAATGCATTTCACTGGTGTGGAATCATGAACATTTGTCAAAATTGTTTTGTACAAAAACTCCCTAGCTTTCACAGCTGTATAAATGCTCCCACAAAGAAATGAGCACCGAGTGCATAAAAACAGATGTGGCATTTTGCGTATTATCAACAAAATCTCTCCTGTTTTCATCTTGCCAATGTCTTCCCATAACTTCATTTATGACATAATTCTGTACATAGAAACGCAGGGAAAGTACTTCTTATTGGCATGCCCCACAATGGCCTTAAGTATCAGATTAGGGCTACTCTTATTTCTCTAGAGATCACCTTTGCATAGGAACTAATTTTCGAACTAACACCCGACAGACCTTCATACAATGCACTCAAAGTTACACCAAACACTCTCTAAGTCTACTGAATGTAATTGAGTCAGAACATTGAAAGGCACCTGAAATGAATGTGCACTGAACAGTCTCCATTTTGATTCAGGAAATGGATTTAGGGAATTTTTCAATACCCTGTGAATTTTAAGGAGAGGAAATTACCTTTGGTTATTTAAAGTGAGGAGAGCCATGCTCAGAGCCTTAGGCCAACGTGTGATCATCAAGCCCTAGCTAGTCGATGAGGTCTGCCTCTGGGAAGTCACTAGCGGCTTTGCTTTATAAGTTGTATATTTGCAGCTCATATTAAAATACCATAGAGTGGATATCCGATCAAAACTCCACATGAGTGCTCATCTTGAAAAGTTAACTGTTTTTTTTTACTTTGTTTCTCCAACTGTTAGCCTTCCAGAGGGAGCAATGCCAGTCTTAGATAACTTGGTATAACAGCTCCAATCACTTTAAGAGTTCACATAGAAATTTATTTTACAGCTTTTAATTGTTTCAAATTTCTATGAGGGTGGAATATATTTGAAGAGACATCTCCATAAGTGACATGATTATTTCATTCTAATCTGAAAACCCAATTATCACCTTGTTGCAGAAGACAAGGAACAGCTTTAGAGGCAAACTAATATATCCTATCAGTGGGGCAGTTTGTCACTTTTGAAATAATAGTCATCTTTGCAAATAACATTGTTATAAAGCTTCATTGGATGAAGAAGAGAAATGGAACCCCCCCTCATGCTGTTATGCATTAAAATTAACTTCCCACAGGTTTTTAAACTGTTTACTGCATGCTCACTGTGTAGGATCATAAAGGAAAGTAACAGCATCAACAACATAGAGGATCAAAAGCAAATGTGCTTGCTATGAGCTTTTAAAAGCAAGCAGATTTCACACACCACATAGATACATCACATGTGCACATGCACACCAATGGAGGAGCAGGCTGTATGCTGCAGAAGGACAGATCACGGCACACAAATAAGCAGTAGGCAAAGGACCTGCATTGTTCAAATGGAATTTTAATCACCTCAAATGAAAAGTAGCCAAAACTTATTTTCTGCTGGTAGCTTGCTTGTGTGTTGTTTTTCTTGCTTTCATAATGCCTATACAAGAATAGTTGTAATAATAAACAAATGAAAGGCACAAAAGCAAAAACATTTAAATTGAAGTTAGCAATTAGTATATTATTAAAATCTGTAGAATATTATTCTAAAATCATAATTATATTGGAGATGAAACTAGTGGTGTAGTGTGTCACAGGAATGCTGTGATATATTTAATTTCTTCACATATTTACTTACAAAAGATAAGGAACATTTTAAAGAACACACTTTGTTCCTATTAAAAATAATCTCAGACTTTGGCTTTTTCTATAGTTAGTAATGCCACAATTAAGGCAGAGTATCAACCCTAAGACTTTCAGTTTAACTCCAGCAAATCTCCATCCACATAGGGTTAAGGCTGGCTTGTTTGTCCAATGTGATCAAAGCTCTTTAATTAGTTGGTGGGGCGGGTGCATTGATGTCCTTTGCCCTCCTGCTGCACACTGCTGAGTCTCTGGCTCTTTACAACAGACTCTCAAGCTCACTGGCTGGCATTCAAACGCAACTCAGATTACACTTCGTTAGAAGAGCTGCATACTTCCACATGAGAAGGACTACTGATGTAAATAATCTAAGTCCTGGCAACGCAACAACCAAACAATGACTTTGCCAGTGAGCATATTCAGCAAGGACTCATCCAATGTTCTCTGGAAGGCTGAACGGCTGCAATGCTGAGTGCATATGCGCTCGCGCCCTCTGCTGGCTGTATTCTACAACTTCGCCAAGATATTAAAAACTTAGGGACTTCCTTCCTTCCTTCCTTCCTTCCTTCCTTCCTTCCTTCCTTCCTTCCTTCCTTCCTTCCTTCCTTCCTTCCTCTTTTCCTTCCTTCCTTCCTTCCTCTTTTCCTTCCTTCCATCCTCTCTTCCTCCCTCCCTCCCTCATTCCCTCCCTCCCTCCCTCCCTCCCTCCCCTCTCCTTGCTTGTTTTCTGATATCCTCACTCTCTTTCACAATTGGAAATATGTATTTTAAATTGACTTCCAAATTTTCTATATAATCACACCTTGAAGATTACAGTGAAATTACATCCCTGCACCAATTATATTAAAATGACAGAAATTTTTATTCTTAATTAATCAGAAGTTCCTTTAAATAAATTATAGCAAAATAATTCAAATAAATTGTTTTTATATATCAATTAAAATGAACAATTACAAAGTAAGCTTAAGCTTAATAATTTTCTCAAAAGGTATGAAATATAATTTAACAATGATTTTAAGGGAATAACTTAAATATAACACATCAATTATACTTAAACAAATTCAGTTAAATAACCTAGACCATGCTACTTGGAATAATTCCAAGTTTGCCAATTAAGGGACAAAAGTGGCCACTTTATGGCAGTAGACGATCGTCTCCAGCAGGCAGTTGACCTAATGACTGTTCAATAAGGTTTGCTGTCCATTGCTTTGGTATGGGCTGTGCATCAATATCTCATATCCAACAGATAGGAAATTGGTCCTATCACTGCCATCATCAAACCATAGGGGACCTTTACTCTGTTTTGACCTATTGTTCGGCATTGCATTCTTCCATTCTGCATGCACACACTTCCATTCCCAGACACTTGGTTTTCACATACATATTCTCTTCAGCTTTTAAGTGAGGCATCCACCAAAACTTCTCTTCCAGGAGTATATTTCCTTAGTCTTACTTCATAAAATCTGCTGTTTCATACACTTCATTATATATTTGTATATGTGTCATCACATAGGCATATATGTAGCTACATGTATACACATATAGGCACACCATACACATATAGTTTTGGGTTGAAATCTCACATGCCTGAGGGTGATCTTGATCTTATGCACTTCCTGCCTCTTCCAGGTGCAGGGATTACAGACATGCACCATCACACCTAACTTCACTTGGTGGTTAAAGATCAGATTCTGGGCTTTATGCTTGGTACTCAGGAAGCCAGCATCTGTGCTATATTGAGGGAGAAATGAAAGATCTGCTGTCTCCTTTAGGCTTTCTGTCACTACAGGATGGACCATCTCTGAGTTTTAAGTACCTGGGCATTAGTACTCTGAAGTCAGCTTCTGAGTGGGAACTACTGTCTGCATCCCTGTCAGAGATTCTGCTCCTTACTGTTCGCTGGGACAATTACAAGTGTGTTCCTAATGATTAGCTCAGATTTTCCAATGGCAATCACAAAAGTAGGACAAAGAAAACCTGGGAGAATCAGAGAGGCCCAGATAATCAAAATGGATGCATTAGAGAGGGGAAGCTCCAGTTTGGTGAAAATGAGAATTTCGTGAACAGTGACTACAATACAATCCGTATTGATTATTTAATAATTGGTAACCATTACTAAAGAGTTCTTACTAGAGGATAAAATCGGAAGATGGATCCTCCTGAGAAACTGGAATATGATATTCACATTTATACTTACATTTTATAATTTTAATTTCTAAATCTTTCCAGAAATTTTAGCCATTGAAGAAATGCTTTCTTTGGCTGGTGGCTTAGTCTCTGGGAGCTCCTCGGTGTGCAGGTTAGTTGAAACTGCTGGTTTCCCTAGGGGTTTGCCCTACCCTTCCATTCCTTCAGTCTGTCCGCTAACTTTTCCACAGAGGTTCTTGACCTCAGTCCAATGCTTGGCTGGGAGGATCTACATATGTCTCAGTCAGCTGCTGGTAAAGCATCTCAGAGGACAGCCATGAAAGGCTCTTGTCTGCAAGCACAAAATAGCTTCAGAACATACATGGGCTGCACAGAAGCTCCCAGCGCATATGTAGCAGAGGGCTGCCTTGTCTGGCTTCAGTGGAAGAGGAGGTGCCTAATCCTGTAGAGATTTGATGGCCTGGGATAGGAATGCATGGAGGTAGAAGCCTGTCAGAGGGGAAGGAGAGGGAGTATGGGAGGAAGAACTCTACAAAGGGTGACAAGGATGTGGGGCAATATTTTGGATATAAATAAACAAAATTGTAATTATTACTATCATTATTATTAAAATAATAAAGAATTAACTTCAAAAATAATGTTTTCTTTCAATTTTAGGACTAATTCTGGTCAATGTATAGATGTATGAGTTATTTGGGTACACTCTATACTTCATGTGCACACGGTTCATAAGAAGTAAAGAAAAGAAAACATACTTCAAAATGTTACATATATGAATATCGGTCTGTTAAAAGAACAATATCTGTGAGGGAATCCTTTCATCCCCCTAATGACAAGCAGCCTTTACAAGTTAATATTTTAGAATTAACTTTGTTCCAACAGAAAATTATGCTTCATACGCCTGTGTAACCACATATTTTCTAAAAGAAAGGTATTAGTAAGTAATGCTTACGTGGAGCCAGAAGCAACCCAGAGTATCTAATTAGTTCCAATTAGCCATGTCAGGGGATTACTTTCTAGGTAAAATTATCTTATAATGATGTGATTAACCTCTTTGGAAATAGTTCAAGGTAGACTTATTTTATATTTAGTATGCCTTATAAAGAAGTATTACAACAGAGGTCCTCCAATGCTTCCCTGGGATAATTTCTGTGAAGTATCAATTGATCTTATTCCTGAAAAGCTACATGACACTTTCATTAGGTTATTGATACGGAGAGTTCTAGTGCACCTAGGGATGAGAAATCAAATAAGCTTCATGTCAAATCAGTTCCCTTTGATAGCATTAATATTACATATATATATACTAGGAAAATAAGAATTCAACTCTAATCAATTATAAATGCTGGTTCTAGACTATTTATGAACAAAGGGAAGCTTGTTATCAACCTCCATCAAGGTAGTATAATCATTTCTGCAAGGTGGTTAGTCATTGTATATTAGTTTAGGGAGTCTCTTCCATGTCCAGAACATGACTTGATCTTGTCAACAACAAAATGGCCAAAAACACAAGGAGGACTAAGTTCTGAAACTTACACCAAATATTTGATAAATTGGGATAAGAACGACAAAAGAAAAGGAGTTTTAATTGTTACCTAAATTAGTTTCATTTCTTTTCAGTTTAGGAGCCAATGTACTACAGTGTGTGTGTGTGTGTGTGTGTGTGTGTGTGTGTGTGTGTGTGTGTGTGTGTATGTGTATGTATGTATGTATGTATGTATGTACGTACATATGTACATACGTATGTGTATGTGTAGATGTAGATATAGATGTATACATATATATAGAAAATGAGACTAAGATTACATGTTTGCTGCCACAGAGTTATGAACAAAATGTTAGCCTCTGTTTTCATTTGATAAACATTTTCCAAGAATTTACTTGTAGGCATAGGAACTATGGGTCTGAGTAGATTTTTATTTTTTATTTTTGTAAAACTGCTAGTAGCTATTAAACAGTTAAGCACTTAAGGAAGAGCTTAGATAATTCTTTTGGGTTTTGGGAGGACATCTCTGAATTAGCTATTTCTATTTTTTAAATCTCTTCTCCATGTATTCTTAAGAACTGAATAAGTAAAGCTTTTGCATAGACCCCATGCAAATTTATGTAAAATTATATATATATATATATATATATATATATATATATATATATATTAGAAAATAGAATGAAAAAATAAGGGAAAATATTGAAACTATGTTCAATGCAACTATATAAATTAAATCTAAGTACCTTGCAAACAAAGCCAAGAAATAAATATTTTTAACCTTACCTGGACAATGTATAAATATAAACAACCCCTACTGTAATGACATCCTTTAGTTTTCTATAGATTCTTTGACTTGGGACTTTATAATATACCTTTCTTTGTACAGTGGCAATGTAGAATTCCCTGTGAATAATTTCTTTCTTGTAATATCTGGCTAATATTTCTCCTTAACCTTAAGTTCAGATTCACATTTGCTTAGTCATTCTATAGACCCATCATTTAGTTGGATGACAAGCATTAAAATAAGAAACATTAATCAGGAAATAGTAAGTCATATCAACAGTAATGTATGATCCAAAATGAGGGCTTTCATTCTTTGTGTTTTCTTCCCCATGTTTTGCTGCAAGACAAGATGAAAGGAGCATAACAGTGTAAAGAAGAGGAAGAGGGAGTAAGAAACAAAGAAAGAAAGAAAACTACTGAATCTCATCCTTCCTCATCCCCTAGCTTCCACAGCCCCATTCAAAGCAGCTATCTCACAATCAAGATTTCCCAAAGCCAGAACGGAACCAGATAGGGATGTCTCCTCAAGGACACTACCAGAGTCATAGAGATACAGCTTAGCAAGCTTGCAGCTAACCATTGGTTGGACTGAACTTACTGACTACGATATAGGTGCTAAAGAAAGGACTGAAGGAGCTTAAAGGGTTTGCAATCTCATACGAATAACAACGATATCAACCAGCCAAACGCTCCACCACTCCCATGGACTAAAACACCAAACTATAAGCAAACATTGAGAGACATATGGCTCCAGTTGCATATGTATCAGAAGACAGCAGTGGTTGGCAGCAATGTGAGAAGAGGCTTTTTGTCAAGTGAGGGCATATTTTCCCATTGTAGGGGAATGTCAAGGCACTGAGATGAAGGGGGTGATTAGGAGTGAGTGTACCTTCATGGAGGCAAGTGGAGGTGGAGAGGGCATGGGAGTGGCATTGGGGAAGGAGATAACATTTCAAATAGAAGTGCAGAAAGTATCTAAAACAAAACAAAACAAACAAACCAACCAAACAAACAAACAAAGAAAAAACAAAAACAAACAAACAAACAAACAAAAAAAAAAAACAAGACTACACCTTCTTCAGTAATGTTCCAACTCTTAGCAGTGTCACTTAAGATGGGTCAAGAGAAGATCATCCTGAGTGAGATAACCCAGTCACAAAAGAACAGACATAATATGCAGTCACTGATAGTGGGATGCTAACCCCAGAGGCTTGCACTTCCCCAGAAACAACTCACAGACTGTATGAAGTCCAAGAAATAAAGAAAACAAAAAATATACATATATTCACAAAACAAGAAGACTTTGACTATTCCCATGTTGAGTTTTGTTTTGCATGTACTTTACGCTTATTGCAACTAGTACGTTTTCAATGCATACTGTCAAGCCCTTGAAAAAAATCAAGTACTGACTAAAAAACATATTTACATGGTTTTATGTAAAATTTATTTTAATGTCTGAAAAAACAGTACTGACAAAAATGTATAATTTTAAGCAAAAAATGTTTAAAATCTTTACATTTATCTTTGTTTTGCAAAATAAAGTCGTTTAAAAAAAAAAAAAGATGGGTCAAGCATATTCAAACCACCACACAAGCCACAGAGCCTTTGACCTACACGTCATGTGTGCAAGATGTGCTGGGGTAAAGGTGGTACAAAGCTTGTAGCAGTGGGCATCCAAAGACTGGTCCAGCTTGAGACCAATGCTACAAGAGGACTCCAACCCCTGACATTGCCGGGTGCGCCAAGAATGAGATGCTGTGTAGCCCAGAGACCTGAGATAAAACTAAACACAGAATAAAATGGAAAAAAGAGTAAATGAAATGGTTCTTACTGACATTCTTCTGGAGTCATCGACTAGAGCGGAGCATAACTGTCATCTTAGAGGCTTTATCCAGAAACTTTGGAGCACAGATTGCAGATGCCCCACAGCCAAACAATTGTTTCAGGATTTATTTAAAATCAAATTCAGAAGAACAACTTTTCAACTGTGTATATCACATAAAATTCCTTGACTGTGTTCCATTAGTTGACATAATCAATTAATCTCTTCTCAAAGGAACTCACAGAGACTGAACTGACAGTCAGGGACTCTGCATGGATCGGAACTAGGCTCTCTGAATGTGTTATTGTTGTGTAGCTTGGTCTTCTTGTGGGACTCCTAGTAGGTGGGCAGGAGCTGCCACTGACATTTACTAAACATGAAATAATAATGATGGAAAATAAAGATTATAAATACATAATTACTATATTAAGGAAAAAACTTGAATAGTTTTTTGATGTTTCAATATGTATTTAAACAAATTCAGAGGACCAGATTTTCGGTGCTGTGTTACAGTATAGAATTATGTAATAGTCTTTAGTTTTGACATTACTAAAACTTTTTGTTCCCTCAGAGCTAGGAATGACATGTGAGTAGTAGCTACATACATGCTGGGCTCGCACATCATACCACTAGGTCACCTCCAACTCACTAGAACTTTCCATTATTTCAAATCCACATTTCATAGGATAATCTCAACTACATATATTTTACATGTAGATAAGAAATAATAATCCTGTATTTTATTATTTTTTCTTTGTACATTTTTTTCTACAGCAGAGAAGAAAGTTTAGGATCCATTTTGTTTTTCTGTTCTTATCTTGGACATTATAATTTCCGATATTTAATGGGATACAGAATGTGTAGAATAGTGTCCTCTCTCAGTTCAGGCTAGATAAGCACTGTCCACACAGTTCAAAGAATGGGTAGCTGTAATTTGACAGTTTAAAATCAATAAGTATGATTTATGAGCTATTTATTTTGACTAATTAAATACTGCTTCAGTAATACATCTTTTCAGATGGATAGGATTTATTTAGAGTTAAATTTTGCTGCCTTTTGGAAATAGATGAATACCATATGTTATTTCATCCACAAAATAAAAATATACACATATGTAGATGTATTTGTATAACATAGAGAGGGTGATACATTGTACATTAATATAGTACCACATAAGAATTAGTAGGTAGCTGATAACTACACATTGCTAGCCAACTAAATTGAGAATAAGAAATACAAACTAATATATAAATGTGAAATAGTTTCTTCCCTTGATGCTATAAAATAATTCATGATAAGTAACAACTAAATGGAGAGTTTCTTTAGTTTGTACTACTAGTCTATCCTTCAATATAGTGAAAGTCTATCAACAAGGAGATAATGAACCTGGGCAAATTAAGTCTAGAGTCAGGAAAAGAAAGTAATGAAGGTTGTTGCTAAGCAACCATTCTTTTTTTGTAGTGTGAGAGTATGGCCTGTGGAATCATACTACCTGAATTTAGACTTCCCATTTTACTTACCTAATGTAGAAAATCACTCACAGACATGCAGAGAGATTAATTTCTTAAGTTGGTTATTATCATTACCAGGTTAGTAACCAATACAAACTATCATTGGTTCAACACTTGTCAACATGATCGTTCCCTGCATGACTTTTGGGCTGTAAGTATTCACCCATACATTTCTGATGATCCCATGATGAAATCTCCATTCTGTCCAAACTTAATTTACCCAAGGTCTTTAACAATCTAACACTATTAAAAATGAAAATATATAATTTTTTTCTGAGACTCAGGCAATCTCTCAACTAAGCATCTGTCTAATAAAATGGGCTACACATGCAGTTGCACAGAGTAATCAATCTTATTGCAAAAGGAAGGAAGGGAGGCATATGAAGGAGAGATCATACCAAAGTAAGACTGAAACCAAATAGTGAAATCAAAAGAAGCTGTAGCTCCCAGCTAG
Source organism: Micromys minutus (assembly GCF_963924665.1). NCBI lineage: Eukaryota > Metazoa > Chordata > Mammalia > Rodentia > Muridae > Micromys > Micromys minutus. Next base: position 184,101,117 of record NC_137969.1, on the reverse strand, counting down.
GCACCCAGGGTTCAGGATAGAATTGTCTGGACTTCAAAGGGCTTAGGTAGTCACAGATTACTGGTTTTTTGGGTGAAGCACATATAGACCATTTTTTGGGTTATATTAATTTGTGTTTGTAACTTTTCATGGAGGACATGTAATGCTTTTCTCCTCAATGTATGGGAAATCGCACTGCAGGACAAGTTTTATTGTCATGGCTTTACACAGTGGTCTCTCAGTCCTTGACTGTAAGGACTAATCATGCCAATCTCTGCCAGGTGTTAGGAATTTTCTGAAACTATGCTGTAACACTGCATGATCAACTCATGTTTAATGCTTTTAGAGTTTCTTTAGCTGCTGAAAACTCCTCTTTCCTCAAGCCAGCTCCAAAGACTTAAGTATAACATTGTCAGGTTGATCAGAGCAGTAGTTTTTAACCATTATCTGTAGTTTACGGTATTTACTTTCAGCATGAATGTAACAGAATGCCTGCCAAGAAGCAATTTTAAGGAGTAAGGATTTATTTTGATTTATAGTTCACAAGGATACAGAACATAAGGACATGGGAAATGTGGGGGTAAGAGGGTGATAAAGCTTGTCACATTGAGTCTGCAATCAGGAATCAAAGAGATAAAAGCTGATACTCAACTAGATTTCTTTTTCTGTAGATTTTTTGACACCCCTTCAAGTGATGTCACTGAAATTTGTATGAGACCTTGTACTGCCATTAACCTAATCTAGAAAGCCTCTTGCAGATATGCTAACAAATTTATCCTCATGGCAATTCTAGAGTCTGTAAAGTTAAAAAAAATATTTCTCACTGTATAATCTGAAATCAGATCCATTCAAGGCTCAGTGTAAGGGTAAAAGTATTCTAGCATTATAATTACTTATCATAGTGCTTCTAACTGGTCCCAAGAAAATCATTTTAAATACAATATAGTAATAAAGTTAATTAAAACAAATCTGGCAAAGGAATTCTATGAACTCAAGTGAAAGGAAATGTCTAAAATATAACCAAAATTTCTGGCAGAGAACATTCCAGCTGACTTGTTCTTATCATTGTTCAGAAGTCTTGCTTCTGGAACTTAAAATATTTTTCCTGAAAATATTAGGTCCATATAATTATCATTTTAATAGAAGCATACTTTATAGTGACCAGTGAACAATTAATAAAAAGAATTCTTCAGAACTAGAATTTAAAGTACTCTAAATATAACCAGAAGAGGTGAACGATCTGTGAAATCACAACAGCTTGAAAATTATTGTAGACGCTCACAGTCAAGTTATATTTATATTTTAAATACCAATATTATATAACATATGGTTTTAAATTGTATTAACATGTGTACTTCAAACACTATTTTGCCTTGAGTTTGAATCTGAGAAGTCTTTATATATTTTCAGTTTTATTTTAAACTTTAGAAAGACAGTGTGTTATATTCTAACAGCTAACTTAGATCTATCTAGGAACTTGGAAAGAATAAGATATAAACCTTGCAAAGTATACTTTTTAAGCACCGGCAAATTATCATTCCAAATTATTTTGATTCCTAACCTAAGGAGCATAGGTAGAATTTATATATATATATATATATATATATATATATATATATATATATATATATATGTATGTATGTATGTATGTATGTATGTATGTATGTATGTATGTATGTATGTATGTATACATACATACATACATACATACATACATATATATATAATATTAGAAATATAATGTTCAATAAAACATAAATGTATTTCAAGGTGAGCATGCTAAGAAATGGTGTTATGGTGGACAATTTATGACAAGAGCTTTGATCTGAAACCCGTTTACTAGTATCACTTCTAAAAGCCCATTTGCTAATACTTGAAAATATGAAAGTTTAGTGTGGCTGAACTTACCTAGGTGCTGCAATTAGATATCTATCTTATTACATTTAATTGGTTTATGAATGTATAATTTACTGTCTCAGGAAAATGTAAATATTGTAAGTTTTCACCTTAGTACTTAGAGAGTGCTCTAAATGCTTGGCACTTGAAGAAAACATCTTCAAAACTATGGGCTGGAATGTAATACATACTTCACTTGAATCAAGAGATGATTTCTATTATAAAACATTTTATTAAATGTATTTTAAGATCTATACATTTAGAATTCATCTACTTTTTTTCAATTTTGACTTATGAATCGAAGAAATCTAATGAACCTGAAATAAATATACAAACCAAAGTTTGAAAATATAGCACAACAATAAATTTATGGTAAATATACATAATAAAAGTAAATATTTTAAAAACAAAAATTAGTAAAGAAAACATCAGATTACATCATGTCTTATTTTATTTTCTTTTTTACATGAAGCTCCTAGTTCCTGTCTTCACAAACCTTTGGACTTTTCTTCAAACAGTTTCCTCCACTACCTCATGACTTCCTCAAAGACAAGAACCTGTTTAGACACTACTGTAAAGAAGCACACAACTAGCAAATGTGCATTTTCTGGCTCCTTGTTACATGCCATTCTTTATAACTAATGATAGGTTTCATAACAGGGAGGTGTCTGAGTCAGTAATGCTCTCTATAATAGCAGGAGATCAGATCCCATGGGAAAGAAAAAATGATAGGTGCCGATGCAGGTATCTATAAGTGCAGTGCTGGGAGACATCAACGAGAAGCTAAAACTAGCAGGTGATAGTCCCAAGATGGTTTTGCCATGAACTGTTTAGTTAAGGATAGATACATTTCTGCATGCAAGGTCCAGTAGAATTTTATTTCAGGAAAATTCCTGTAACACATATGTTTTTCCTGTTATTATATATATATATATATTATATATATATATATATATATAACAAGCACTAGGTTTTAGCCCATCCTTTTGAACAGATTTCTGAAAAACAACGAAGATATACTGTCTCGTAGTGATGTCCTGTAGTAATAGACAGCTAGATGACTTCTTAATTATGATCCTATAGGTATCACTAAAATTATATTTTTAATTTTTTATAATAGGAGTGCTATTAAATACTTTCTGATATCAAAATTACATTGAGAACTCTGCCAAGCTTCAAGTATCACTAGTTAATTGGTTCGTAGAGAATAAACAGGCATTTACAACTTAGAACACATTCTAAGAGGTTTCAAAACCATTAACCAAAGGAAACTGAGAATTTACTATAGATGCAGTGACAGAGGATAAATATTGACTAGGTTTATCTGTATTAAACTTCACTAATAGCTTAATCACCAAAGTTAACTCTCCATGAACCTGTAAAGCTAGTGATACTGAATGTTTAGCCAGATAATTACTCTTAATGGATACACATGTAAACATTTTCTGTTGTAGACTTCTTAGTCAATTTATGATTTAAATTTATGTGCAAACTTGTGGTAAACTTTTACCTTTTGATCATGCTTTGTGAATAATATATAAGTGTTGAAGACAAAGAAAGAAAACCTTTTAGACAGAAGTCAACTTAAGAACTTAGAAATAAAGACATTGAGAATAAGAGCATTGTTACATCGGAGCAGGAGGAGAGCACAAAATTCCAGGGAATATACAGAGTAGAATAACCTAGAAACTATAAGGCAACATAAAAAGGTACAAGAGCAATATAAAGAATACAGAGGGAAAGAGAACAAAACAAAGACAATACAGAGAGAACAGAAGGAACAGGCAGGCTTCTCCTTATTACGGGACAGAAGATGTTTTTCTTAATAGGTTTAGTCTTAGTAAAGAGAACAAATTTTTCTTCTTACAGACTTGGTTTTTATTCATTTAGCAATGAAAATGTAGAAGTTTTTTCTTTCTGTATACAATAAAGATTCAAGCTTATTTATTTTTTATCCAGAATAAGTGAGTTCTTTCTACACTGGCTCTTGGTCTTTAGCTCCATGTATTATATATATGTGTGTGTGTCTGTAGATATATTTGTTTGATGATATAATTATGAAATAGTATGAAAGCTGGGTACAACTGGCTCAAATGGATATATATACACACACACACACACACACACACACATATATATATATATATATATATATATATATATATATGTGAGTTTATGTGAGATTATACCATATTTGCTTGTATAAAAGAGACTCTCTTCTCCTTGAATAAAAGTTTATTGTTTCAAACTTCTCCCAAGCCTGACAAAGGTGAGACACCTGGGCAAAAGGGAAAAGGTTCTTATTCCCCTTCTGTTTAGGGTAAGGTGCTAAATACCAGAGACTACAGTTTCTGGCCTTAAAGGGGCTGAGATCAGTCACCTACAATATTACAGTGACTTATACTTAAGATAGGTAAACATTTTATTATTTAAAAACAACCGTAAATATCTAGTAAAACCAACTCTTACTACTCTCAGATGCTCTTACCCCTCTCTTGCCTCAAAAACAAAACACCAGCAGCAGCAACAACAAAAAACCAAAACAAAATCAAAACAAAAACAATCAAAGAAACAATAACAACCAAACTTAACAGAACAGAAAAACATCCTGGGCTGGCTCTTGACAAATAGATAAGAGGGACATATAACGTGGACCGTGAAGAATGAAAATACTTGACATTGACCTCTGGATTCTACATGTATCTGCTCACATACATGTGTTCTCACATGAATACACACAACCACATGCAAACACACATACCACACATAGATGCATACACACACACACTCACATCGAAAGAGGCAACATGAAGTAGCGAGTGTGTCTTATAGTTTTATAATCCAATAATTAGATACACTGTCTGTTACCCATGCCTTTAATACCAGCACCTGTGAAGCAGAAGTAGGAAGAGGTATGGCTAATACATCCAAATACATCTATTATGGTCAAGGAACATTTTCAAGAGTCTCTCCTTAAAATATATTTTGGTTGTGACTCTGTTTCTCGGCATTCATCACCACAACCTAACTGCTCTCAATATCATGAATTCTAAAAGGCCTGAGTGGAATCAAGAACCATGCAGGTTTACTGTCCTTTCCAAGTACTAGGTCTCCTCTTTTCTCTGTGTTTATAATTTCCTTCTCTCTGTATTTACTTCCTATGTTTATTCCAAAAATTGAGATTATGTGTTCTCTACTAATAAACTGAAGGCTTATTCATACCAGGAAAAGCTTTTTGAATCTTTCCTTTTGCAGCTCCTATTTCACTAGGTAAACCTCTCAGCTTCTAGAGTCTCCTTAGCAGTGGACTCAGAACTAATCTGTGTGGCCAGTTCTGGAGGGGAATGCTATCAAGTACAGGTTAGGTAACAGTTAAAAATCGTGTCATTCCTCAGAGAGCAGATACTAGCAGCAGACAGAGCCCAGCTCAAGGCTCAGTTTATCACTTAATAACATACGATATATTCTTTTCTGTATATTAGTTGCTGTTCAATAAAAAGTTTTAGTGTGTCCAGGAATGAACTTCGTAACTGCCATGGTGAGTAGTCATAGTGTAAATAATGCATTAAACACTTTTTAAAGAACAAGACAATCAAGACTTTCATTTCTGGTACTTGGTACCTGAAGTTTCCATATCAGAAGAGAAACTATAGAGGCTTAATAATCTAATATCTAAGCAGAATAGTCTTTTATAATTTCACTGAATGTTATGTAAAATGACGATACAAAAGCAGGAGCTAAATACTGATATTTGTTTGAGACACACAAGTCCTATGCATCAAAGTGAAATAAAATGAAAGACAGGTTGGGAGGAAAATAAAGCATTTCAAAGGACACGTTTCCAGAATGAGAATTACTCTATAAACCTTAGAATGGCACCCACTGGTTACATAGAAAATGTCTTGTTGATTGTGAAATTCTGTAGTAATGGTTCTCTGCAGAAATTACAGGAGTAAGTAAAAATGCATTTTTGGTGGGGGGCTGTCTCTCTGTTATTTCCCATTAGTGAACTTATTCTTCCTCAGTAGCAGCTCTCATGGACTTCTACTTGCAAGTAGCTACTAGTGATCAAGATTCCATGCTCTTTGACAGAACACTGCATCTAAACCTGAGTGTTATGGGAGGAAAAGGAAGCTGATCCATGATAAATAAAATTTAGGGAGAATCTAATGAAGGGCCAAATATAGTACAATTTTTTTTTTCTCATTTGCCAATTGAGAAAACAAGTAATAGTGATCAAAATATGTCCTCTGCTTACATGGCTACCAAGTGGCAAGGTTTTAAACATAGTAGAGTTTCTAGATGGTGAGGGAAATGAATATGAAAAACACGAATTTATGTAGTACACAAAAGTGGCTAACATATTCAAGACTAAGAGAGTTTAAAGCTAGGTGTGATAAAAAACATATCCTTCTGCTTTTACTAATATGAATTAAAATTCTTAAACAGGATGTTCAGTCTCTTCTATTTTTTCTTTACTGGATAAGCGGAATCCGAAGTCTCCAGAAATGGAAGAGCATTCAGGCAGTGTTTGAGGGTCTATGACGGCTCTAGATTGGTTCTAAATTTTCATGTAGGATTCAACTATGCCTCTTAATTTTTGTCTATAACAGAATTCTACTAAAGTGAAGAGCTGGGTAAAAACAGTAAGGACTCAGCTAGAGAAGCAAAAGTTAAATAAAGAGTAGTCCTTGGGTCAGGAAATCTTAGCATCTGCTGTTAAATCATCTAATAATGTCTCATATGGTCAGCCCTCATGTACAGTTGGCTACACATACACCATATGTGTTATCTATATCAGATGCATCTCATAATTGTTATCCAAGAACTTCAGAAGTGAAAAACGGCTATACACACTATTAATAGCTTCATCTGTAGAGTACCTGACAGGGTAGGCAGGGTTGGGTCAGACTCCTTCCTTCTGTTTCATTTTACTCTGAAACAGCCACAAATAGAACCTATCCAGTGCCTAGATACATTTTAGGCCTGAAGGAACCTAGCTGTCATGATGTTTCAGAGAGTGTCCAATAGTACCAGTATCCTTTGAACTCATCATAAAACTGGGAAATGTATGTAATTCTACATGAAATTGCACACCACAATTTTGTTTGTTTCAAGTAAATTAATCCCTAAACCTGTATATAAGAATGATTACTCAGGCCACAAATTTCCAAAGATGTTTCCATAAAGTTTCACATTTATATCATCAGGGCATACAAACATGCAAACAGTAATATATATTGGGCTAAACCTAACCATATATGGGGCTAAACCTAACCATATATTGGGCAATAAAAATGTAAAAAAAAAATGTTAATGGTATTTGTCATAAAACCTAAAAGACATATGAGTAATACAAAGGTTTATTATTAAAAATATCCTCATTAACCTTTGACATTTGAGGAGAAGAAACATAAATGTTGACAGTCTTACCTGTGGCTTATAAAATTTGATTGCAATATAAACACATTGATATTACTTTACATATTTAATACTCTCATACACTGTCCTTTCTTGCTGCATACATCTATGGAGTTAATGTCATATATAATGTCTATCTCTTACTCTGACATATTTCTTCAGCCTTTAATGGTGTTTGTATTGCATGAAACACTGAAGCAAGTGTATGGGCTGCATCATCCAAGAAACCTTCTAAAATTTCAAAACTTGCTCATACCAAACTGCCACAAACTACTTCTCCAAATGTGAAAGAAATACAACCAGTCTCATTACAAAGCTAGTATTTCCCTAGCACAAAAACAAAATAAGCATGTAATTTCCACAACAAAATAAAACAATAGGAATTTTTATAAATTTCTAATAGTAGAAAGAAAAAAGAGCTTGCTATAAGCTCATATATTATTATTTGTACTACAAGAAACAACTCAAGAAAATATATGACATGGGTATTAGTATTATTTGGTTAACAAAATATTTAAATGAACTTAATAAAAATTAGATAGGACATGACTAATTATGAGACATTTTATTAAGATTATTTAATAAACAGTACTCTCATCTCCAAATTAGGAAGATTTAATTTTTGAAGTATTTTCATGGCATTTATTTTATAAACTTGTTTACATGCAAGAAAATTATATCATCTACTAGTATCTGATGTGATTAGCATAGACACAAGAACTTACAGGGTTATTTACCAAATTACATGTATTTATGGACAGTTACCAGCTTAGCCAATATACAGAATGCTAATATATAAAACAATAAAATGTCTATACAGCCATATAGAATCATTTTTAAACTTAAAGGAATACCAAGTGAAAGTTAGTATATAAAACCTGAATATGATTCACTACTTTTGTCCCATCTTGCTAGGATAGAGAATAGATAACCCCCAAAGAATAAAAGCTAAAGTGCCAAGCTTTTCCTGTTTTCCTGAGTAGGGACAAGTATCATTGTCTACAATTTAGAGCAGGAATTATTTATTATTAATATTGTTGGGGAGAAATATTTACTGGCATTTACTTGAAGCTAACATGGGATGGTGTTCCAAGAGGGCAAATGTCTGATATACCAATGTAAATAAGAACAATGAAAATTACCAAATCAAAGCTTCCTGTTTTCCCTTGGAATAAAGGATGATCACCATTCACATACTGAGCAGTGTAGGGGCTTATGCTGTGTGTCATTAACTGTAACTTCCAACATATATTTCAAGTATTTACTTTGAGGCACATGAAATTGAAATGGTCATGTTGGCCACTGCACTATACATTATAGCCCCATTAAAAGCAAAGAAGAAAAACTGATTCATTTATAGTTTCCTGTTAATGTGAAGATGTACTCTGAACATTCAGTACTTACATAGAAACGGTCTAATGTACATAGTGATCGTCTGTAATGACATAGTTATCCATAGGAATCATAATTATAAATCCATCGTTTGTTGCCTTACCGGCTGTTGAATTTCTCTGGGTGCTTTTCTCTCATGATGTGGAATCTGTGTGCAATGGAAGCATCCTAAAAAAAGAAATGGAGGAGTGATATTTGTGATTTTATTATCTTGTAAGAATATAAATTAAGAAACAAGATTTTATACCAGTTCATTCTTTACAATGTTATTGACAAGATGTTCTAAAATTAGATGTAAAGTATAGGAGAATATGACTACATAATCATGCCACAAACCTTCAGTTGTCATATTTACATAAGAAAATGATTTCTACTTAAATTATATATCCTTTAATTCCTGTTTCAGACCCTTGCTTAGATTCTGTTTAAAGGAATATATTTTGTCATAATGTCAAAAAGTACTTGAATGTATTCCCAAATAAGAGTAAAAGAAATGGCTTAAGTAGAAAAATCATCATATTGATATGTTCTTGCTCCTTTAAGATTGATTGTGGGTAAAAGGACAATGAAAGCCTGGTGATCTAATAAAGCAGTGTAATCACTGGTCTCAGACATTGCTCAGTATGTCCTGATGTGCAATTAATAACTGTTCATAACACATGCAGCTTTCTGGCCCATCTCCTTAATGGAGATAACCAACAGAGAGAAGGTCACAGAGACTTGGTGACAAATATAATCTCTCAGATGCTAAATACAACAGTTTTGAAGCCCAGTTGGTGCCACTTTCTTTTTGGTAGTCCATCCAGAGTTTCTTCTTTAGTAGAAGAAGAAAACTGAATGTGTGATAGTGGCAGATTGTGACTCAAGATTTTGGAACATAGACCATTGAATCCAATATTAAGCCCCCTCAAAATTTCAAGTGAGGAGATATTTTTCCATTTTCTGCTACACATAATCACTCAAAAGAGAAACTAACATATTTACCAATAATCTTAAGAGAAAATAGCTTTTCTAATTGAATGTTTAGTTTGCCTCAGACTGAAGACAAAAGGAAAAATAAAACTAACTCAAAAGAAGTAAAGAAGTTGTGGATTTGAAAGAATCTTGAAAACACTAATCAAGGATTTAGAGTCTAATGAATGAAATCAAAAGGCTAATGTGTTTGCTCATGCATAACAAAGCACAAGAACTAACAAGAGGGACCAAGAGCTGCAGATGGCAAAGAGGCTCTCTCTGTAAGACAGAGCAAGCAGCAGCTATTTATATACATCTTTAAACACTCTCAATTGTCAAGTAATTGAGTTATTTTTCAAGAAAAAGATACAACCGTATAGATAGAATGATATAGGGACAACAGTTATAATAAAATTTTTGAATTGATGTTTCTAACATGCAATTTTGAAACAGAAATTAAACATGTTCAATATAGTTATTTCAATTTTTTGGCCTATTAGGTTGCATATATTGTAACAAGTATTATAGATACTTATTAAGAAATCAATGCAACAGTGAGATCATGTATTTATTTTCTAGTGACACAATTATACAGACATTTAAAGCAAACTATTGGTGGTCTACATGTTCCTCGATCTGTAATTCTTTTTTAAAAGCATCAGTCTTTATTTCTAATACAACATGACTTGGAGTAATCAATCAGCTTTATAAATTCAGCAAATAATTATACAAAAAGGAAAGAGGCCCAGTGCCTAAGAGAGTGAAGAGCCAATACTTCTTGTCCATTCGGAGAATATCATTGAATTATTTTTCTTGAATTATTTGTTTCTTCTAGTTATAGTTCATGTAGGATGATTTTCTTTAAAGTACATATTTTTGCAATAAAAATTGTGTCCAGAAATACAAGAGAAGCTATGCAGAAAAAGAGAAATAAGAAGGAAACCAAAGAATATTTAAATAGATAGGAATATATTTGAGGAACCTACTTGTGCAGAACATTATCATGCCCACTACTGAAAGATAAACTTAGTATTAACTCTATCTCCAAGATAATCAGAAAATTGAGAAGAAGAGAGAACTAAAGCTAGGATGCAGCTCTGGTAAGCTTTTGTCCTTTCAATGGATTCCACTACAAAGAAAGCTAGCCTTGTGAGTACAGGGTTGACTCTGGAAAATGACAGCAGGTGTTCATTTGGAGAAGAATTCAGACTAAATTTGCTAGGGACCCTGTTCCTATGGCATTACCCCAAAGGATCCTAAGAAATGCTGACAGCTGCTTAACAGCCATTGTTTTAGAGATACTTAGGATTCTAATGAGAGATCACATAAGAAATTTCAAACACAGCATTTTAAATTTACCCTTTCTATGTAGTGTAGTTCTTAGGGAACAAAACAAAACTCAACTTAATGTGAACTTCCTAGCATACATAAACTGAATTCACATCAGTCTTTGAGTTCCAGGCTACTTGCCTGTCAATAAACTGTTTTCTCTTCTACTTATAAGCTACATTATGTTTAAAAAAAATATACCTACTCTGTTGTAATGGTGATTAAACACAATGATTATTTACAATATATTTTATTTACTAAGATTCCACCTCACACCAGTCAGATTGGCCAAGATCCAAAACTCAGATGACAGCAGATGCTGGCGAGGCTGCGGAGAAAAAGGAACACTTCTCCACTGTTGGTGGGGTTGCAAGCTAATACAACCACTCTGGAAATCTGTCTGGCGATACCTCAGAAAATTGGATATAGTACTAACTGAAGACCCAGCTATTCCACTTCTGGGCATATACCCCAGAGACACTTTAATACACAACACAGATATATGCACCACAATGTTCATAGCGGCTCTATTTATAATAGCCAGAAGCTGGAAGGAACCCAGATGTCCTTCAGAAGACGAATGGATACAAAAATTGTGGTACATATACACAATGGAATACTACTCAGCCACCAGAAACAATGACTTAACCAAATTCTTAAGAAAATGGCTGCATCTAGAGAAGATCATCCTTAATGAGATAACCCAGTCACAAAAGAACAGACATAATATGCAGTCACTGATAGTGGGATGCTAACCCTAGAGGCTTGCACTCCCCCAGAAACAACTCACAGACTGTATGAAGTCCAAGAAATAAAGAAAACAAAAAATATACATATATTCACAAAACAAGAAGACTTTGACTATTTCCATGTTGCATTTTGTTTTGCATGTACTTTACGCTTATTGCAACTAGTAGGTTTTCAATGCATACTGTCAAGCCCTTGAAAAAAATCAAGTACTGACTAAAAAATATATTCACATGGTTTTATGTAAAATTTATTTTAATGTCTGAAAAAACAGTACTGACAAAAATATATAATTTTAAGCAAAAAAAAAAAAAAAAAAAAAAAAAAAAAGAAAATGGTTGCATCTAGAGAATATCATCCTGAGTGACATAACCCAGTACAAAAGAACAGACATAATATGCAGTCACTGATATTGGGATGCTAGCCCCAGAGGCTCGGACTGCCCCAGAAACAACTCACAGACTGTGTGAATTTCAAGAAGAAAAGAAAACAAAACAAAACAAAAAAACAAAAAACAAAAAAACAAAACAAAACAAAACAAAAAAAAAAACAAAACAGAAAACGTCATGTTCAATCCTTACACACCAAGAAAACGTTGACTAATTCCGGGTCACCTCCTGTTTTACATGTACTTTTTGCTCATTGTAACTAGTAAGACCTTAATGCAGAGTATCAAACCTTAAAAAAAGAAAAAAAAAAAAAAAAAAGCCAAGCACTGACACAATTGTATTTGTATACATTTATGCAAAAATATTTAATTTTTTTCTTTTATCTTTGTTTTTTATAATAAAGTTAAAAAACATGCTGAAAAAAAAGATACTCATATGGTTTGTGAACATTGAGAATGTTACAGAAATAATATTGGATGCTAAAGCGTGTTTAATATTGCATAATTTTAAAACATATACTTTTTGTCTTTTAAGTTGGTTTTATTTCCTTAACATAACAAGTTTTATTTTATACTAATTGATTTAAGAAGTAAATTGAAAGATATCAATTCTTTTAATGCAAAATGAATTTAAGTTTCACAGTATTATTTAAGCAGTAGTTCCTTTGTGATTTTTTGATATATGTAGTTACACACATATAAATGTATATAAAATGAGAAAATTGTTGTTTATGAAAGAACAAATAAGTTTCTACTCCAGAAAGCTCAGAACACCCCAGAAAAAACTCACAGACTATATGAAGTTCAAGAAAAAACAAAGAACAAAAAAAAAAAAAAAGAAAATGAAAAATCATTATGCTTAAACTTTACATACCAAGAAAACATTGACTAATTCCAGGTTACATTTTGTTTTACATGTACTTTATGCTCATTGTAACTAGTAAGATTTTAATGCTTACTATCAAACCTTTAAAATAACCAAGTACTGACAAAAATGTATTTGTAAACTTTCATACAAAAATGCTTAAAATCTATACATTTATCTTTGTTTTTTTTAAACTTTATTTTAAAAAAACAAAGATAAAAGAAAAAAATTTAAACATTTTTGCATAAATGTATACAAATACATTTTTGTCAGTGCTTGGTTTTTTTTTTTCTTTTTCTTTTCCTTTTCTTTTCTTTTTTTTTTAGGGTTTGATACTCTGCATTAAGGTCTTACAAGTTAACAATGAGCAAAAGTACATGTAAAACAGGATGTAACCCAGAATTAGTCAACGTTTTCTTGGTGTGTAAGGATTGAGCATAATGGTTTTTTTTTGTTGTTGTTTTTTTTTGCTTTGTTTTGTTTTTTTCTTGAAATTCACACAGTCTGTGAGTTGTTTCTGGGGCAGTCTGAGCCTCTGGGTTTAGCATCCCACTATCAGTGACTGCATATTATGTCTGTTCTTTTGTGACTGGGTTATCTCACTCAGGATGCTATTCTCTAGATGCAACCATTTTCTTAAGAATTTGGTTAAGTCATTGTTTCTGATAGCTGAGTAGTACTCCATTGTGTAAATGTACCACAATTTTTGTATCCATTCATCTACTGAAGAACATCTGGGTTCTTTCCAATTTCTGGCTATTATAAATAGAGCTGCTATGAACATTGTGGTGCATGTATCTTTGTTGTATATTGGAGTGTCTCTGGGGTATATGCCCAGAAGTGGAATAGCTGGATCTTCAGGTAGTACTATGTCCAATTTTCTGAGGAATCAACACACTGATTTCAGGAGTGGTTGTATCAGTTTATAACACCAACAGTGGAGAAGTGTTCCTCTTTCTCCACATCCTTGCCAGCATCTGCTGTCATCTGAGTTTTGGATCTTGGCCAATCTGACTGGTGTGAGGTGGAATCTCAGAGTTGTTTTGATTTGCATTTCCCTGATGGCTAAGGATGTCGAGCACTTCCTTAGATGTTTCTCAGCCATTCCATATTCCTCAATTGAGAATGTTTTGTTTAGCTCTGTACCCCATTTTTTCATAGGGTTGTTTGGTTCTCTGGTGTCTAGCTTTTTGAGTTCTTTGTATACCTTGGATATTAGGCTTCTATCTGGATGTTTTCTACAGTATTATTTCTGTTCTTATGTTATCACTGTTGTTAAAAAATTTCCCTAATTTAGAGAATGCTTTGTAAAGATTATGGCAAATTATTATTGACATTTCATTATTTTCATATTGTAATTTACCAGAATTTGGTCAGTTCAGTTAAGTTGGTCACAGCCATGTCATTCTCTGTTGCCATGTTATAGAACAAAGTGACACTATCAGATATGTGAGACAAAAACTACATGGAACTTAAATTCTGACATTCCATCACCTACCTAAATCAATCCTAAGTCAAGTAGTTGTATCACTGAAATTGATGAAAAAGTACTTTGTAACGATTATTATAGAAAATTGTATATGATATGCAAAATACAGGAGCATGTAAATAAGGTTTCTTGATAGTCAAGTATATAAGTCAGGGATTGGTCACCAGACATAGCAGCAAAAGTAATATAGAGCTTGAGACCACAAGAGAAAAATACTCCAGGCAACTTTTCATAAAGATACCTAAGAACTTTTATTCCATATTTTGTATTCCCCGCTGGTAATTTGGTTTCAGTTCACCTAGAAACAAGAAAAGGCCTACAGGTCTGAACCTGAGCCCTGAGCAGACCTTGGCCTCTGGTGCTGCATACAACCCCACAACACCTAGAAGAGGGCCCTGACCCAGATGCTCTACCTTGCCCAGGACCACAGGTTCTCTAACCTACCCAAGAACACAGAATCACAGGACAACAGGAACACAAGTGAACTAACAGCCACAATATCACAGAGGAAGCTAGACTCCCAGGAGATTGGTCACACACAGAAGCATTAGAGCTCTGAAATACTCAAGGACATCAGGAACTTGGCCACAATGTTACTCCAGTATCTCAGAGGCAACTTGACTCTCAGAACCACTGAGATAGTCAGGAACCCACTATAACTGGGTCCCAAAATCACAGGTTCACAGATACACCTTAACCCTGAAGAGTTCTGACACAGCCAGGATCTCAAGAAGGACAGGATCCAGTCAGAGACAGCTAGGGAAGGTAGCACTAGGGACAACCAAATTATGAGAGGCAAGTGTAAGAACATAATAAACAGAAACAAAGACTACTTGACATCATCAAAATCCAGTTATCCTACTACAGCTAGAAATAGATATCCCATCACACCTGAAAAGCGAGATTCAATTTGAAATAATTTCTTGTGCTGATGATAGAAGTCTTGAGAAAAGACATGGATAACCTCTTTAAAAAATACGAGTTAGCAATGCCAAATGGGAGAAAAATTGGACAAAAACTCCAGGATCTAAAAATGGAAATAGAAACAATAAGCATATCACAAAGGGAAAAAGATCTAGAGATAGAAAACCTAGGAAAGAGATTATTAATTATAGATGCAGGCATCAGCAACAAAATGCAAGAGATACATGAGAGAATCTCAGGGGAAGAAGATACCATAGTAATCATTGATACAACAGTCAAAGAAAATGCAAAATGCAAAAAGCTCCTAACCTAAAACATCCAAGAAATCCTGGATAAAATGAGAAGAGCAAACATAAGAATACTAGGCATAAAAGTGATCAATATTCCCAACTTAAAACACCAGTAAATATCTTCTATAAAATTATAGAAGAAAACTTACCTAACCTAAAAGAAGATTGCCATGAACAGACAAGAAGCCTACAAAAATCCATATAAACTGAACCAGAAAAAAAAATTTCCCATCACATAGTAGTCAAAACACCAAATGCTCAAAACAAAGAAAAAATATTGAAAGCAGTAAGGGAAAAAGAACAAGTAACATACAAAGTCAGACCTACTAGAATTACACCAGACTTTTCAACAAAGACCATGATAGCTAGAAGATCCTGGTCAGATGTCATTTAGACCCTTAGAGGACACAGATGCCAGCCCAGGTTACTATACCCAGGAAAACACTCAACTACCATAGATGGAGAAACTGAGATATTCCATGACAAAAATAAATTCACACAATATCCTTCCACAAATCCAACCCTACAAAAGATAATAGATAGAAATCTTCAACACTAGGAGAGAAACTACACCCTAGGAAAAGCAAGAAAGTAATCATTTTGCAACAAACCCAAAAAAACATATCCACACACATAATTGTACTTTTAACAACAAAAATAACAGGAAGTAACAATCACTATTGCCTAATATTTCTTAACATTAATGGACTCCATTGCCCAATTTAAAAAAAAAAAAAAAAAAAAAAAAACTTACAGGGTAGATACCTAAACAGGACATAGCATTTTGCTGCATACTGGAAACACACCACAGTGACAAAGACACACACTACATCAGGGAAAGAGGATGAAAAAAAATCAAAGCAAATGGCCCTCAAGGAACAACCTGAAGTAGCCATCCCCATTCCAATATCAAATAAAATTGACTTTCAATCAAAAGTTATCAAAAGAGATAAAAGGTAAGCTTCATCCAATGAGAATTTTACTATGATGAACTCTCAGTTCTGAACATATATACTTCAAATGCAAGGGCATTCACTTTCACAAAAGAAACTTTACCAAAACTCAAAGCATACATTCCACATAAAACAATAATTGTGGAAGACTTTAACACCTTACTGTCTTCAATAGACAGATCATGGAAACAGAACTGAACAGAGACACAGTGAAACTAACAGAAGTTATGGACCAAAAGGATTTGTCAGCTATCTATAGGTCATTTCATCCTAAGACAAAAGACTATAAGTTCTTCTCAGCACATCATTGTATCTACCCCCAAACTGAGCATATAATCTGTCACAAAGCAGGCCTTAACAAATACAAGAAGACCGAAATAATGTCATGCATCCTAAAAGACAACCACAAACTAAGGCTGATCTTCAACAACAACAACAACAAAAAAAAAAAAAAACAAACAAACAAAAAAAAAAAAAAACAGAAAAGACACATACACATGGAAGCTGAACAATGCTCTACTCAATGATAACTTGACCGAGGAAAATAAAGAAAGAAATAAAAGATTTTTTTAAAATTTAATGAAAACGATGGCACAACATACCCAAACGTATTGGACACAATGAAAGCAGTGCTAAGAAGAAAACTCATAGTTTAGAGTGCCTCCAAAAAGAAACTAGAGAAACATATACTAGCAGCTTGACAACACACCTGATAGCTCTAAAACAAAAAAAATAAAATTCATGAAAAAGGAATAGAAGCCAAAAAATAATCATATTCAGATCCAAAATCAACCAAGTGGTAACAAAAAGAACTATATAATCAACAAAACCAGGAGCTGATTCTTTGAAACAATCAACAAGATAGATAAACTCCTAGCCAGGCTAATGAGAGAGCACAGGGATAATATCCAAATTAACAAAATCAGAAATGAAAAGGGAGACATAATGACAGAAACAGGGTAAATTAGAAAAATATTCGTATCCTACTACAAAATCTTATACACAACAACACTGGAAAATGTGGATTATGTGGACAAATTTCTAGAGAGATACCAGTTTCCATGTTAAATCATGATGAGATAGACCATATAAACTGTTCAATAACTCCTAATGAAATAGAAGCTGTCATCAAAAGTCCCCCAACTAAAAAAACCCAGGACCAGATGTCTTTAGTACAGAATTCTTTCAGACCTTCCAAGAAGACCTAATACCAATACTCTACAAACTATTTCACAAAATGGACCAGAAGAAAGATGACCCAATTGCTTCTATGAAACCACAATTACACTTATACCGAAACCACACAAAGTCCCAACACAGAAAGAACTTAAGACCAATCTTCCTTATAAGCATTGATGCAAATATACTCAATAAAATTCTCCTAACTGAATCCAAGAAAACATCAAAATGATCTTCCATCATGATCAAGTAAGCCTCATCCAAGGGATGCAGGGATGGTTGAATATTTGGAAGTTTCTTAATGTAACCCACTATATAAACAAACTCCAAAACAAAATAAAAAAAACACATGATCATCTCATTAGATGCTGAGAAAGCATTTGACAAACTTCAACATCTCTTTGTGATAAAAGTCTTGAAAAAATTAGGAATTAAAAGCTCATATATAATCATATTAAAAAAGGAATACAACAAACCAGTAGCCAATATTAAACTAAATGGTGAGAAACCTGAAGCAATCCCACTAAAATCATGAACTCAAAGTCCTAGCCAGAGCAACTAGACAACCAAAAGGGGTCTACAAATTGGAAAGGAAGAAGTCAAAAGATAATTTTTTGCAGATAGTATGATATTGTACTTAAATGACCAAGGAATTCAACTGGGGAAATCCTAAACTTGATGAACAACTTTAGCAAAATGGCTCCATATAAAATTAACTCAAAGAAATCAGTAACTTTCCTCTACTCAAAGAATAAATAAGCTGAGAAAGGTATTAGGAAAAGAATATTCTTCACAATACTGACAAACTATATAAAAAAACCTTGGTGTGACTCTAACCAAGAAAGTGAAAAGTTTTTATGACAAAAAATTTGAGTCTCTGAAGAAAGAAATTGAAGAAGATCTCAGAAGATGAAAAGATCTCCCATGCTCATGGATTGGCAGGATTAATATAGTAAAAATGGCCATCTTAGTAAAAAGCAATCTACAGATTTGGTGCAATCCTCATCAAAATTCCAACTCAATTCTTCATAGAGTTGGAAAGATAAATTTGCAAAGTTATTTTGGAATAAAAAAAGACCCAGGATAAGAAAAACTAATCTCAACAATATAAGAACTTGGGGAATCATGATCTCAAACATCAAGCTGTATTACAGAGCAATTGTGATAAAAACTGTATGGTACTGGTACAGATACAGAAAAGTGCATCAGTGGAATAAAATGAAAACCCCAGAAATGAACCCAAACATCTATGGTCACTTGATATTTGAAAAGAAAAAAAAAACCATCCAGTGAAATAAAAACAGCATTTTCAACAAATAGTACTGGTTCAATAGTAGGTCAGCATTTAGAAGAATGCAAATTAATCCATTCTTATCTACATGAACAAGTATCAAATCCAAGTTTATCAAGAACCTCCACAAAAAAAAAAAAACAGATACACAGAATCTAATTGAAAAGAAAGTGGTGAATATCCTCAAATAAGTAGGAACAGGGGAAAATTTATGAACAGAACACCAGTGGTTTATATTTTAAGATCAAGAATTAACTAATAGGACCTCATAAAATTGAAAAGCTTCTATAAGGTAAAGGACATGATCGATAGGACAAAACAATAATCAAAGACTGTCAAAAAGATTCAGAAAAGATCTTTATCAATGGCACATCCAATAGAGGGCTAATATACAATATATACAAAGAACTCAAGAAGGTAGACTGAAGAGAATAAAAAAAAACCTTATTAAAAATTGGGGACAGAGCTAAATAAAGGATTCTCAACTGAAGAATATCGAATGGCTGAGAAACACCTAAAGAAATGTTAAACATCCTTAGTCATCAGGGAAATGCAATTCAAAACAATCCTGATATTCCACCTCACACCATTCAGAATGGCTAAGATAAAAACTTCAGGTGAAAGCACATGCTGGATACATAAAATGAGGAATACTCCTCTGTTGGTGGGATTGCAAGATGGTATGACCACTCTGGAAATCAGTCGTGGTTCCTCAGAAAATTTGACATAATATTACCTCAGGACCCAGCTATACAACTCCTGGGCATATACCCAAAAGATGCTCCAACATATAACAGAGATACATGCTCCACTATGTTCATAACAGTCTTTTTTTTTTTTTTTTTTTTTTTTTGTCATAGCCAGAAGCTGGAAGGAACGGACATATCCTTCAACAGAGGAATGAGACAGAAAGTGAGATACATTTATAGAATGGATTGCTAATCAGCTATTAAAAAAATGTCTTCATGAAATTCTTAGGTAAATGGATGGAACTAGAAAATATCATTCTGAGTAAAGTAATTCAATCATAAAAGAACATACATGGTATGCACTCTCTGATTAGTGGATATTAGCCCAAAAGCTTGGGTTATCCAAGATACAATTCACAGTCTATAAGAAGCCCAAGAAGAAGGAAGACCAAATTGCAGATGCATCAGTCCTTCTTAAAAGGGGGAACAAAATATCCACTGGAAAAAATACAAAAAAAAATTGTAGCAGAGACTGAAGACATGGCCATCCAATGACTTTGGGGTATTCATTCTATATACAGTCACCAAATCCACACAATGATGTGAATGCCAAGAAGTACATGCAGACAGGTCCCTGATATGGCTATCTCCTGAGGGGCTCTACCAAAGCTTAAAAAATATAGCATTGTATGCTCTCAACCAGCCATTGGACTGAAAAAGGAGTCCCCAATGGAGGAATCAGAAAAAGGACTGAAGGAGCTAAAGGGGCTTGCAACCCTACAGAAAGAGCAACAACATCAATCATTCTTCCCAGAGCTCCCAGAGACTACACCACTTACCAAAGAATACATATGGAGAGACCCATGGTTATAGCAACACATGTAGCAGAGGATATCCTTATTAGACATAAATGAGAAGAGAGATCCTTATCTCTGTAAGGCTTAATATATAAGGAAATGCCAGCTCAGGGGGATGGAAAAGAGTGGGTGGGTGGGGGAACAGTCTCTTTGAGGCAGGGGGAAGAGGAATAAGATAGGGGGATTTGAGATGGTACCTGGAAAAGGAATAACATTTGAAATGTAAGTACAAAAATATCTAACAAAACAACAACCAAAAAAAAAAAAAAAAAAAACACACCAAAAATAATAAACAAAAAAACAAGGAACTCATATGTCTTCTGTGGTTGTTTGAAAGAGTTTGGCCAAGATAGGCTTACATAGTTGAATATTGGTCCCTAGTTGGTGAAACTGTCTAGAAATGATTAGGTAGTATGGCTTTGTTTGATAAGGTGCTTTGCTAGAGGTCAGCTTCGAGATTTCAAATACTCATTACATTCACAATTACCTTGATTTTGTGGTTGTGTCTCAAGATATAAGCTCTCAGCTGCTGCCTCAGCATCATGTATGTTTGCCCACTGCCATCTCTCCTGACATGAGCCCTGCCCTCTGAAACAAAGTTAATTTTCTATAACGTGCCTTGTTTATGGTGTATTATCACAGAAATTTAAAAGGCATAAGATATACTCTATACTGGACTCTTTCCTCGGGTCAGGAGTAATATGGAGAAAGGCAGAGAGACATGAGGAGGAAAAAGTATAACTTAGAGTAGAAGAATGGTGGCTCAATTCATAGAGAATCTGTGGGTATTTACATACACATCAACATAAGACTATGAGAACAAATTGACTCTACATTAACATAGTAAGTGTAGGATTAAACATAAATTAAATATATATATATATGTAATGTTTTAAATGAGTTATATAAGACAGCAAACATTATATATACTATATATTTCTATATATAGTATATACATAATATATACATATATAATAACATAATATTTTATGTAATATATGCATATATGTATATAATAAATATGATATATATTATGCTACACATGTACTAAATAGTATAAAATATATAGTATATACATAACATTTTAAAGAGGTGACATAAAATAGTTTTTACATCATATCTGAGAAATTTCCTAAAAAAACAAAATCTAAAATACATTAATATTTCAGAAAACTTCAAATGATTACTTTAAGTTTCAACTATAAAACAGAAAACCCACAGTTAAAACCATAGACTAAAATAGAAATATTTATTTTATATTTTAAATAATTTTATGCTAATTCTTCTAATTTACATAAATTTTGCACAGAAGAGCTCTTGAAAATGGCATGACTGAGTTAGGATATCATAAGCCAACACTTGTCCTTAGCAAAGATAGAGATGACTGGCAAGGAAAAACCATAAATACTGAGTTTCACTCTTACTCCATCTTGTACAAAACACACAATATTTGAACTGTGAGAAACTTCTAGAACAATGTCTTTAAATATGTAGCCTTAGTTTTGGGGGGTAAATTATAGAAAAAAAATCATTTATTTATGTACTCTAATTACAATTATGTGCCTTATATGAGAAAATGCTTTACAATATTCTTTTACTTTGTAAATTACTAATTATTTCTATTGAGGAAAATAACTTAAATTTCTCCCAGAATCTTCATCTTAATTACAGCTTTACCATCTTGGAGGCCAAAGTTGTATGGAATGCACAATACAGATGGCTATTTTTATTATTTGTTCAATATGTAAGAGGAATGGCCCTGCAGAGTTACAGTATTCGGGAGTAATAAGTGCTTTTTCTGTTTCTTGCAATACTTTTCATGTATACGTATGTGTAGCATTCCTCTCTTTCTCTCTCTCTCTCTCACACACACATACACACACACACATCTCTTTCTCTCTTTCTCTTTCATTCATCTCTCTCTCTCTCTCTCTCTCTCTCTCTCTCTCTCTCTCTCTGTGTGTGTGTGTGTGTGTGTCTGTGTGTGTGTGTGTGTGTGTGTGTGTGTGTGTGTGTATGTATGTATGCTTGCATTCAGTTGTGTGCATTTCCATGGGAAAATCTTTGTTTAATTTTGTGAATCTTTGATAATCACTCTTCCACTTTATATTTTGAGGCATTGTTTCTCAGTTAAACACATGTTGTTTTATCCAATCCAGTGACTCCCTGTCTTTTTCTGTCTTCCAAGACTAAATAAAGGTAAGCTATGAGACACACCTTGAATATATATATGGGATTTTGAGATCATAATTTAGGCTTTCATCAGTTCAGCAGGTACATTAATACCAAACCTTCTCTACAGTCCATAAGCCATCTCTTCAGCTCACAACAGCATTAATTCTACTTAATTTTTTGATCAACAGATCCCTTACCATAGGATGTCAGGTTAGGAAGAATGTATTATTCATATCATTAGCACATAAACTGGAGCTTCACTAACAAAGAAATAGCCATGCTTGTTAATGAAATATTTTTAAATAATTTTATAGTTTTGGTGGACCTGGCCAGGAAATTAAGTTTAGTCCAAAACCAGTTATAGTATTGTATATATCATATCTTAGTTTGCAAAATATATATGATTAAATGTCTATGTGTTATAGTTAGTATATCAGTTGCTGTGATATACATCATGATCAAAAGCAACTTGGGAGAAAGGGTTATAATAGGTTACTGTCCTAGATAGAAGCCAGGGCAAGAGTTCACGAGAGGAACTTGAAGGCAATGACTAAGCAGAGACCATGGAAGAATGCTGCTTGGTGACTTGCCCTTCTTGGATTAATCAGCTTTCTTAGACAGTCTAAGCCAACCTGTGTAGTGACTGCACTGTTCATGATTGTCTGGGATATTGTGCATCAATTAAAAATTAAGAAAACTCTTTACAGACATCTGCACAGGACAGTTTTATGGAGATAATTCTTCAACTGATGTTGCCTTTTCCTAGGTGTGTTAAATTGATAGCAGAGATACCACCATACCATTGAAGGCCAACAGTGTTCCATCTGGGGTATGAACGAAAGCAATGTGAGAAGTGACCAATAATTTGGGATACAGAGAACAAATATGTGAAGGAAATGAAACAGGCAACAGTGAACATAAAGGAAGTTAGAAAATAAAATCTATAAAAGATAACACAAATTTTAACAGAGTAGCAATGAACATGTCTGAATAAGTGTGTCTAACGTAGGACGGATCATCTTTTGGCTCATGAGAGGTAGATAGAGCTTAATCCTGAGATAGATTGATTCATATCTTTCTGGGGAGCTGCTACACTAATTTCAAAAGTGGCTCTTAAAAATTTCAATCCTACCAGCAATAGATGAGTATCCTGTATATCCTTGCCAGAATGACTTGCCACTTCTTTTATTGATCTTTACTACATTTACATATGTAAAATGAAACTAAAAATATATAGTTTTGATTTATATTTCTTTGATATCTAAGTATTTCTTTAAGTGTTTCTCAGTTATTTGTTTGATATTTTGAGTTCTCTGTTTAGACCTCTACCCATTTTTAGAATTTTTTCTTTTTTTAACCTTTTTATTTTATTTTTATGCATTTTATTGGATATTTTATGTATATAAATTTCAAATATTATCTACTTTCCAAGATTCCTCCTTTCCCCTTTTCTCTCCCCCTCCTTCAATAAGGATGCTCCTCCTCCCACCCATAAATCTTCTTTCATGAGGCTCTATTTACTAATGTTCATCTTATTGCCTGTGCTAACAGTGTTCTGCTTGAAAAGTGTTTTCCAGTGTCACTAAGGTTAAGGCTATTTCTCACTTTCTTTTCTATGAGGATCAGTGTATCTGGTTTTATGTTGAGGTTTTTGATCTACTTGAGGTTGAAAGTTGTAAAGGGTGATAAGTATGAAGTTATTTGGATTCTTTTAAATGTGGCTGTCCAGTTTTATCAGCATGATTTGTTGAAGATGCTATCTCTTTGCTAAGTATGTTCCTGGATTCTTTATCAAAAAGTGTTTTTCCATAGGTGTCTGGTTGTCTTGGTCTTCAATTCAATTCCATTAATCAATGGGCCTGTTTTTATATATGTACCACATTGTTTTCATTACTCTATAGTATTCTATAGTACAACTTGAAATCAGGGAAGGTAATTTTTTTTTTTTTTTGATCCTGATTGCTTTAACCACTTTAGAGTTTTTGTGTTTTCATATGAAGCTGAAAGGTGCCTTTTCAAGATCTGTGAAAAAATGTGTTGAAATTTTGGCTGAGATTACATTGAATCTGTAGATTGTTCTTAATAGGATTGCCATTACAACCAAATCAATCATATTGATCCATAAGTATTGAAGATTTCTCTATCTCCTTATTTATTCTTCACTTTCTTCCTTTGGTGTGTTAAAGGTTTTATTATACAAGACTTTCACTTGAACAGTTCAAGTTACCTCAATATATTTTATAGTATTTGAGACTACAGAACTTGGTACTATTTCCCTGATTTTTCTCAGTTCATTAGTCATTTGAATACAGGAGGAATAATGTTTTGTTTTTGTTCTTTAGTTACTTTCATATCCAATCACTGTCCCAAAAGTGTTTATTAGCTGTCATCATTCCCTCAGATCATGCATATTTACTATTATATCATCTGCAAATGATGGTACTTTGAGTTTTTTATTACCTATTCTCCTTCCCTTTATCTCCTTCAGTTATTATTGGTAGAGCTAAGACTTCAAGTATTATATTGAATAAAGATGGAGGGAGAAGACAACTTTGTCTTGCTCCTCATTTTACTGGAACCGCTTTGTGTTCCTCTTTATTAAGTTGCTCTTGGCGATCAGCTTCTGGTAAACAGTCTTTATTTTATTGATGTATGAACCTTGTTTTCCTGATTTCTCTAAGACTTTTATCATGAAGGGGTGTTAGGTTTTCTCAAAGTTGCTTTGTGGATCTAATAAGATAATCATGTGTTTTTTTTGTCTTTCCATTTATTTATATGTTGGATCACATTTTCAATTTATGCACATGGTATCATACCTGAGTAATTGGGATAAAGTTATGGACTGATCATAGTGGGCCATTTTTAAAGCATTCTTGGGCTCAGTTTGCGTGTACTGAGAACTTTGCATTTATGTTTATAAGGAAAATTGGTTTGCAGTTCTCTTCTTTGCTAGATCTTTATATGCAAAAGAAATAGATACATCAATGGATTGTATGAGTGGAGTAGGAGGATCAAGTGGGGGGAAAAGGAGGAAAGGGAACAGAGGAGGGAATATAGGGAGATAGAGGCAAGTTAAAGTATATTTGAGAGGTTGAATGAAAATCTAATAGAGTTGGAGTTTCATAAAATATATACATACATGAAAGGAGATCGAAATTAAATCACCAAATAGTATGAAAGACAGCCCCAACTAAACATCTCTTATCAGAAAACTAAACTTCCTGTCCTGGAATTGTCTATATCTAACTGAATTGTTTTCTAGTCCCATGGGACAAACAACCTAAGCTATTGCCAAAACCAAATATTGCTCTGTCCAACTGATGGAATGGGATGTCTTCCTCCACTGGAGAAAAAAACCTGCACAACTAATTGAACCTGGGAAATCAAGGTGGTGGTGTAGGATGTTTACCTCTACATTTTAGTGTCTTTGGTAATGAAAGGCACTAGGAATGTTGCCAAAAGAGTATCACAAACACTAACCTAGCGATAATCTTAACAGCAATAGTTTTCTACCTTTAAAACTTATGTTAGTAAAATGATAGCATAAAATGTGTGAGTGTAAACAAATAATATCTGGTTTGAATCTGGCCTAGTCTACCAGATGTAACCAATTTCAAAACTGCTTGAGTGAACAAGACACTGAGAGTAGATAGCCCAGGGACCTAAGATAAAACTACATACTATTTTTCTAAAATTAAACAAACAAACAAACAAAATGTAGGAAACAAACAAAAAATTTAAGTAATAGTCTCTATAATCAAAGATCATTGCCTTACAAAGCCATTATCAGAGATGATTCATCTTACAGTAGAAGAGGAAATAATACAGAGATTTTGACAACCAGACATAATGCAAAGAACAAGAGACCATTTCACACTTAGTTCTACTTGAAAGGTCTCCATCAAAACCCTCTCCTCAGACTTCAGGAAACTGCTTGAATTAAGAGAAAGAAAGATTGTAATGTTCAAGAAGATACACAGTCTCATATCCCCTGAGGAAATAAAAATAATAATCAAAAATCTCCCAACAAAAACACCTCAGGACCAGATGGCTTTAGTGCAGAAATATAACAGACTTTAAAAATACCAATACTTGTCAGACTA
This sequence comes from Micromys minutus, assembly GCF_963924665.1. Lineage (NCBI taxonomy): Eukaryota > Metazoa > Chordata > Mammalia > Rodentia > Muridae > Micromys > Micromys minutus. The sequence continues at coordinate 184,074,196 of NC_137969.1, read as the reverse complement.
TTCCTCAAAAATAGAAACAGAAGGGAAATTATCTAATTCATTCTATGAAGCCACAGTTACTCTGATACATAAACCACAAAAACTCAAAAAATAAAAATAAATTCATACCAATGTGGCTTATGAATATCAATGCAATAATACTCAATAAAATTCTTACAAACTTAATCCAAGTATACATCAAAACTATCATTCACCACTATCATGGAGGCTCCATCCCAGGGAAGCAGAGATAGTTAAATATATGAAAATCCATTAACATAATGCACTAAATAAACAAACTAAAGAAAAAAAGCCACATGATCATCTTATTAGTTTCTATAAAAGCATTTGACAAAATACAACACCCCTTCATATTAAAAGTCATGGAGATATCAGGAATTCATGGCACATACCTAAACAAAGTAAAAACAATATATTGCAATCCAAGTCAGCATCAAACTTAATAGAAACTAGAAGCAATCCCACTAAAATGTAGGACAAGACAAGGTTGCTTACTCTTTTCTTTCTTTTATTTTTCATTTTTATTGGCTATTCTCTGTATTTACATTCCAAATGTTATCACCTTTCCCCCACTCTCATGTCTCCTCCCCTTGCTTCCATGAATGTGCTGTCATTACCAACCACCCTCTCCCAGCTCAGCACCTTGGCATTCTCCTACACTGGGAAAACAAGTCTTCACTGAACCAAAGGCCTCTCTTTTCTATTTATTTAAATAGTACCCAAAGTTCTAGCCAGAGCAATTAGGCAACTAAAGGAGATCAAGTGGATACAAAATTGAAAAGGAAGAAGACATAGAATCATTATTTACAGATGTAATGATTATTTACATAAGTGACCCACAAAATTCTATCAGAGAACCCCCACATCTGATAATCAACCTCACCAAAGAGGCAGGTTCTAAAATTTACTCAAATAAATCAGTAGCCTTCCTTTAAGCAAATGACAGGCTGAGAAAGAAATTAGAAAAACATCCTTCAAATAGCCACAAATAGCATAAAATATCTTAGTGTGACTCTAATCAAGCCAGTAAACATCTGTATGACAAGAAAAAAATTTGAGGAAGACCTTAGAAGATGGAAAGACACATTATGCTCATTGATTGGTATAAGTGACAGAGTGAAAATGGCCATGTTACCAAAGGCACTCTGCAGATTCAATGCAATCTCCATCAAAATACCAAAACAATTTTTCACAAATATAGAAACAACAATTATCAACTTCATATGGAAAGACAGAAACTCGGGATAACCAGAACAATAAAAACATGTCCTGGGTAATCACCATCCCTGACCTCAAGCTGATACAAATCACATGGAATTGGTACAGAATGAGTCATGTCAAAAAATGGAATAGAATCAAAGGACCAGAAATAAACTCACACACCTATGGAATGTTGATCTTTATAACAAAGAGAAATCACAACAGAGGAATCTCTAATGTTCAAGAAGCACTTAAAGAAATGTTCAAAGTCCTCAGTCATCAGAGAAATGCAAAGCAAAATGACCCTGATCAGAATTCTACCTCACAAGAATCAGAATGGCTATGATAAAAAATTAAAATGATAGTGCATGCTTGTGAAGATGTAGAGAAAAAGGAACACATTTCCATTGTTTTAGTGATTTGCAAGCTGGTACAACTACTCTGGAAATTAATCTACTGTTTCTTCAGTAAACTAGAAGTAGCTCTACCTGAAGACCCAGCTATACCCCTCTTGAGCATATACACAAAAGACACTCCATCCTACAGCAAGACATGTGCTCCAACATCTCTTAACCAAAGAATGGATACAGAAAATGTGGTTCATTTATACAATGGACTACTACTGAGCTATTAAAAATGAGGATATCATGAGTTTTGCAGTCCAATGGGTGGAACTAGAAAATATCCTCAGTGAAGTAACTCAGACCCAGAAGGACATACATGATATGAAGTCATTGATTAGTGGATTATAGCTAAAAAAAAATAACAGAATTCTTAGGATAGAACCCACAAACTGTAAGAAGTTTAACAAGAAGAAAAGCCCAAATGAGGATACTTCAGTTCTGCATAGAAGTACTCTCAGGAGGCAGAAAGAGGGAGAGAACTGAATGGGAGGGTGGAGGGGAGAGTGGAAAAGGGGAACAGAATCAGGTATGGGTGGATAACAGGAGAGAAGTCAGAAGACCAAGAGAATGATTGGAAATAAGCAGCCAGGGGTGGGAGTGGCAAGACCCTCTACAGATTTCCAGAGACCCAGGAGATGATAGAATTTAAAGGCTTAATGGAAGTGACCTTAACCAAAATTTCCAACACTGGGGAAAGGAAACTGGAAGATTCAACCTCCAGTAGAAAAACATGGCCTCCAGACAGGGACAGGATTATAAACCCACATCAAAATTGCTGAACAGAACTTTTCTTGTCTAAAACAATTACAGGGATAAAAATGAAGAAAAGACTGAAGGAAAGGAGGTAAAATGAGCAGCCCAACATGGGATCCATTGCATGGGGAGGCACCAAAGACTGACACTATTACTGATACTATGGATTGCTTACAGAAGGCAGTCTAGCATCCTGTCCTTTGAAAGGCCTTACCAGCAGCTGACTGAGACAGAAGCAGGTATGTATATCCAACTATTGAACTAAAGTCTGGATTCCTATGGCCGAATTAGTGGAAAAGCTGAAGAAGGTGATGGGAGAGTGACCTCATAGGAAGACCAGCAGCCTCAATGCAGCCAAGCCCAGGAGAGCTCCCAGAGACCAAATTACTAACCAGCAGCAGACAATAGTCAATCCGAGGCCCCTGGCACAAATATTGCAGATGTTTGCCTGTTAAAGTCTTAGTGAAATATAAACAAATTAAATTAAAATTTTCTACTTTTAATATGCTCACATGTTGTCATACTCTTAGGAAAGAAGCTAATCAGTATATCAATGTTTGGAGATTTTCATCAAAACTCTTATCCAAATTAATTTACAAAACTTGGACTCAATCTTTCCCAGAAAAATACATCATGCTTTGTATCATAAAAAGTAACTACAGAACTCCCACATTCAAGCAGAATATAGATATGTAATCATCTTCATATGAATAAGATTAAAGTCACAGAAGTCTGCAGAGACAAAATGTTTGCTTCTGACATAATGTAAAAATTTAAAGCTATGCTGGTATGTCTATTTAAAAAGTTTTCGAAACTCAGAAGGGAAATACCTTGTTAATTTTAGCTTTTGATGCCACCAAGCAGAAGTGTGTATAACCTGCTGCGAACTTTTACCCTGGGCAAAACAAAAAATACAGAGTGTTTATGCATTGGTAAAAGAAGCAGCTCTTGAAGGATAAGACACAGTGATAGTTTAGGCTAGAAGCCAGGGCTGGAGTTGTAAGCCTTGATGGAAATATAAAACCAACAATGATATAGCATACATTGAGCATTGTTTGGGCAATATTTGAAATGTATGCTTTAATATTTTCATTACAAGGGAAATTTTCAGTTATGATAGTAAGGAAAAATCACTTAACATGCTTGCTGGTTTAATGGAGAGGTAAGTATGGTTGCACATTTGTAAAAGTGATACAGATTATTGAAATACTAGTATTTGAACCAAATAAATAATGGACAGTACCACACCATAGCTTTTGAGAAATGCACCTGACAAGTGTGGCTACTTTTTAAAAGCAACAAGCAACCACATGCCATCTACAGTAATTATATCAATATATACTATACTATACTAATATTTTTTTATGTTCTACAATGGATCAGTATTAGTTACAAACTATGGTCAGGTAAGACTCTTCATGCTATAGTTTCTATAGTTTTATTTGAGGTTAAGTCAGAGAAAAGCAGTTTATTATCCAGAACTCTCCTCTGTTGTTTTTGATCAACAAGCTTTGTCCTTTCTGTGTTCTGCAGAGAAGCCTCCACTTTCATGTTGATTTTCTGGACGGGTCCCTAATAATCTATGAAAGAGAGATACAGGACATAGACCTAGAGCCTAGAGGGGCTAGAGATTATACAGGAGACGAGAGGTCTACAAAACAATGATATCCTAAGGACATAAGAATAGAAAATAAACATTTTGCTTGGGTCACAATTCAAATTCAAATTTTGTTCAAACTATGCTTCAGATGCCAATTCTTTTTAAGATGCTTAGGCATTGCAATTGTTCATCCATTTTGTAGTTTAAAATATATAAAACAGTTATTATGTTAAGCCTGCTTATGAATACGTTTATTTTTAATGACAAAACATCCTAGAAGAACAAACATGTAAAATAATTCCTGTAAGTGTGGTCTGCAGAACTAGGGTGAGAGTTAAAGGTGTAATGTGCCTGCTGTGCAAGTGTGATAAACAGAGGTAAATCTGAATGACATGGTAGCATATCTGGAATCTCAGTATCAAAAGACCACCAGAGAATTACCACAGCAAGTTGACCAACAAAACTAGATAAAAGCAAGGACTTCGTTCAAGTAAATAATCAAATAAGGCACCCAACAAAACAGAAATCTCTGCATGTTAGCTCATGCATGTATACCTGCATAGACATGTTACTTATAAAATACAAACACACACACACAACACAAACACACATATATATGTATATGTGTATATATATATATATATATATATATATATATATATATATATATATATATTCACTATTCACACATGATTAGTGTAAGAGGTGAATGCATAGCTTATTGTTAACCAGAAGTTCTCTAATTGGATTTAGGGCCAGTAAAGCCTAATCAGAGACTGCTTATTATCATGTCCTTGAGCTATAATTTGCTTCAAAAAACAAGAGATCATGAAAATGTTTTAAACATGTATTCAAACTTGTATTTGGAGTGATTGTTCTGACATTGAAGGTATAGTTTTTAGCATCATTATTGGAGAGAGAAGGAATGGGTAATTAACATATAGTAGTAATATTTGTATGGAAATATGTATACTTATCTATAAAATATTTTATATATAAACACTTGTTGATGATTAGTTAGGTAATGATAGACTGAGTCACCAGGATTCATATAGATCACCCTGGTTTTTAGCATGGAAAACCAAAATGTTATCATGAAACCAAATTAAGCTATAAATTAGAAATTTCAGTAAATATGATAAAGTTCTCTTTGATTGTATTGAAGGCTTTTGTTTGCTTAGTTTTATTGAAGTGTAGAATAAGGGCATTGTCAAAATGGTATACCATGCTACTATTTTAATTCTGTATAAGTAAAACAAAGTGAAAATTGAAAGCATGAACTCTGACATGAGATGTTGTGTAATAATCTTATACTATATTCTAGTAAGTCTTGAGTATTCTTTATATTAAAAATCATAAACTCATATGCAGAAAATAATAACCTTAGTCCAAATTTTAAAAAATCAACTTACTTGTACTTCTCTTCAAATTCTTTGAACATAGGAATAGGTAAAGTATTGAAAGCAATTTGGCACTTATATATTAACCTATAATTATGCAATTACATTTATATATATTTAAATTTCTAAACAAAATAGGTAGATAAATGGTTTATTGGGACATTGATAACTGTACAGTGTAGAGGTTGAATATTCAAATGTCAAATGGCACCCTATAGAATAGGTCACTACAATAATTTTACAGTAATTTTATTCCCCTCTCATGAAGTACTAATATCAATCTGTTTAGGAAACAATTTTAATTTCAGTGTATGAACAAATAAAGAATTCTTGTATGTTATAGTGAATGGTTCAAAATTTTCTGCTTCATTCTTCCAAAGTATTAGTTCTTTGATATGTAAAATTTAAGAATGTGTTTTCCATTAGGTAGAAAACACGCAAACTACAAATTAGTGTTTCAGTATAAAAAAGATTCTCTTTCAATTTTTTTCCCTGTACTTTTCCAGAAAGGACTCCTGGAAAACTCTTTCCTTAGAGTTAATTGTTAGAGATAATGGAAAGAGCTTGGTAAAAGACTGAGACAAATGCCTCTACTTAGAGAATATTCAATAATAATTAAGATCCAACTTGGGATCCATTCCAAGGGTGGGCACCAAAACCTGACATTACTACTGATACCATGTTGTGCTTGCAGGCAAGAGCATAAATGGCTGTCATATAAAACAGATGCAAATACTTAGAGTCAACCATTGGCATGAGGAATGGGAACACTGTGGAAGAGTTAGGGGAAGGATTGAAGGAGCTAAAGGGGATGCATCTCCATAGGAAGAACAACAGTTTTATGTAACCCAGACCCCTGGGAGTTCCCAGACACTAAGTCACAGAACAAAGAACATACACTGGCTGGTCCCTGGTCCCTGTCACATATGTAGAGAGGAATGCCTTGTCTGCAGTCTCTCAGTGGGAGAAGATGTAGTTATTCATGAAGAGACTTGATGCCCTGAAGAAGGGCTGTGTGTGAGGTGGGGAAGGTGGGGAAGGAAGTGGATGGGTAAGTGGGTAGGGGAGCACCCTCTTAGAGACAAAGGGAATGAGGGATGGGGTGTAACAGCATGGTGTTAACATTTGAAATGTAAAGAAATAAAACAACTAAAAAATTCAACCTATATAATATTCAAGAGTGATAGATTTTACTGTATCCATTACCATTACATTTGTTAATATAAAGCTTTCAAAGAAGACTGTAATATATATAACTTCGTTCATTATGGTATTTTTAGGTATCAAGCTGTGTTGTATTTTCAAAATAGCAACTTTAAACACAATCTTTTCTTGCTGCTTCATATAATTATAAAGAATTACATTTTAAAAATACCCCTAAATTTGTTATCTTTAATCATACCAGTGTTCTGCAGCTTCTGTGGGAGAAAAGACAAAAATGGTTTTTTCCAGCACTGGACATTATATGCTCAAATGCTAACCTACTAGGCAATATGTGCTCATTGATATCAAAGTGTAATAGTTGTATCTAGGTAACAAACTGTCTCATGAATAGATCCAAGGAAAGAAGGTCTATGAAAAAAATTTTCCTGCCTGTGTCATGTACCATTTCTGGGATCATGGTTCCTAGAAGGGGACCTTCTAGGTTATTATGTTGATAGATTGTCATCTTGTTAAGATGTTTTCTAAATATCTATGTTCATACCCATAGATTTCTTATATTTTTAACTGTATATAATATTCTATAGGAATTACTCTATGTTACACATTTTTACACTGAAAGTCACTCTTTACAAATGGACTCTCCACCATTCAGCCACTACCCACTCCAGTGTAACACACACACATACACACACACAGACACACACACACACAAACACACACACAGACACACACACAAACACAGACACACACACAGACACACACACATATGTCAAGGAACCTACTCCTGTATAAACATCTTTAAGCATCTTTGTTTATCTCTGTTTTCATAATCACTTATTTTCAATTTCTGAATATATAAGTAATTTCATATTAAAGAAATTACACTAGCAACCCCAAAGTAAAAATCTGTGTCACCAAAAAGCAAAATTATTTTGAAAGTTTATATGCAATAACAGTAAATAAAAATTATTGTGAGCACAAAGTAAGTGTCAAACTTGTATGAAAATAAAATAATAATTATATTTTTGTTGATTATGGTGTGCTGTATAAACCACAGTCAAATTTTGCAAAATGTTGAACCATCTTTGTATATTTGTGTAGTCATTATGATTTTTAACAAATATACTTTAAATCTTTATTCTATGCAAATTTTAGAGGCATATTTATCTATTTTAATAAAAGTGTTGGTTGTGAATTTTTTTCCCAGTCTCTAGGTTGCCAACTTGTCTTATTGGCTATGTACTTTGCTTTACAGACGTTTTCCAGTTTCATGAGGTTCCATTTATCAATTCTTGATATGAGAGCATGAGCCATTGGTGTTCTGATTATGAAATTTCCCCTGTGCCCTTTCCCAATTTCTCTTCTATTAGATCCAGTGTATCTGGATTTATGTTTAAATCCTTGATCCACTTGGACTTGAGCTTTATGCAAGGTGACAAATATGGGTCTATTTTCATTTTTCTACATATAGACAGCCAGTAGACCAGCACCATTTACTGAAGATGCTCTCTTTCTTCCATTGTATATATTTGGCTTCTTTGTCAAAGATCAAGTGTGGGTAAGTGTGTGTGGTTTAACTTTTGGGTTTTCAATTCTATTTCATTGATCAACCTGTCTATTTCAGAGTGGTGATTCCCCCAGCTATTCATTATTGCTGAGAATTGTTTTCACCATTCTGATTGTTTTGCCCTTCCAGATAATCTTCACTAATCCCACATTTTATAGATAGAGGAATAATATCCTAAATATATAAAGAACTCAAGAAGCTAACCACCAAAAAGTACAAACAATCAGAAAAAGGGGTATAGAACTAAACCAAGAATTCATAACTGAGGAATTTTGAATGGCTGAGAAGCAGCTAAAGAAATGTTTAAAGTCCTTAATGTTCAGAGAAATGCAAATCAAAATGATCCTGAAATTTTACTTTACTCCATTCAGAATGGTTAAGATCAAAACCTCAGGTAACAATGTATATTGGAGAGGATGTTGTAAAAAAGGAACAGTCCTCCATTGCTGGAGGAATTCCAAACTGGTATAACTACTCTTGGGAATATAACCAAAATATTCCCCACCATTCCAGAGGGGCACATGTCCCACAACAGAAGAATGGATACAGAAAATGTGGTTCACTTACACAATGGAGTACTACTAAGCTATTATGAATGACAACATGCTGAATTTTACAGGCAAATATCATCCCGAGTGAGGTAACTCAGACTCAAAAGGACATGCATGGTATGTAACCACTAATAAGTAGATTTTAGCAAAAAAAAAAAAAAAAAAAAAAAAAAAAAAAAGAAAGAAAGAAAGAAAAAAAAAAAAAAAAAAAAGAAAACCCACCACTACCACCACTACCAACAACAACAATAATAACAAAGCTAGCTACAGAATACGGAAGACACAGTCCACGGAACTCAAAAAGTTCATCAAGCTGAAAGGTCCAAGAGAGGATACCTCAGTTCCACGTGGGAGAGAGATGAAAACAACCATAAGGGAAGGAGGAAGGGACCTGAGAGGGAAAGAAAGTGGGCGGGGTGCTGGTGGAGAGGAGAAAAATGATCTGATATTGTGTAGTTCTGAAGCCCTGAGGGCCAGCAGAAAGAGTGTGAACAGGCAACCTTGGGAGGTAGGAGATTGGGAGGACCCTCCAGAATACACCTAGGAGATGAGAGATCCTCCGGACTCAAGGGGTGGGGGTGAGGGGGGCTACATGAAATTTCTACAACGAGGAGAGGGAACTTGTAGCATCCACGTACAGAAGAAAGACAAGGCATCAAATAAAGGATGGAGTTGCTATCCCACAGTTAAAACTCTGACCCATAATTCTTCCTGTCTGAAAGAACTGCAGGGTTGAAAATGGAAAAGAAAAGAAGGATTCCAAAAGGGGATCCAGTTCAAAGGGAGGCCACAAGGCCTGACACCATTGCTAAGGCTATGGAGAGCTCACAAGAAGGGACCTATTATGACTGCCCTCTGAAAGATCCAACAAGCAGCTGAGAGTCAGATCCAGATATTTGCTCCCGAATAATCAACAGAAACTGTTGAACCCTGTGACTGAAGTAGGGAAAAGCTGTAGGAAGCTGAGGAGGAGGGAAACCCTACAAGAGGACCAGCAATCTCAATTAACCTGGACCCAGGAGATGTCTCAGACACTGGATCACCAACCAGGAAGCATACACCAGCTCATATGAGGCCTCCAACATATATACAGCAGAGGACTCTCATGTCTGATTTCAGTCAGACAATATGCACATGACCCTTCAGAGACTGGAGGCCCCAAGGAGTTTAGAGGTCTGGTGGGGTGTGTGGGTGGAGATATCCTTGTGGAAATGGGGTCTAGGCAGGGAGGATGTATGGGAAGTGAAACAATAGGAGGGTAGACAGGGATGGGAATAAAATCTTCAGTGTTGAAAGAAAGAAAGAAAGAAAGAAAGAAAGGAAGGAAGGAAGGAAGGAAGAAAGGAAGAAAGAAAGAAAAAGAATTTTATATTAGATTTGCAGTTAAGTTTTGGAATTGTGTTTCAAATATGTACTAATTATTTACTTAAATGAATTTATAAATATAAATGGATGTTTCTGTTCTATATTTATACTTGAAAAAATAAAGAAAAGATATTAATATAACACTTGAGACATTAGTACACGCTGAAAATATAAACAATTCTAAAATTCTGAAGTCTTAAAAGCGTCATAGACAACTTAGTAGAAACCAAGATTTCAGCATTTCACTTCATGTCAACCTAGAGATGAGAGCAACTAGACTGAATCACCACATTAGACCCATTCCATCATTCAATATAGTATATGTAATTGTATGTATATATTGATGAAATGTTAATTTAGTATAAATTATAGATTTCAATATTTAATGGTTTTTGAAGGTTTAAAGCATGTTAAAGTGCTATTCACACAAAGTTTTAAGAACCTACCCATTTGTTTGAACCCATATACAGATATATTTGTCTTTAAAATATATTTTCCTATACTAATTTATTTATTATCTGTTAATTTATTATTTTACAAACTAACCAGAACTTTGATATTTGACTCAAAACTTATGAATGATTTGGGATATTCTCCACTTAATATTTGAAATGTAGCATTTTTCTTTTTTTGATAATTCTAATTGAATCTTCCACTGCTGTTGGATCAAAATTAATCTATTTTTATACATATAACAATGTAAAAAATAATTTAAGCATCCATCATTTACATTTGACAAATCAGCAATACCTCTATCATAATGACTTGCTCTAAAGAAGCACAACTGCCTTAAACCAGTTTCCCAAACTTGAGGTTATGGCATGAGTCAGATTGGAATACTTTGCCAGATAAAGCACCAATGACTTTCTGACTCCTAATATGCAAAGCAAGCAGTAAGATGACAGCTCTTAAGAGTTTTTGCAGATTTTCAAAATGACACATTTGTAAAACTGCTTTGCTTCCATGACTTAGTTAAATCATTTTCTCCTCGTAAACTATCTGCTGTTCTTTTCTTCTAATACAAATGGAGGAAAAAATAGACAGCAAGCCTATAGGACCACTCACTTTTGCAAGCCTAATAGATGCATGATTCAGATTTTATATTCAACATCAGTTACACTTGATTAGTAATAGTGATAAAAATGCTTTGAAAGAGGCAGAGAAAGGTGACAGATATTTTTAATTAAGTTGATAGCATGGTTAACATTATCAGAATCAGATTGTCAGTTCCTTAGAATCTAAAAGCAAACCTCAAATACATCCCTGTTGTGTTTCAAGTTGACCCATGAGGTCTAGCCGTAGTGTTCACTAATCAGTGGCACCATGGAATTCAGGACAAATTCTTCCTGAGACACACAATAGGGACATTTTAATAAATGAACACATACGAGTCTATAATACCATTTCACAAAGAGAACCACAATAATGGTCAACACATGGCTTTTTAAAATGCATTATTTGTCACTAAGTAGAATGCCATTATAACAAGAAACCTTTTGTGCTTTAAAAGGGTATGTTTCTCAGTAAAATATTTATGCTTTTAGAAATTACCAGACTGTATAGCTCACCCACAACAATTTAACTTTTATTACATATAAATTGTAAATTATTTCTTTTAAATTATTAACGCAATTGAAAATAGAATTGTTCAGGCACGCAGTCTTCTGAAAGGACTGAAAATAGATGAAACAAAGCCAAGATGACAATTTCAGCATTTAAAACACACACATGATAATTCAAACAAATGTTATGACATTTAAGATAATGAAACCCTTCATTTATTCTACTATCTGGTATGAGTTTTATTTCACATATAAGGAGTCAGAACAGATGTCCAAATATTATAATGCCAAAAAGAAAGTTAGGGCATTCTTCGTTAGTACCCTCTGAGCAGCCTGCAGTCTCTTTTTAAAACTGGTGTGCAACACTTGAAAACAGATATTCACAACGGATTTTATGAAACACAGCTAGACAAAGTAGTTTCCAGACAAAAAAGATAAAAAAACAACACATAGAGTGAAAGCCTTTGAGCCATGTGTGTTACATGATATTGACATACTAATCTCTGCAACCACAAAACAAATAATTGCAATATTTTAGTAAATAATCTTCTCCTTGAGAAAAAAAATAGTTGTGTAATTGTTAAGGAGAAAAATCAGTATTTAGTGTTACTAAAGACTTTTTGTAATAAAATAATTTTAATCAATATGCTTATTGACTAAACGGTGAGCTAATGACTTCCTTAAAAAACATGGGTTCCCATCATTGTTGACATTCAAATTAATATTTAACCTAGTGACTAGCATGCATTTTAAAATTTTACTGAAGTAGCATTTTCTTTTCTGGCCTTTAACTACAGAGCATGTGATTTATTAAACACACACATGCTGTTTTTTATCTGTTTACAATGTAAATTGTAGAAGCAATGTCCATATGGTCAAACATTTAATAACTGCTGGATCAGTTTGTATATGGATCTATGAAGCAAAGCCTAGTAGCACATAAAAAAAGGGAAGATATGAATAGGTACAATTACATTCTATTTCCATACCAAAAAGGTTCTTTGGGGTTCTTTTATACAGAAGAGTTATTAAGTAATAAAGATGTTAAAGCAGTTCTAAAATTGCACAATACAATTGTTAAAACATTAATTTTTATCAAATTTAAATTATTCCCTGACAAATGTTTAACAACCATGTACTCCGTTCCACATACCAAACTAGACTCTTAAGTCATAAAATTATGTCTAGTTTAGATCTGTACATAGGAATGTCATGATACCTACAAAGCTTTCATTTTCTTGAATATCCCAGTATAGTATTCATAAAACTTAGTGAGAATTTATCTGTGAGTGTAAATTAGAATATGTTTCTGAAATTCTTAAAAACAGATGTAATTTTATTTCACATGAAAGCTGAAAATTGGATAAGAGTAAAGATATTTTAAATATTAATAATAATTTGATACCTAATGAATTGTTTTATTTACGGTTCACATACAGGGAATAAGAGTCAACATATTGGTAGCAATACATTTCTAAACACATGCAAGAAAGCTCCCAGATACATTGCAGAAGGCAGGTGGTATGAGGGTGACAATTTTCTCTTTCACCAAGACTGAGGTTGGTATACTACAAGTAACTTTTACATGAAACTCTAAAAATGTATTTTCCATTTCACAAGATTTGGCCCCCTTAGCCAGATTTGTACTCCAAAGCTCTTCCAATAGGCATCAAAGAGGATGGGTCAATATATTGCTCAGTATAGCACATCCGTGCAACAGATAGCATCAACAGCACCTACTGTGTAGTGGAGAGTACACCACAGAAGGGATTTCCTAGAGAGGAAGTAGAGGTTTGCTGTGCCACTCTGAAGAAAAATCACTCACTATTTCCTGAAGGTTGCTATTGCTATACATTTGTTGAAGAGTGAGTGTATCAATGTTGGGCAAACTGTACAACAGTGCAAAATCATCTGGTAGTCTGAACAGTTCAATTATACCCTTCAATTCTTGATCACAGACAATATGATTTTCCTAATACTATTGGTTTTTTAAATATTTACTGTATGTTGCTGTCATTCTAAGAAGACTATTAGTATTCTGATACCATTAAAACCCAGCAGAGGCTGTCTTAGTTGGTGTTTGTATAACCAAGAAGCAAGAAAAGGCTTCATCAGCTTACACTTGCACATTGCTATTCATCAACAAAGGAAGTCAGGACAGAAACTCACACAGGACAGGAACTTAGAAGCAGGAGCTGATGCAGAGGCCATGGAAGTGTGCTGCTTTCTGGCTTGTTTCCCCCAGCTTGCTCAGCCTGTTTTTGTATAGAACCCAGGATTACCAGCCCAGGGAGGGCACCACCCACAGTGAGCCCCTCCACTTTGATCACTAATTGAGAAAATGCCAGACAGCTGGAGCTCAATGAGGCATTTCCTCAAGGGAGGCTCCTTTATCACTGACAACTCTAGCTTCTGTCAAATTGACACATGAAACCAGCCAGTATAGAGGCCAAGATGGCTTATTAGGCAAAGGTTCTAGCTACTAGGCATGATGACTTGAACTCAATCCTTAAGACTCTCACTGTGAAAAAAAATAATCCCATATATTACCTTATGATCTACACATGTGTGTCAAGAAATCACACTCCTGCTTCAATAATTACACACAGAAATAAATACATCAATATAAAATCTCTAAATCTAAGATCAATTGTTCATTTGTCTTAATGACTATCACCATATATTAAGGAAACCCTTAACTATTGAGCCGTTTTGTGTAATTTTTCTCATTAAGTTCTTCTAAATTGGAAAAAAAATGTGACAAATAGCTACCTTTCTTCTAGCTTTGGATAGAATATTAATTCATCTTTAATTTGAGACATTTATCTTTTACATCAAATAAACATAGTTTGAGAGAAACAAATTTGTCTTCATAAACATTCCCTTAACAGCTCTTAAAAATGCTGATTTTGCTTAAATTTGTTTAATCTCATTAAAGGATATTCATAAGTGCAAGTGTTCCATTTTTAATTGCTCTTTTAAAAGTACATTAATATAGCCAACTTAATTAATAGGTAGCCATATATAATTATACAGTCATACTTATACACTTATTATATTAGGATACATAATAAAACATGAAATTTGAAAAACTTCAATAGTAATTAGAAATCCAAGCTTATAAATTGAGAAAATAAATATAATTTGCCCAAGTTTCAGTGGAAGCAAGATGAGAATAAAATGCTTTTCATTCAAGTAAAGTATCTTTTTATGTATGATGGTAACTTACTTGATTGAGGTTTATTAAAGCGATTTTCAGAAATGTCAGTTTTAGGGAGTGTTTTTTATAAAGTGTATAGAATTTCTTCAATTGCATGCTAGAGCTTTCCTATACAGCAATATGCTTTTTATCATATTTTTAAAGAGTAAAAGAAGATAGACAGCAAAATATAATATGGACTTAGTCATAACAATATGAATTCCTACAGCCAAAATTTACTCATAATCTTATGCAGTGATACAGTTTCTTCATATAGTGCTAGATTGTGATTGGTGGGGTAAGCAGGAAATTTCCTGGAGATAAAGATGGATAAAGGTATAGTACATGAGCAGGTATAATGCGGTGGGGGCAGGGCTGGACAGAAGCCCTGAGGGCCAGTGAAATGAATAAAAATATGCAACCTGGGGGGTAAGAGTGGAGGGGGGGGGGGGCTCTTGAAAGTACCAGAAACCCAAGAGACTCTCATCACTCAAAGGGAGATAGATACCTTAGATAAAATACCCAACAGTGGGGAGAAGTAACTCTTAGAGTCTAACTTCAGTAGGCATTGTCTTCTTACAGTCAAAAACTCTGACTAGAATTTTTCTGTTTAAGAGAACTACCAGGACAAAAATGGAGAACACACTGAGAAAAAGGTGGTCCTGTGACCAGCCCAAATTGGAATTTATCTCAAGAAGTGGTTCCAAGGCCTAATACAATTACTAATGTTATGGTGCGTTTACAGATAGGAGACCAGCCTGGCTGTCCTGAGAGGCCCAACAATAGCTGACTGAGACAGAAGCAGATACTTACACCCAACCATGAACTGAAATCAGAGACCACTGTGGTTGAATTAGGGAAAGGCTAGAAAAAACTGAGGAAGTGGGCAACCCCATAGAAAGACCAGCAGCCTCAACTAACTGAGACCCCTGATGTCTTTCAGACACCAAGCCACCAACCAGGAGGCATACAGGACTATCCCGAAGCCCCGAACACATATACAACAGAGGACTGCTTGGACTGACCATGTGGGTGAAGATGTACTTAACCCTTGAAAGACTTGAGGTCCTAGGGAGTGGGGATGCCTGTCTTGGGTGGGAGAACATCCTATTGGAGAAAAAGAAGAGTAGGTAAGGGATAGAGAACTGTAGCAGAGCAGACCTGGAAATGGGGAGCATTGGAGGAGGGGGTAACTACTGGACTGTAAAAAAAAATAAAAAATAAAAAAGGTTAAAAAAAGATGAAAACTCAGAACACAGTAGTAGTAAACAAATCACATGGGTTTTGGAAAGTAAATATTAAAAGTTGTTCAAAGACTGACTCAGTGTCGTAGGACAAAAGGCTAAATGATTATATGTTTTCCACTTGGTGAAAACAGAAGACATACATGATATAACACTGACTTTGATATATACCTTATGACACTGAAGAGAAGATGTTTCTTTTTCCCTAGGTCACTTTTGGACATTCGAAAGTTAAACGCCTTTAACCAAAATCTTGTTCCCCACAACATCTGGAAGCCTTTGAAGAATTACTCACAATAAAAAAAATTACATGCTTCTTTGTTCTCATTTTAAATCATTCATATTCTAAAATTTTAGCTTATACTTTTACTTGTAAATTACTACTCGCTTTTAAGAAATAAACACTGATTTCTTTATTTTATTTTGGAATTCATTAATATATTGTTATTTAATTGTATTGGCCTAGTCTGTTAGATCTGTTAATGTCATTTTCAGTAAAAACAAAATTGTGAAGTTCCTCATATTGTACTTGTTAAACTTTCAACTAAAATTATATTTGATATTCTTAGCATTTAAATCACTCATTTTCTTATTACTAATGTATTCAGCAAATGTTGCTACATGTTTAGTGATAGACAATATTTCTTTTAAGATTTCAGAAAATAATTGTTTGTATAACTGTGTTTTTGTGGCGTGTACCACATGAGTACCCACCAGAGCCAGTAGAGGGCATCAGATTCATTGGAACTAGAATAAGCAGGTTTGAGTGATGTGTCTGACATGTGTGCTGGGAATAAAACCAGAGTCTTCCATAACAGCAGCAAGTACTATGAGCACATGGTCGATTTTTTAGCCCCCATGACAGAGATTCAAGCATAAAACTCCTTTATTCTATTTAAATACTATCTTTTTGAAAATGGAAAAATTGAGTATACAAGCTATATTTCAAGTAACATTTCTGTATATCTTGCAAAAATCTTATTTTTTAAAGCTTTTGTATCATGATTGACAGTGTCCATATTTTAAAATAATATATTGGGATCCCACAATGTATCTAACGGTGGTATGATTATGACACCTCATTGCTGGGCATAGCATAGTTTTGGAAATTGCTGATGGAAAGAAACTCAAGAAATTTGTCAGCTACTGGGCAGCTGAGGAAAATGAATACCCTATAACAATCAGATAAAATGTTTATTAACATTTTTCTCTTATTTGAAAGTAAAGGAAGGCATGTGATGAAAGCAATGAAATTTCTAACCAAAATTCAGAAATTGCTTAACTCATTATGTATATAAGACAGTACAAAAGGGATAGAACTAAAATGACTCTGAGACACTAAGGTACAATTTAGAGAAGTATTAATGAGTCAAAGTTTATGGACTACAAAATAAAATTATTTTTCTTCCCTAGTTCTTGTCTAGCAAGGGATCCTAAAGATACAAAACCCAACTTCTGAGAAAGAACTATTTCAGTGCATCCCCAACAGCACAAGGACTGAGAAAGATAAAAAAGAATTAGAGTATAAAGATACAATATTTTTGAAGGACTCAAAATTTAGTCAAGGAGTTTCTAAAACTCACAGTGTGGTCTGGCAATAGAACTTGGATCCTCACATATACAAGGCAAACTCTTTCCTGTACAACCTATCTCTTTAGGAAACCCCAGCCCATTATAGGAAGGAAGAAAATAATGCTTTGTCTGTCCTTTCTACAATGAATTAAGGACTCACATAGTAGAACTAAATACTGAGTATTTTTGGTGTCTGAAAATCCAAACTGGATTGTTAAAACAACTATGAAAAAATCACTTGGCAATATATATTCTCTTGGCTAATTATTAGCCCATTTGATTGGATTAAAGATTTCCTACAATATTAGAGAGGCACATACACATCTGAATAAGATTGTGACGACTTTTCTGAGGAATATATATTTATGTAGGGTAAACCTTGGTCTAGCACCATCCTATAGAGTGGGTACCCCCAGATGAAAATGGGGCTGAGGAAGTTAGCTGAGTGCTGGCATTTTCTCTACCATTTTATGATTGTCCACTAAGTGACTAAATTGTCACACATCACTATGGAAGACTTGATTTGTGGCCAAGCACATGGGAACATAGAAACATCAATAAATCTCTCTCTCCCTCCCTTCCTCTCTCCACTTTCCCTCCCCCTCTCTCTCTTCCTCTCCCTCTCCCTCTCTATCTCTCATAGAGAGAAGTCTATGGCCTCAAGTGGTCATACATTTTACAAATAGAATGATAATAAATTTTGATGGCAAGATTGACCTGTTGAGAAGTGGCTGAATAGTATTTCTCTACTGCACCACACCTAATTGAAGCAGAGTATATTCATCCTTTAAATATAGGCTTTACTAAAGTAATTCACCAAAGTAACCTGTTGGGCCTTGCAGTTTGTGTATCAGTTTGAAGCTAAATTTCACTTAAGAGTTGCCATAACCTTCCAACTTATATTTGTATCACACACACACACAGACACACACACACACACACACACACACACACACACACAGAGAGAGAGAGAGAGAGAGAGAGAGAGAGAGAGAGAGAGAAAGACAGACAGACAGACAGACAGACAGACACAGACACAGAAACAGAAACCTAGAGAGAACTCATATTAGAGATAAATTCGCCAAGAACACAGGTGCCAGACATGCTGGTGAAGAAACTATTTTGAGAATGAATTATCTAAATTTTAACTACTAGAAATAATGTCCCTGATTCAAACAAAACCAAACCAAACAAAAATGAAACAAAATGAAAGCACACAGAACATCTAACTAAGTACTTTACAACTCTTACCTCCTAAACATTTTTTACAGAATAACAATGGCCCCTTTGAATCATCACATTTGCTCTTGTATATTACAAAGCATGTGACATGATTAAACTAGAAAACCACAACTTTATTGCCATTAGGTATTCATTCAGAAATTTGAGATATTGTTGGAAATAGGATTATTCTAGTAACAAAGTGTTGTGTACAGATAATGAAATGTTGAATATAATTTATATAAACATAACAAATGGTAATTTTAACAAAATTTAAAATATAATAAAATGTTGATTTTTTTTCTTGAATTTTATAATTCCAAATAATTTCAAATAACTAAAAAAATTTCTTGCTGCTTATTTTGTTTACTCAAATCTTAGAATATTTTCTTTCTTTCTAGAAAATAAACAAAAATCCTGGCTTGTACTATGAATCAATTTCTTTTTTCTTTTCTTTCTTTCTTTTTTTCTTTTTATCTTTTTTTTCTTTTTGGCTTTTAAATTGACTTCACTAATTTACTAACTCAGATCTTCATCTCAATTGATTCCAGTGGTTGGCTAAAACATGCTTGCAGCTGAACCTCTTTGATATTGTTCCTGATGCAAAGATATAGTTCTTAGAAATCTCATAGGGAAAAAAACTGAATATCTGTTCATTCACCCTCCCAGGTACCAATGCATCCTTATAACTAAAGAACTGGTCTGCTAAGGTGAGTCTGAATTACAGCTTTAGTTCACTGTTTATTCATTTGTATGATTTAGATGCTCTTGACATACATTGTCATTTTAATAATGATGTATATTTTGGCTCATTTTAATTTATTACAAGGGATTACTTGCTTCCTTAAATTAGAAGCATTCTTGAGGCAAAAAAAAGCAACTATTATACTTGCTATCCTTAGTACAAAATGGCTTGTAATGGTTAATGTGGCTACCATTAGCTCTTACACCTATTTAAAGCCTCTACACTGGGACTTAGACCCCATGTTCCACGAGCTTATGGGTTCCAGTTGTTTCTAGTAAAGGTCATACAGCCATATCAGTCTAGAAAGCATTGCGGTAGAAAACCGGAATGTGATTCAAGATCCTTATCATATAGAATCATATGAGAGGAATTTAGAGAGCTAAGTCCTGTTAGAAAATATTTGCAGAAGTCTAAAACACTTCTAGCAGAGGTCTGATCTAAGCAGTAAGTGACATTAGAAGTACAGAACAGGGGACAGATGTGAGCTAAACTAGCTATTAAGAAGTTTCCCAAACTGCTTTCTATTAAAGTTGCCTTGGAAAATGAAAATGCACTGTTGTAAGCACTAAAACAAACACAACCAAAAAGATGTTTTCTTAACTGGGAAATTATGATGTGCAGTTATGTTTGGTATCTAAATGCAAATTTTGCATGTAGGCTGCATTTATGGAGGAACCGAAAACAACCACAATATACTATATCATAGCAAAAACAAAACAAACTAGCTGCACTTGGCATAGTAATGATGAGCCCTTTAAATTAAATCTTTATGCAGATTCTATTTTATGCTCCAAACTTTTCATGGAGCCTGTGTAATTCTGATGTGTACACCAGCAAATAGATATGCTGCGTGCATGGAGTACTGGTTTGGATACCAGCTGGCTTGGCTGCACGCCTTTCTAATGGTAATGAAGTCACACAGCTGCTAGGACAATCAGCTGGAGTTCAGATTATCACTAGCTAAATGGATATCCATTGACTGGCTTCTTATCCGGGACTCATTAAAGTTCAGTATTGGCAAATGAAAAGTGGCTCAAGGTTTACAGGGAAGAAATATCTCGAATTGAACTTGTCTTTCCCCCCAGTAGCTGCCTTTTCCTTGTTGTTAAAAGAATATCATTCATCAACTCGGACTATGTAATTGTTAATGCAGTATAAATTTTAATCATTTCTTCATATAGATTTTCCAATGGAAAATATGCTCTGAAGTTAGTCTCTAAACAAAAATTTTAGTGTATAAAAATAACAATTACCGAAAGGAGGGCTGATGAGATATCACAGACAGTAAAGTCACTATTCCAAGGTTTTCTGATCCTGGGACCACACAGTGGAATAAGAGAACTGACTCCCATTGCTTCCAGATGTAAATGCATATGACTACATCTCACCACACAAATTAGGTAAATAAATGCAAAACAATTTCTCTAGTAGTGAACAAGTCCTAGAACATGAAGATGATTTCTCCCATGCAGCAGTGTGAAGCTGTGGTCTAAAGTTTAATGGTGCAGTTGACGCTGTTCGTCATAGGTTAAACCTTTCTAAATCCATTAAGTGACAAAATGGGGATTCAGCTTCAGCTAGGTTAAGAATGGCCAATAAATGTATAAATTATGGCACAGCTCCGAGGGCCATTTGTGAACGTGATGGCACACACAATGTTTAGGTACATGGTCTCATATTTACATAACTTATCCTATTTGGCTTATGGCTAATTATTTGTTTGTTTGTTTTAAATTTTTCTTTAGTTTTGATTCAAGATGACTTTCCTTCATATTCCTTATCAATGCCCACCCTACCTTATTTTACAGATAATCCTGTAAAATGTTCTTCAGTGTTCAATCCATATTACTTCTCTTTTGGTTCCAAATATCATTAAAAAATTTGCATGTAAGTGGATCTATGTATATTGTGTTAGAGTTTAACTCATCTCTAAACAGTAAACAAAATTCAAGAGCTGTTACCCGAAAAGAAATAGAAGTAAAAATTGCTAAGGTGGAGCAGAAGTCAACAGACATAAAAATATTTAGTGTGTTGTTCCATTCCCAACCTATGTAAACGCTGCCTTTGCATGATATTTATTATCCATGTTTACTATCCTGATGTGTTTGCTGCTAAGTTTAAAGAGAGCAGCATTTTTCCAATGACAATTATGTGCTTTTGCATGCTATCTCTTTCAGGAATGTCCAACTATTTCTGTAGGTCTTCCCAAATTTTCAAGTGTAAACATCTTATGGCATTTCTAACTGCATAATTTGTTTCTAAAATATAGAATGTCTGATTCACAATGTGATCTGTAAAAGTACATTATACCATGATTAACCCTTTTCTAGGAACTCAGCATAATCTGAACTTAGGAATTCTTGAGAATAAAATTCCAGGCCTTTCCCCAAACCAATGGAAGACCATTTATTGAGGACCAGGACAATTTTGTTTAACTTAAAATGATCCAGGCAAGTCTTGATGTTGATATATATAAAAAATATTTGGGCAAGGGTATTAGAAAATTCTTCTATTTTAACATCATTTTATAATTGTCAATTTCAAGATTTTCTTTGTGAGAGTGTCATGAGGTGTCTGAAATAGTAATATATTCATTCATTTTGCTTCTTTTCCTATTCCACCTATAGTCTGGTTAATGCCAGGGTAATAATATATCAGAAATGCTCTACGGGAAGCTAATATCTGAGTGAGTTAAAGAGCAAAGGAATAAATATTACTCTACAGTGTTACACAAGTGATACCCAAAGGCTGATTTACTGTTGCTGCCTAACATAGCCCAGTGCTTAATTTAAACAACTGTATTCAATTAAAACCTTTACTCCCTGACTGAAAAGTTAATGCCTCTCTTTTGTTTTTCAACGACTTTTAAAAAAATTTTTGACTATGGTCCTGAATGTAAGTATACGAATTATGTGTATGCAGGTTCCTGAGAGAATAGACGTTATACGGTCTTCTGAAGTGAGTCATAGGATGTTGTTAGCTACCATGTGGGTGCTAAGAAACAAATCTGTTTCTCTGCAAGAGCAGCAAGTATTCTTCATCCTGAGCCTCCTCTACAGCTTCCTATTCCTTCTTGTGTGAGAGCTATCATATTTCCAGGTTTGGTGTCACACTTTCTATGTAGGCAAGCATAGACTTAAAATCTTGATTCTCCTATTCCCCAAGAAGTGGGATTATTGGTGTGTGTCACCTTGGATCACAGCTCTGTAATTTTTCACCTTGAAACCAATTATCTTTTTAACTGACCCTCAGGACTTCAAGAATTGCATTAAGGCTCTGATAATTTCTTAGAATACATTTTTCATTTAAAATAAGCAAATCCTCTGAGCACTCTGACGATTCTGAAAATTTCAATAGTTGATGTAAAAATCTGACCTAGATTATTACGAAGAATTTACATATATTCAGTAAGTAAAGGTTTTGTCAGACATTTTTATTTTGTATCTTGCATAGATTCCTGGGGTGTTTTGATTTTTTTTTTACTTGCCATTTGGGCCTTTCTGTGGATTCCATAACTTTTTTACCCTGTCTCTTCTGGTATCCATGAGAGGCCATATGCTAAACTAATGTGGTGCCCCCTAGAGCAAGCTTTCCTCTTTCAAATTCTATGTCTTATAGCATTCTATGAACAACCCATAGAATTCTATTATGTTGGCACAGGTTTGACCAACTCAGAAGGAGGCACTCTGCCAAGCACACAGATGGCACGGGGGGAAAGTGCCAAAAAAACATGAGAATCAACTGTGGGTACTGATGGCATGATTCCCAGACATGGAAGTCCAAACACTTGTCCATCCCAAGCTTATAGCACATACTTACAGATATGCAGATTTGCCAACAGTAATCTAGCACTGTTAGGTTAATTTTTAAAAATATTTTTAAAGCTACCATTGGCTCCTGAAGCAAGCTAGCTAGCAAGCAATGATTCTCTGAAGGTTGGAATCCAGACGTCTCACTTTACACAGGTGATTCCCCCCAAAACAACTGAGGAACAAAACATACCTACATATGGCATGAATAACAGGGAAACAAATTCAGTATTAGTTATTTATCAGTTGTTGGGGTCAGAACAAAGTTAGTAAAGTTCAGAAACCAAATGTCATGGGAGGACTGAGATCCCAACTATCAGAACATATTCATCTTGAACCCTGACTGCCTATTGAAAGAAATTCTTATTTCTTTTGTGAAATTCTGGACTTTATTACCAGGCCTGGGCCTGTGAACACATATTGAGCAAAGCTCTGATCTGAGGATCATTAAAGCAGGGTCCTCAGGAATGCTGCTTTGGTAATTTGCCCGAAATTTCCTAACTTTTTCTACCTAAGCTACTGAATCTCATTTACATTCTCTTTAAAAAAATATGTAGGGGAAAGTTGGAAGTGAAATCTTTATAGGAAAAGCTTCTTTGACTCACTGTGAAAGACTCTCAGAAACATTTCACTTATAGCCTAGCTCTCCTAAGGATAGTGTTAAATCAACCCAATGTATGGTATCCATTAGGCAAGGCACGTTTATCTATAGTTTTCCTTAGAACAGCTGATGTAGAAGTCTTAAAGGCCAGGTTGAACACACTTGCAAAATCATCTGGGACCTGAAGAACATATTGAGATATTCAATGAGTTATCATATATTTTAATCTTCTCTTTGCTCTTTAGATTTATGGTGCTTTTCTGTAATCTTGTCACGATGCTATGAAACAGAATCAGGATAGTTCATTTACATTAATAAGTAAGAACACAACATTCACTTCCCAGGTGAGCAATATGTGACAGGAGTTATAAGAACACAAGGTTTTTAAATGGAATAAAATGTTTCCTAAATGGTGAAGCCATACCAAATTCCATAACAGCACACAGACAGCTCACTCTCTTCAGTGAGTGGACAGTCTCCTGCCATTTATGCCTTGACTCCCAGTCAGTTTGCATCAATCACGATTATCTTGGACAGCAAATGCAGAATGCAGACTTCAAAACAATATCCACATGGGTTTGTTGACAAAACCGGAACCAAGATCACAAAAGCTGATATCTTAGAAGCCCACCTTATTCTTGCTGTATTTATCAGACAAAAGCATTTAGTCCATTTTGAAATTCTGGAAAGATGGTCTCCATAAACACATCCAATGATTACCCAGCAAACATTTTCCTTGTTCTTTACTGGCCTTATGCAGTGAACTTGAACATCAGTTTGGTTATAATGACCTTAGTTTATTTTAAACATTTGTAAAACTTCCTTCTGATATCTCTGATTTCCTTCCCTCTCTCTCTCTCACCCTCTCTCTCCCTCCCTCTCTCTCTCTCTCTCTCTCTCTCTCTCTCTCTCTCTCTCTCTCTCTCTCTCTCTCTCTCTCTCTGTGTGTGTGTGTGTGTGTGTGTGTGACCTCAACCATCCCCATAGATACCTCAGGTATTATCAGGGGATTCCAGTCATTCCCAAGCAAAAGAGTTAGTATAGTCCTATACAGTTTTTGCCAATAATAACTGAATTATGCAAAAGTGCAAAATACTTTGTATTTCATCATTTTCCCTATTCAGTATAAGTCTCTCCATGAGTTAACTGTGTTCTAGGACACAATTTCCATTACTAAGGTTTTGAAAAACAACACATCATAACTACTCAACAGCCAAAGTTTATATACCTAACCTTACAATTGTTTATTTGTATTTAATAAAGGACTTTTGGATGTCTAATTATTTACTGACATTGTAGGTTTTTGGGCTGTCCTTCAATCACGTGGCCATTAACTCACTAAATATTTGGAGAAAATTTACTACAAATCAGGATCTTGGGGATATATAGAAAAGATATGGTATATATCCAAAAGATAAGTCCTCTTTGGTATAAGATTCAAAATTGGACAGATTATGTAACCTTAGCAATGAACACATAAAAAGAGATGGAGTTTTCATTCAAGGTAGAAAATGACATCCATTATATGAGTGCTATTAATAACAGCCTGTTAATATTTAATAGAACAGAGTGATTAAGACAGAATCCATACTTTATTATTCTATCTTCTACATGTATTAAATAGGGTTGACCACATTTGGCAGTATTATGGATAATTAAGAGTAAAACTAAAAAAAAAAAAGATTTTTTTATAGTCAATATTAGACACTTCAGATATTTATATCCATGTAGACCAATCATATTTATTTAACACTTTTGATGACTGTTAAATATTTATTTATTATAAGAAATGTTTTATATGCTTCTCACCTGCTTCATAGTAATATGTGTTAGTTATGCGAGAATTACCACAGATTTACTAGATTTTGATAAAGTGGCCCAATTCTGGAAGCAATTAGGACTCAAGTAAGTATGAGCTTCTTATGTTCATATTGTAGTAACACAAGAACTTTAAAAAGCAAAATTATTATCAGTGTACTTATTGACATATAGACACGATGCTCACATCGCAATAGTTTTGTTATAAGAAAACTGAAAAGTTTATATCTTGGCATAGGAACAAAATATAAAATCATAGAGTACTAATGTATTTATGGATATAAAATATAGCTTCCTTTCTACTTAGGCTCTAAGACATAATGTTTACCTTAGTAAACATGTTTAAAAAGTGAAAGTTGATGTATAATTCATTTGATAACTTGAATAAGTATAACAACATTCTGTCATTTAAGGGATTCTGTTATTAACTTCTAAGATGGTTCACATTCTAGTTTATAACAAAATTTGCTGGTACTCCTTTTGGTCAAATAATATTTCTAGGTAAACTAATATCATGAAGTAAACTGATTCTCCTTTAAATCAATGCTAATGAAAATCTTAAAAGTTCATGAAAATATAATTGTTAGATATTTATAAAATGTCAATGAAAGCCCCTAATAATTAATTTGAGAAGTGGTTAATTTCTGCTATTAGTTAAATCTCAAAGATTTTTATAGTTTTAGGCAATAAAGCTGTTTCTGTATCTTTCTAAATAATGATGCAAGTGTTTTAAAATTTGATTTTCCCTTTTTTGTACATTTTTTTCCTAAATATACACAAAAAGGAAATAAACATTGTTTTTTTTTTTTTTTAAATTAGAATTATAAAACAAAAATAGATGGGGATCATTTTACAGCTTCAAGATAACTTTATCCAAACAATATTTTTACTTCATTTTTAAAAATATTACTCAAAGAACTCAATATTACCAACTGTATCTTTTAGCAGATGTAAAATTATCCCCAACTACTACCTTTATTGTATATAAATTAATTTTGAACTGAATGGCTTATATTTACAAGTATAGATGTATATAAAATACATATATGAATGTACTAAAAATTAGTTGAAAATGACGCCATGAGTTTGAATGAGAACAAATAATAGTGTTAGAGCAGGTTTGGAGGAAGAAAAAGGAAAATTTGTTTTTAATTAAATTATAATTGCAAAAACTAAGTAAACAACAAAAAATTTTGGAGACTTTGATTTCTGGAAAGAAGTGTGCTTACCACTATTCCATCACCATACCTAGGGATTAAATATTCCTGTTATCAGTCTAATGTGTGCGTTTCAAAATCATAAAGACATTGATTGATTTACTAAGTCATCTTATTTTGTATCAAAATAAATAGACTTTTAAAAAATTGTGTGGTATCTTATATAGCAGCAAAGTGAGAGCTTTCGGTTAATGGTTATAATGTCTTAGATGGAAGACAGTAGGGACATGTGATTACAAAGAGGGGTCATAGGATGACATGTGACCGTAAAGAAGGGGCTCCCTACTGATGCAAGAGCATAAAGCAGGGGCAGTATTATAATCATACATACTGATATATTATTATAAAGTGGGGATGGGGTAGGAGAAGAAGAGAAAGTGTAGTCTCGGTAACTTCAAGACCAGCATTCATAGCTGGGATTTTCTTTCAATTCCAAATATTTCTTACATAAGATAATTCAACATTGAAGGTAGAAATGCTAACAAATATCAGCATTAATTTTTCAAATACTCATCTCTTGCATATCATAACACACAATTGGCAGATAAAACTGTAAATGCAGTGTAACTTCTATGATTGTTTAATTATTTTTATTGAATCTCCTTTTAAGGAAGTATTACTCCATCTCTGATGAAATTGATTATAGCAGACTGTGGGATTATTTGCGAGGTTCTATAATAAAGAGCCAAGTTGTTTTCTTTAAGATGGATTGTGTTGCTGGCCTTTTTGACAGGTAGACCAAACTCATTTGTCCTTCTATGCTGAATACATTAAAAAAAAAAACAAAAAAACAGAATCAAATATTCTAACTTGTCTAATAATTAAATTTTATTAAGCCATGAGTTTATCTATTAAATAACATTCCTGCATGCTACCTATCAAACTCTGTCTCTGTCACTACATTCTATGAAAGTCATTTTGGCCACTTTCTGAAATCTACTAGGATTATGCTAGAATGATTGAATTATCTGAGAATTGTAAAGTGACATCTCACTAAAAATTGTGAGTGTAGGAGAGTTAGGCTACTTTTTATGAGTAAAACAAATTGTTTCATAACCCAAATGTTCTACTCTCCTTTTTGTTGCTGTGATTGCAGCTGGCTGAAACTAAATAGAGAAGACAGAGTTGTTGACTTTCACCAACTCATCATAATCAATCACTGAAGGAAGTTGGGAAAGAAACCCAAGGCAGATTTCTACTGGGGCAAACACAATGGAGGAATTCAGCTTCTGAATTACTCACAAAAGCATGTTTAACTATCTTATACAGTCTATGGTCAACTTTCCACGATTTGTCTCCATTAATAGAAGTCAAGAAATATCCTTAAAGACTTGTATACATAGCAATCTGATGGGGAGTAATTCCTTAGCTGAGGTGTCTTCTTCCCAGTTGTCTTCAGTTTATGTCAAGTTAATAAAATAAAATAAAACAGAACAAAATAATACATAAAACAAAACTAATCAGCTCAAGTGGACTTGATAAGATATTACTCAGACCTTCTCAGAAGGGGAAACAACATACTTAGTGGAGGAAATACAGGGAAAAAGAGTGGAGCAGGAACTGAAGGAAAGGTCATCCAGAGACTGTCCCATTTGTGATTCTACCCCATATGCAGCCGTAAAGGCTGACAGGAGCTTGATATGGATGCCTCCTTAGTGGTTCTACCAGAACCTTACCTATAAAGATGCTTGCAGCTAACCATTGGACTGAGCACAGGGACTCCAATAGATGAGTTAGAAAAAGGACTGAAGGAACTGAAAGAGTTTGTAAACCCATGGCAAGAACAACAATATCTGGCTTATTTATAATAGCCAGAAGCTAGAAAGAACCCAGATGCCCTTCAACAGAGGAATGGATGCAGAAAATGTGGTACATTTACAATAGAGTACTATGCAGTTATTAAAAACAATGAATTCATGAAATTTCTAAGCAAATGAATGTAACTTGAGCTATCATTCTGATTGAGATAACCCAGTCAGAAAAGAACACTCATGGTATCTACTTACTGATAAGCAGATAGTAGCTCAAAACGCCACGAGAACCAAGAAACAATTCTCAGAAGATATAAACCTCAAAGGAAGGCCAGATTTTGGATTCCTCAGTCCTTCTTAGAAGGAAGAACAAAACACTCCTGGGAGGAAACAATGGGACAAAAAGAGGAGCAGGTATTGGATAAAAGATCATCCAAAGTCTTTCTCACTTGGGGATCCATCCATTATGCAGCCACTAAACCCACACATTATTGCTGATGCCAACTAGTGTTTACTGGAAGTAACATGATATGGATGCCTCCTCAGAGGCTCTGCCAGAGCCATACTGATACAGAGAATGATGCTTACAGCTAATCATTTGACTGAATATGGGAACCCCAGTGAAGGACCTAGAACAAGAACTGAAGGAGCTGAAAGAGTTGGTAACCCCATGAGAAGAACAAAATTCTTAACTAACCAAACCCAACACAGCTCCCAGGGACTAAAACACCACCTAATGAGATTTTATGAGTAGCCCCATGGCTCCAGGTGCATATGTAGCAGAGGATATCATTCTCTGGCATCACTGAGAAGAGCAGGACTTTAATCCAGTGAAGGCACATTTTTCCCAGGTAGAGGGATGTCAAGGTGTTGAGGTAAGAGAGGAAGGTTGGGAGAGGAAGCACCTTATGGAGGCAATGGGAGACGGGATGGTATTGGGGAAAAAGGAATAATAACTGAAATGTAATTACAGAGAATATCCAATTAAAAAATAATCAATCAAACAAAAATAAGAGCAATTTGCAAATTCCATTGAAATATTAAAAAAAAATTCTAGGCTAATCAAAATTATGCTTAAAAATAAAAGAACTTCTGGCTTCAAGCTATATTACAGAGCAATAGTGATAACAAAAACTGTATGGTATTGGTACAGAGCCAGGAAAGTAAATCAATGGAATTGAAGACCCCCAAATTAACCCACACACCTCCAGTTCCTTATTCGTTGACAAAGAAGCTTAAGCCATCCACTGGAAAAAGAGAGCATTTTCAAGAAATGATGCTGGTTCAACTGGTGGTCAGCCTGTAGAAGAATGCAAATTGATCCATTCTTTTTGTCCTGAACAAAGCTCAGATCCAAGTGGATCAAAGACTTGATGAACCCACATGAAACCAGATACACTCGCACTAATAGAAGTGAATATGAGGAAAAGCTTGGAACACATGGGCACTGGGGAAAATTTCATTGACAAAACTCCAAAGGTTTGTGCTCTATGGTCAAGAATTGACAAATGGTGTGGGGCAATTGGCAGAGAAGGATACTGTGATTCTAGGTCCAGACAATTAGAAGCCCTGGGACCCTAAGTGACTACAGCAGACATTCTTAGTCTCCTGCAAGATCAGGTCCCATCAAGCAGCTACAGCCCCCTACAGACCATTGTAATGAGGTTTGAGTCAAATAGGTCACACTCAAAATTCCTCTTCTACAGGTGAGGATGTGAAGTAGGCTCAAGCAAGGTTGGCCTTGTCCCAGTCCCTCCCTCACAGGTGAGGCTCATGACAGAAGCAGGACCACATCCACAAATATGTAGATGAGGTATTTCCAAACCCTCACCAAGCCAGAAACCACCAGCTGTCAGACTCTGAATGATCCCCAAACTGTATATATGAGGCATATACAAAATTAAAAGTATGCAGGAATTACTCCATTGTCTAAGAGCTTCTGTAAGAAGAGCTGTAAAACCACCACTTGGGAAGACATCTCCTTTCTTGAAGTTCCCCTGCACCACAAGTCTTCTGCCAGTTCAGCCCAGCTCAACATCCTGCAGAGCAGTGGAGACAGAGGCAGCACAGCACCAGCAGCAGAACCAGTTTCCCTTTCCCTGATCTGAGCTCTCTCCCCTTTGCTTGTATCCACCCAACTATCCAGACCCAGCAGTGGAGGCAAAGGCTGCCATTCACCTCCCTAACCATAGAGCCACATGTGGGGCCCCCTGCCCACAGCCCGATGAAATGGGACCTCGTAAAATTGCAAATCTTCTTAAAAGCAAAGGACATGGTCGATAGGACAAAACAGCAACCAAAACGTTTGGGAAAAGATCTTTGCCGACCTTGCATCCAATAGAGGGCTAATATCTAATTTCCAAAGAATTCAAGAAGTTAGACTTCAGAGAATCAAATAACCCCATTAAAAATGGCAGACAGATCTAAACAAAGAATTATCAAATGGATGAGAAGCACCTAAAGAAATGCTTAACATCCATAGTCATCAGGGAAATGCAAATCAAAACAACTCTGAGATTCCACCTCACACCAGGCAGAATGGCTACAATAAAAAAAAAAATCTCAGGAGACTTTTAAATACCAAGATTTGCCACAAGGCTGCATTCTTAGCTCTTGAATTATTAATGATTTAAAAATTCATTATGTTTAATCTTTATACACCAAGAAAACTTCGACTGTTTCCAGGTTACATTTTGTTTAGTAAGTATTTTATGCCAATTTTAACCAGTAAGTTTTCAATTCATACTATCATAGCTTTTAAAAAATCAAGTACTGACAAAAATATATTCATATAGTTTCATGCAAAAATAAATAAATAAATAAATAAATACATAAATAAATACATAAATACATAAATGTTCAAAGGGAAAAAAAAAACAGAGGTAACAACAGATGATGGTAAGGATGTGGAGAAAGCAGAGCACTTCACTATTGTTGGTAGGATTGCAAGCTGGTACAATCACTCTGGCAAGCAGTCTGGAAGTTTCTCAGAAAATTGGACATAGTACTACCCGAGGACCCAGCTATTTCATTCCTGGGCATATACTCGAAAGATGTTTCAACATATATAAAAATACATGCTCCACTATGTTCATAGCAGCCTTATTTATAATAGTCAGAAACTGGAAAGAACCTAGATGTCCTTCAACAGAGAAATGGATATATAAAATGTGGCATATTTACACAATGGAGTACTACTCAATCTCTCTCTCTCTCACACACACACACACAAGCAAACAAACATAAACAAAAAACAAAAATTCCACACATAGTATGCATTCACTGATAAGTAGACATTAGAATACCCAAGATACAATTCACAGACCACATAAAGCTCAAGAAGAAGGAGGATCAAAGTACAGCTGCTTCAGTCCTTCTTAGAAAGGGGAAGAAAAACATTCATAGGAGGCAATAAAGAGGCAAAATTTGGAGCAGAGATTGAAAGCCATCCAGAGCCTGTCTAACATGGGGATCTAGCCCATATACAGCCAACAAACCTAGAGAGTATTACTGATGCCAAGAAATGCATGATGACAGGAGCCTGAGATGACTGTCCCCTGAGAGGCTCTGCCAGAACATGACAAATACACATGCAGATATTCACAGTCAACCTTTAAACTGAGAACAGGGTCCCAAAGGAGGAATTAGATATAGGATTGAAGGAACTGAAGGGGCTTGCAATCCCATAAGAACAACAAAACCAACCAACTAGAGTTCCCAGGGACTAAACCACTATCTGAAGTGTACCCATGGTGGAACCAGCAGTATATGTAGTAGAGGAAGGCCTTGTTGGGCATCAATGGAAGGAGAAGTCCTTGGTCCTGCCAAAGCTCTATGCTACATTGTAGGGGAATGTTAGGGCAGGATAGCAGGAGAGGGTTGGGGGAGCACCCTCATAGAAGAAGCATGTGGAGAAAGAATGGGATGGGGGTTCATGGATTAGAAACCAGGAAAAGGGATAACATTTAAAATGTAAATTAATATATACAATAAAAATAAAAAAGAAGTAAGGACAAGAACTTGAGGCAGGACATGGAAAGCAAGAGCTGGTACAGTATCCACTGTATTTAGGAAAAGTGTTTGACTCCATGGCTTCTTTCTTGTACAACTCAGAACCACTTGCCTTGGAGCTTCACCACTCTGCCACATCAACCATTAATCAATAATATGCCCTAAAGACTTGCTTTCAAGCTGTCTCTATGGAGCCATTTTCCCAGTTAAGGATATTCTAGCCTATGACGAGTTGACAGAAAGAAAACAAAGCACCAGAAAAGAAAAAGAAAAGAAAAGAAAAAGAAAAGAGAAAAAAAAAAAAAAAAAACACTAACTTGTTCTTACCTTCTTTTTAAATATTATTTAGTGTATTTGTACATTTGTAGTTTTCAAATTCAAAATGATGCATAATCTAGTATAATCTAGTATAATCTCATTAGTAGTTTTCAAATTTAAAATGATGCTTACATTCTTCATCCTACGTTGCCTTGAGATTTATTTCTGTTCATCTGTATTGTTCAGTGATTCATTTTAACTGCTATACATCCTCCTGTCCAAACACACCTACTTATATAGCTAAGAGCTTCACATTTTCTGTAACAAAAATGCATCTAAGTTTACAGATTTCTGACCACGAAAGTGTTGCTAATATTATATTTTTTAGCTATTCAAAGTAATTTTAAGATTTTTCTTTTTGTATTTTACCTTTATCAGATTATGCCTCATTGTCTGGATGAGAATTCTCTTGACTATAAGAGGCTTAGAGTTCAGAATATTTCTTTATTTAATCTGATGTGTAATGTCTTTCATTTTTTAATAAAAATCTCTTCTCATGTTTACTTTGATATTGACATTTTTCCCTTTCTCTTATCTTTCTAAACCTCTCCCAAACCTCCCAGTGATATTCTGTGTTGCTGAGTATCTTTTCGCTCTTGTACACTCTACACAACTTTCTTTTGTTTTTATTTTCAGGTGAACAACAATTTTATTTATTTATTTATTTATTTATTTATTTATTTATTTATAGATATTGCATTCTTTCTTTTCTTTCTTCCTTTCTTTCTTTCTTTCTAATTGGATATTTCATTTATTTACATTTCTAATGTTATCTGCTTTCCCATTCCCTTTCACAACCCCTGTCCCCTCTCCCTATATCTATGAGGTGCTCCCCCACCTACCCACACCTACCTTCCTGCCCTGGCATTATTTTATTAGGGTTTTCAGGCATGTTTGTTTTATTTCCCATGTGAAGTATTTCTGCTATGAAATTTTCTTTAAAAAGGTTTGAGACATATTGTGTGTGTGCTTGTGTATGTGTGTGCTTATGTGTGTATACTTGTGTGTGTGTGTGTATGTGTGTGATGCATTTTCAATCTATTAAAATATAAACTATTAAAAATAAACAAAACATATATATATATATATATATATATATATAATTTTCTCTTTTGTCCACAAGTTTCACAAGCACAATGTGTATGTAATTGGTAGCCATTACCTAGATCTCTTTCGGATATGAATATTTTATGTGCTTTCATCAGGTTCATAGTAGCACCTTATCTAGAGCACATTATCTTATGTTACTGAAACTTTTTTTATGGAACAGCAATTGACTTCATGGGTAGCTGAATATACATGACACTGTGCTTGTCACAGAGTTCTGTAATGCCATCTCCATCATGGAGGCTCACACACTAAGTCTAATGAAAGAGTGATCTTCTCTTGTTTGCATATCCCTGCAATAACCACTTCATTTGGAAGTATTCTAGACCTAATAAACCTTATTGAGGGTCATTGAAGCTTTCCTCTCTGGTTGATCTGGTTGATACAATCAGGCAAGATTCATTGGAGTACACCTCAGGAAAGAATAGACAGCTTCATGCTGTATTTTAGTGAACAATGAAATCATGAACAAAAATTTTTTATGCAGGTTCTTGTACACTTGGTTAAGTTCTAAGGTGAAGCACTGTTTGAATTTAACACTTGCAATACCACTAACTGCTAAGAAAAAGCCTTGTCACTTCCTTGCTCAGCATGCTACCCATTGTCTTTTGACTTTTCTGCATGAGTTTTTTTTTTTTTTTGGTGGAAAAAGATATTTGGCTGAACTAATAAACACTATCCTCTTTGTGTTTAAAGAAATAATGTGTGAAGCTGATTGCATTTTGCTGGAACATTTAATGACAGCATTGACTCTAACCTGACTTATAGGACATAATTCCAAAGGCCAGAAGAATTAGAATTATGCTCTTTAGTCAATAACTATTGACTATAAAATAGATGATAAAGTTATGAATCAGATCAAGTAGATAACATTTTAGATATATTTCTTTCTGATACAACAAATTTATTAGAAATATATGCTGAAAGCAAAACTTACTGTACATTAATTACTTCTCTAAACGTAGACTGTTTTTTTTTCACAATAGTAACACAGAAACTCTAAGTGTAGACACATAACAGTTGCTTTTGTCCAAAGAAATAAGTTGGTTACCTTGTTTCTAGTAGATGACAAGCTAGATGCCTGATGTGCTTCTTTGTGGATTTTCCTGCAGCTTTTTGTATTTTGATGCTAATTCCACTTCCCCCAAAAGGGCTGCCTAGTCAAGTATTCAGGTGACTTCATCAGAACCTTCTTCCCATTTTAATTTGTAAAATAAAGAGAGCTGGTGATTGGGCAGGGGAAGGGAAGGTGGAGAGAGTGGTCATAGGAGAAGGTGGACAAAAAAAAAAAAAAGTGATCAAGATCAAGCTCCAGAAGAATGAGCTGTATCCAAGTGGACTTAATTGACGATAGGTAGCTATGAATATCTGAAGGATTTTATAGGTCTTTTATCTTCTATGAAAGGGCAGTTTGTATCTTTGTCCGTGGGATGTAATCTTATTGCATAGAGGGTTTGTGTATTGAGAATTGAATATATAAACCTGTATAAAAAGCTATAGACCTATGAGTGGGCAATGGTGTAAAAAAACACACTGGGGCTGAAGCACCAGGGCGGGCAGAGTGAACCACCTGGGAAGGTAATCTCATGAAGAGTGTAACTCTTGGATCTAGTGACAAAGTCAATAATTGGCTCCATCTTAAGTGGCACCCATAGCAGAGTGAGACCCTGGGGGCTGATAAAAAGTTGAGCCAAATTTTTATTTAATATTTATTTTCATACTTCTTGACTGGATAAACATAACTCCATGACTTATAGTAGGGAACCAAGCCTTCAGATGGTTTAATAGCCAGACACAGCATAGCCTTTCATGTAGCAAGCTCAGGATCCCTGGGAGATACTTTTTTATAAAATTCTATTGAAATTCATGGTCACATATAAACTTACCTATTTGAAACATCCTTTTTCGTAGTATAAATAATATCAATGAATAGCATATTGAAATATTAAAATAATATATTGTTGAGAGATTGTTATATCTTTGTTCAGCCTACAAACAATGGTTATATACACATATTGCTAAAAAGGTCATTCTGAAGACATTTTATATGAAATATCATTATGGTAGTAGGAAGAACTTAAGGATAAACATGGATCCATCAGTGTCTGAGTTCTAACTCTACTACACACTAGCTGTGCAATATACTGTAATTAAGCAACTCTGTGTTTTATACTCATGTCATAGTCAGAAAATATTTTTTTTGCATTTTATTCTCATGTACATCATACACTGTATTGTTACTAGTCCCATGGTAATGCACACAAACATACCAAATAAACTGGGAATTTTATCTCCTTATACTGACATAACAGAAAGTTTGTCTGTCATCTGTTTAATGAAACCTGGAAAACAAAATATTTGTTAAATGTTTGAATCACATGGCTATATTGTTCTATTAAAATATAGATGTAGTCATATTCTAAAGTTTGTTATGAAAAATGTAGTTCAACATTTAATTTGAAAATCAAAATTTACACTCCTGTAGCAAGATATTTTCAGTGCATTGACTTCAGTGCCTTTTGGCCTCTGTGTTGAGAGAGTCCCTAGTCCCACTTCAGAACACTGAGTAGTCAAATCTCACCCTTTCCTTGGTGACAACTATGTCCTTTATTCTTTTTATGTTGTCTTTCATCCCCTCCATGCTTCTACGCAAATAGTCTGTGCATATGCCCTAATTAAATAAAAATAATTAAAATGTGAGTAAGTCATCTCTTTTCACTATACTCACAACAGTATTGAGAGGCATATATTAATATTATTTATCATGAAAATTAATATTTTATAGTAAACAAAATGACTTTGGTGATCAGATAAAAAAAATTAAATAAATATAAATAGAGTAA
This sequence comes from Micromys minutus, assembly GCF_963924665.1. Lineage (NCBI taxonomy): Eukaryota > Metazoa > Chordata > Mammalia > Rodentia > Muridae > Micromys > Micromys minutus. The sequence goes on along the minus strand of NC_137969.1, from coordinate 184,037,174 downwards.
CACTTTTGAGATATGAAATTTGTTGAACCATGGAAAATTAGGCTTGAGTGACATATATCTATTTGTCCAGTCACATGTGGTCAGTCATAAAAACATATACCTGTGACAATAAATGGAGTCAACATGTTTATATTATTTATAAATCATATGTTTACCCACATATACTATATATACATATTTTCCATTTTCATTTTGTTATTATATACTTATCCATACACTAATATACTATATAATTTTCCCATACACTCTCAAACACACACATGCATATAATATAAATATATATGTGTGTGTGTGTATAATTAATAAATTTTAGCACGTGAATTTAAAGGAAGTCAGAAAGATGATGACGTAGGAAAAGAAACAATAAAGTAGTAATACCATAAAAAAAATGAATAAAAGAAAAGCAGAGCAAGAGGTAAAAGTTCCAGATGTTGAGAGTGAGTGGTTACATGAAGAGCAGATGTCAGTTGTCAAAACTTTCCTTTTGGTTTAGTTGCATGGTTCCAGAATAAATAAAAAAAAGTTTCACTTAATTTTTCTTTCATTGTATATTTTATTTACATTTCAAATGTTATCTCCTTTCCTGGTTTCCCCTCAAGAAATCCCTATTCTGTTTCCCTTCCCCCTGTTTGTATGAGGGTGTTCACCAACCCACCCCCATCCCACTTTCCTGCCCTGGCATTTTCCTACACTGGAACATGAAGCCTTCACAGGACCAAGAGCATCCTACTGATACCCGACAATGACATCCTCTGCTACATATGTGACTGGAGCCATGGATCGCTCCTAGTGTACTCTTTGGATGGCGTTTAGTCCCTAGGAGCTCTGAGGTATTTAGTTGGTTGAGATTGTTGTTCTTCCTATGGGGCTGCAAACCCCTTCAACTCCTTCAGTCCTTTGCCTTGGTGACCTTGTCATGAGTGCAAATGACACAATCACTCCTAGGATATACAAGTGACTTTTTCTTCACTTACCTATTCTGCTCCTTTGAGTCTCTCCCATTCCAGTTCAAATTTTGTTTTCCAAAAGATTCCAAACTTCATCTTTGTTTCTGTCAGGGAAGCTGAGGATGTTCGTGTGACTTTTTTAAAAGTGAGTAAGAAGACCATGTGTCTAGGCTTGACTCTTGTGGCCATGCAATGGCTGCTCTGAAAATTATACTCTTCTGCTACATTTGTACCCTGCCTTGTGAAGAGTGTTATCAAGTTGTCTTCATTAAGCAACAGAAAAAAATCATTCTGCCCAATACGGGATACTCTCCTGTTAGTCTAATGATTGGGTGCATGTCCTTGGCAGGTCACTGAAGTGACTGGGTCTAACGACCTTTAAATTAGACAGATAATGCTCTTGATAGTAGTCAAGATGTGATGACCCAATTACCACATAATGGATCCAATTTTGGAAAAACAAATAGAGAATGTAAAATAATTTCATTTTGTGATAGAAAAGTATATTTAAATTTTTTAAATTTTTCACACAGTGAATGACTACCTTAATGTATTTTCTAGGACATATTAATGTGTAGATGCTATCCAAGTTAGCCCCATAAAGTTAAATTTCGAAGAAATGGTATTTGAAAAGTATAATGAGCTCAGATAGAAAAAAATAGAATTTTAAGTAATTAATAAAAATAACTTAGAGCGGCATTTTACACATGATAAAAGTAGGTTTATATTTTCCTATAGCTTTGCAGACTAAATTTGAATTTATCTGTGATAGTGTTTGAACTAATGATAATCTAAACTGCATTCCTTATGACTCTATGCGATGAACTGGACAATATTAAGTACTATGTTCCTCATTTCATCATACTAGAGCTTTCAAAAGTCAGCTCCTTTGGAGTTGGCCCAGTTTGTTCTGGAGGGCTGTACAGTCTTCTGATATATTATATTTATTGATGAACATCATCCCTGGTCACTACCTATAAGATAGCAGTAGTATTTCCCTACCAACAATGCTGAATATCAAATTACTTCCTTATATCATCCTGTGTCTTTGATGGTAAAGTCACAACTATCATGAACAGCTTCTGTAAAGTAGTGAAACTTACTTTGAATCTGTCTAAATTCCAATTACTTTGCAAAGGACTGAAACTAAATAATGTGTTCTAAAGCAAAGCAAGTAAATAAACCTTTTTCTTTCAAAGTAATCTTAATGTGGTATATCAAAGTGTTGTCCAAAGAAATAAATAAGGGCCGGGAGATATTAGTTGCTGGAGGGGAAGACGGGAGAAAGGTAGGAAGGGTCAGGAAATTGAAGAAAAATATGTAGCAGTGAGAAATGAGGAACTGGGCATAGCCACTGGAGGGTCCCAGATGCCAGAGAAGGAGAAGTTCCCAGAATCCAACTGGAATCACTTCAGCAGAAATTTGCAGCCACAGCAAAGGGAAGATAGAACCTGTAGAGACCACCTTCAGTGGAAAGGCAAGGGATGGGACCACCCACTCATCTCAAAGTTTTTAACCCAGAATTTTTCCTGTCCAAAGGAAAGACTGAGGCAAAAATTTGAGCAGAGACTAAAGAAAGGACCATCAGGATACCACCTTTCTTAAGAATCTATCCTGTCTGCAGACACCAAACCTGACAATGTTGCTGTTGCCAAGAGGTGCTTGCTGAGAGAAACCTGGTGTGGCTGTTCCTTGGAAGGTTCTGCCACCAACTGATCAATGCAGATGTGGATGCTTGGGACCGAGCATTAGACTGAGCTAGGGGACCCAGGTTGGGGATCTGGCAGAAGGACTAGACCACCAACAAAGGAGTGTACAGGGAGGGATCCATGGCTACAGATACATATGGAACAGAGGATGGCCATATCTGACATAAATGGGAGGGGGAGAATGATGGTCCCTGGAATGTTTGATACCACTGTATACGGAAATTTTGGAGTAGTGGGGTGGGAGAGATTGGGTGGGTGGGGGAAAACCCTCATACAGGCAAAGGGGAAGAGGAAAGGGTGTATGTGGGTTGTGGGTTTATGGAAGGGTAACCTGGAAGTGGAGTATCATTTGAGATGTAAACAAATGAAATACTTAATAAAAAGTAATTATAAAGAGAAGAAATACAGGCACATTTCACTTGAAAAAAAAAAAATCCCCATAAAATAACAAAAACAAATAATAGGCCAACTATGAAGCTTATGCTAGCCTCAAATTTGTGTGTTGGCCTTGTTCTCTACAGTGTTTGAATTACAGGTGTGCATCTACTAAAAATATTGTCTAAATAAAATAAACAAAATAATTTTAAGTATCACACATTGAATGTGAAAATCCCTGTGAGAATTACAAAATGGACCAGTTTTAAAAAGCTACTTCCTAGAACAGCCTGCAAAAGTGGTAGCATGCCAAACAATGCATTTCAGCTAATTACTTTGATCATTTCTTCAATAAATGCAGCTGATCTTGGAGAAAAGATGAATTAAATTCTTCACATATGACAACTAAAACTGATCACATAAATACTACACACACTCTTTTATATGAATAAATATTGTTCCCTTAGTGTGTTTCTCCCCGATCCTTCTCTCTCTCTCTTTCTCCTACCCTCCCCCCACTCCTGATACTATATAACTTTAGGATTGATCTTAGGTATTTTCATTTCATCTTTAGAAGCATGACTATAACTTACTTGCCATTAATAGCATTATACCTTCAGCTTAACTGTCATTAAAGCAAGCCATTTAATTTGTCTTTGGAAGACATACACCCAGTCCTAAGTGGAATGGGCAAAAGTCCTTTATTCAGCTTATCATTCATTAGCATTTTCTACTATAAATGAATTATAAATCCAGGAAACTTAAAGAAATATTAGAGATATTAGAGAGGGACTAGGGTGTGGCAGAACAGGTCTTCCTAGGAAAGGAAAATAGAATAGATAGTTATAGCTGGTTAGGAGTTGGATGAGATTGGGTCAAGAGGATTAAGTGGGAGGGAAGAGGGGTGATAGACAGAATACAAATAGCTAAAAATCTAAGGCTTTTTGATGATTAATATAAAAACCTATCACAGTTGAAGATTCTATCTATTTCTATCTATACATCCATCTATCTATGTCTATCTATCTATCTATCTATCTATCTATCTATCTATCTATCATCTATCATCTATCTCTGTGTGTGTTTGTGTAGGTGTATGTGTGTGTGAGAGACAGAGGGAATGGAAGGTGATCTAAATGAAGTGTCAAAATAACGAACAAGACAAAGACTCAGCTAGATCTGTCTTGACACCAAATGAAGCTACTAGAACTGGGATTTGAGTACCTTTAAATGTGTTGTTCTATGGAACCCAAACAACTCAGGCTACTGTTAAGACTATGAGTTACCCACCAAAAACTGATGGCAAATTGCCATTACTGAAGATAACATCTACACAATTTATTTTTTTGTTTTGTAGAAAAGTCAATATAATGCCAACAAAGTAGCTTCATCCATAGTGATTAGTTGTTTTAATAGAAGAAATTACTCTGTACATTAGCAAAAGATAACCAAAGCAGCCTAGGAACAAACACTTTGATCTACAGTGCTGTCCTAATTGTATGATATGCTAGTACATGGTCGCAGAAAGCTTAGGGAGTCACCAACTGATATCTGATTTGACTTGAGGCCTATTCCACAAGGTGAAGCCCATATGCAACTCTGCTTGAGTAAACAAAAACCAGAGACTAGATGACCCAGAGACATAGAGTACATAGATACAAGGTCCTGCACAGACGTCATTGAGACCCTAAGAGAACACACATGCCAGTCCAGGTTACTATATCCAGCAAAACTCTCAACAAACATAGATGGAGAAACCAAGATATTTCAGGACAAAAACTAAATTTTCACAATATCTGTCTACAAACCCTGCTCTGCAAAGGATAAATAGATAAAACACTCCAACACAAGGAGGGAAATGACACCCTAGGAAAAGCAAAAAAATAATCTTCTTGCAACCAACCCAAAGAAGAAAAACACATAAACATATTTCTTCCTCTAACAACAAAAATAAAAGGAAACAACAATAACTATTCCTTATTATCGCTTAACATCAATGGACTCAATTCCCCAAGAAAAAGACATAGTTTATCAGACTGGATTTGTTTTACTCATATGTGTGTACATTTATGTCAAGGGACTCCTATGAATTTGTCTCCTTTGATGTTTAAATATTGAATGTGAAATATATCAATTTACTGTTGGGTTCTCATTATAGTATGATTGATTAAAAATCTTTTTGAGAATTTAAGGACTAGACTAAGATAATTACATATCCAAATAGGTGGTGAATAGCAAATTTTCAAACATTACTAGGGAATATAATACTGAATTAAATAATTTTCAACATAATTTGGTTCCAAGAAATGTGCTTGGCCACATATAAGTCATTTTTAAAGCTTCAAAATGAATATGTTTTATATTGCCTCAAAATGCCATGATTTTCAGTAGTTTAAGGTTTTCTTTCTGCTGACAGGAGTAATTCCACGTTCTCAATGAACTATACCTGCAATAAAGAGAACCATGATTTAATGAAACATTATGCAATTAACGAATGATATAGTTTGATAGAAAGACACAATATGGATATGTATTTATAAAGCAGCAATGTTACTAAATTCCCAGATTAGGAAGCTATCAACTCTCACCATGTAAAACCTCAATAAAAATGGTGCTATGATCAATGTTGCCTTGCCAGGTGTTAGAACATAACTATTGCTGATATATGGAAGTGAGAGAAATAATGTGTCAACCTTGTCATACTTGATTTTAAGGAATCCATTAGCATCATTTTGTGAAATTAAAAGACATCTCAGGGAAAATGACTTTCTGAACAGAACATATTTACAGATTTCAATAACAGGTTCTAAGACTTTTATTTTTGTTTTAATTTAGGTTATATATTTGACATTTCTGAAGTCTTACAATCTAGGATCTATAACTTTCTCTGAGCCGACTTATTATCCATTGCCCTGAAAGCTACTTTAGATCTCCAGAACATCTTACTATACCAGACAGCTTTTGCCACAGTGCAGCCTGCAGTAACCTTTCTGTGACTGAGTCACAAATTCCTAAACACATAGAATGAAATCACTAACAGTGCCTTACATGCAGTGGTGTGAATGTACGACAATAATTGCTGTGTAATTACATGGTAATTATTGACCATTTAAGTACACTTAAGAACAGGGTGAGTACTATGTAATCAAAGACTAATTATCTGATTATTTCTGTCTTTTAAACTGCCGGCTTACAAGATATAAAAATTGCAAGTAACATGGTTATTAGTCACTGAACTAACTTGTAATGTGAAGTAACCTGTAGAAGATGTATATGAACTGTAATTCTGAGAAATGACAGCAAGATAAACATGGCATACAATACTTAAAATTGCAGAAAATTTTATCAAAATATTATGCTAATAAAGCACAAGTACTTAACTAATAATATTATATGTTTCATGAAGAAATATGTGAATGGAATTATATACTATTCATAAGAAAAGTTAATAGATACATGAAATAATTTGTTATGGCACACATGTAAAATATGTTTTATTTTATTAGTTCATTATTGATCACACTGTAGATTGACTATATGGACAAGACCCATTCAAGAACAACCCAGAAGAACAGCATCATGGGTGTGGCAGTCTAATGAGAAGTAACTTCTGGCTGAGAAGTTACTGAGAGATCAAGAGTGGTAGGGAATAATAATGAGTTTTTCTCAGGTGTGTAGGTCTGAAAATCTAACCATGTTCCACAGGTATTTTATATCCATATTTATAAGAGGCAGCAATAAATAGATGCTGGAGCTTCTAAAAGAAGGAGAGAGAGAGAGAGAGAGAGAGAGAGAGAGAGAGAGAGAGAGAGAGAGAGAGAGAGAGAGAGAGAGAGAGAGAGAGAGAAACAGACACAGACACAGAGAGTAAGATAAAGATATAAAGAGATAGACACAGTGACAAAGAAACAGACAAATACAGATGGGACAGAGACAGATTTAAAAGAACAAAAAGAGGTTATGAAGAAAAAGTTAGAGGGTTATGAAGAAGGTTAGAGAGCGTGTTAGAGGGGAGAGAGATGGGGGAATATTTGATCAAAACAGGTTATATATATGTACGATATCCTCAAAAATGCAAATAAAACATTTCAATGTGTCTTTATGCTACTTAACAGCATACTCAGTAAAATGGAGGAGGGTCAATCACTGGAGAAGTGATAGAAAAGAAGTGTGAATAATGGACGCCATAGCTGACCCTAAATCAAAAGCATATTTCATGTTAAGAATAGGGGCTTATAACTGTAATCCAGTATAAAGACTTAAAACAGCTTAGAGAAGACACTTGCAAGTTTGAGACTAGCCCAAGCTCTTTTTGCAAAGCTTTTCCTTATTGGTGTCACTTACTGTTCTCACCAAGGTCTTTCCAGGTATCATCAAGTTCAATGAAGACAGCATAGATAACTACATGTACACAATACAGATGCTTATCAAAATATTTGACAATTTTAAAAAGAAATATTTGAGGAATCTTTTATAACAGTTCATTGAAAATAGAAACTCCAAAAGAAACATAAATTTAGGAATGTCAAAACCGAGCAATAAAAAGGGTAACTTATGTTTACATGTTTGTTATGAGACAATGATTCTAAAACATCCTAACTGTATGGAAAAGCAGAGCTCCTGATAGTGTGGTGAACCTTAACCACAAAATTATTTTGTTGTTACTTCATAGTTGTAATTTTACTAATACTAATAATTGTAATATAAATATCTGATATGCAGTATATCTAGTATACAATTCCCCAAACTGTTGAGACCCACAGGTTGAGAACCACCATCCTTAGAGACAATATTAACTATTGTGGTGAATGGTTATGATTTAAGTTAATAATTATGAAAACACATTTCAAGAACTTTCTACTGTTCCCTTGTCTGAAAAAGAAAGATGACTGGAAAAACGAATAATTTGAGCCTTGAAATAAGGATCATGTTTTTCTATCATTAAGATGATGATACTTCATATGGAAACACATATGAAATTCTAGTAGATATAAATCTCTTGCATGAAGGGTAAAAATTACTAATAGCATCCAAATGCCATCAGAAGAAAACACATTACATTGATGTTTCAAAAAATTTGTCAATGTCTTTAGTTTTTAAGGGAAATTTATTTTAATTTTAAGTTCATTTTAGTTAAAATAGAATCATATCACTTTACTGCTACTATTTTCTCCCTTCAGCTGCTCCAAAGTATTTTTATTTCTCTCCCCATCCCCCCACATTTTACTCTCAATTTAATAGCCTCATTTTCTTTGATTTTTATTGTTACAGAAATATATACACATATTTATGTATATGTATGCACAATATCTAAATAAAACCTGCTGAGTCTGTTTTTCTTGTTTGTAGATATATTTTAGGACTAGTCAATGGTTAGATAACCAATAATGGGGCTCATCTGTAGAATCCAATTTTCCCTTTTATTTTTCTTCATAAATTTTTTTCTTTATTTTTATTTGATATTCTCTGTGTTCACATTTCAAATGTTATTCCCCTTTCCCCCCACTCCCATGCCCCTCCCCTCTACTTTCTTCCATGAAGGTGCTCCTTCTCTCAACCACACTCTCCACCTCAGGGCCTTGGCTTTCCCCTACACTGGGAGAACAAGCCTTCACTGGACCAAAGGCCTCTTCTCCCATTCATACCAGCCAATCCCTTTTCTAGCAGTCATTAGAAGTCTATAGTTCTTTGTTTAGGAGTGAGATACATGAAGCTTTCTCCCTTCCATGTTCTCATGTCTGTTGACATTGCCATTTTTCTAGTGTAGTTTATGTAGCTACTTATTGGAAAGAACATTTCATAACAGACTTTCTGGTGATCTGGATGCTACAATTCTTTTTTGCCCCATTTCATGATGTTCCAAGAACCACAGTGCAAGAGCTGATGAAGATGTATTCACTGAGGCTGAACCTCACACATGTTAATCTCTGCATGTGTCTAGTTGTGGAATTCTATGCTGCTCACTGTTCTCTCTAAAGAGCAGCTTCTTTGTAGATATGTTTTTCTGGGTCTGTGTTAAGAAGTTCCATCTATATATCTCTAAACTTTATGATTTAGTTTTTGCTTACAGCTGAATAGGATTTCATTTCTTATATTAAACACATTTTCATTATCAATTCATCTTTTAGAGGCTGTTTATGCCATTTCCATTTTCTGGATATTGTGAACAAGTGGCAATGAATATTGTTGAGAAATTCTATATGCAGTAAGATGTGTAGTTCTATAGGGATATGCCAAGGTGTGATAGAATTTGGTCTGGTAGTAGATTTATTTGTAGGTCTTTTTTTTTCTTTTCTTTTCTTTTCTTTTCTTTTCTTTCTTTCTTTTTTTTTTTTTTTTTTTTTTTTTTTTTGATTCTCCATAGTGATTTTCCAGAATGTTTGCTCAATTTGCTTTTCCATCTATGAGGAGCAGTGGGAGCCCTAAGTGAATAAAATATTCAGTTAATGTAAGCTGTTGCCATGATCACAGTTATGTCAAGAACCCCAATACCTAGACCCCATGGGAATGGTAAGAGTTTATCCCAAAGAGATACTCGTTGGTAGCAAAGCCTTCCTCTCATGTGTGGGTGTACATAGTTATGTTCAAAAATTGTCCATCCTACCTTCCTCCTTGTAAATTGTTACAGCCTGAAACTGGTCACCTACAGAGATTGCTCCTGCTGAGTTTAGCTAAGTCTGCTTTCTACACTCAGCTGTAAACTGTAAAACCTGCCATTTTGTTCAGTCACATGTGCTCACACCATCACCATGTTGAACTGGAGATAACAAACATGCCAAGCTTCAAAGGCTCTAGAACATCCAAATCAGGGATTCTGGTCCAGTTGATCCCAGCTTTTCTCTATGTAATTAAGCTTGTCATTTCTTTTTCCCTTCACTGCTCTACTTGGGTCAGTGTTGAAACTGTGAAAGATAAAGCCCAAACAGCACCAAGAGTGAATGAGGGTTTCTCTTTCCCAACAACAATTACTTCTTGTAGTTTTTTTTTGTTGTTGTTGTTTGTTTTGTTTGTTTGTTTTGTCATTTATTGATCTCAACTATTCTGACTGGGAGAAGATAAAAATCCCAAAATTGTCATATTTGACAATTATGATGAACAAAGTTGAGTTATTTCTTAGCAAAATTAATTTCTTCTACAGAGAATTCTGGTTGAAGCCTGTACCAATTTTTCATTTGTTTATTTGATTCCTTTTCACTTTTTTAAAAAAATTATTTTTATGTTCTGAGTAAAGGTCCTCTCTTAGATATGAGTCAGCCAAAGATTCTCTTCCATTCTATAATTTTGTACTTTATTCAATTGTTTTCTTTGTTGAACAAAATCTTTTTAATTTTGTGCAGTCCTACTTGTCAATTGTTGACTTTGATTATAATTCTTGGACAAATGGAGTCCTATTCCGATAGTCCTCTTACACCTGTGTCACCTAGAGTGTTGCCTCTGTTTTCTTCTAAAAGTTCTACGGTTTCAAGATTCAACTTCAGGTCTAAGATCCAATTGGAGTGACAGATATTGGTTTAATTTTTTTCTTCTTTGTCTGGACATCCAGTTTTACCAGAAATATTTGTTAAAAATATTGTCTTTTCTATTTATTTTATTATTTTTGCCTCTATCAAATATCAGATGGCTATAGTTGTTTATACTCAGGTTTGGTTTTCTATTTTATTTCCTTCTTTACATATATATATATATATATATTTATATTTATATGATATATAAATGTATATAAACATATAATATAACATACATATTATATAAAATAAAAATATATATAGGTTATATAAAAATAATATATGAAATATTTTTATATATAATATATATGCATTTGTTCTGGTACCATATTATTTTGTAAGTAAAGTTCTATAATATATCTTGAAGTCTTGAATAGCAGTTCCTCTATATGTTCAGCATTTTCTTTGTTTTCCTGGCTCCTTTCACCTTCCATAGTATTTTGGTTTTCTTTTTGTTCTTTCTATTTCTATGGAGACAGTTGTAGGTATGTTTACTGAAGTTGCATTGATTCTGCAAATTGTTTTTGCCAGTATGATCATCTTCCAAATGTTAGCTCTATGGATCCATGAACACAGGGTCACTTTCCATTTTCTATTCCTTTGCAATATCTTCCTTCAGGTGTGAATTTTTCACTATAAGGTTCCATAACAGCTCTCGTTAAGTTTACTCAAAGGTATTTTATTTTCTTTTGTGCTACTTTAAATAAAAGTATGAAAATGGTTTATTTCTTAGTAGGGTTGTGGGAAGCATGCTGGAAGACTTTGTATCTTGCCACTTTTATGAAGTAGTTCATTGTTTCTAGAAGTTCTCTGGTAGACATTTTGGGATTGCTCATGTCTAAAGATGGGAATAATTTGAGTTCTTATCCTACTTTTATTTTCTTACTGAAATATTTTTAGCATTTCTCCACTCTCTAGAAACATTCCATAAGACACAACATTCTTTTAAATATATTTCTATGTTTTATTATATATTTTTCCTTAATTTATCTTTTTCATCAAATTCTATTCTGGAATAAATCACAAATAAACTTAAGTTCTGACTTATAAAGTTAACTGGTATTCATGATGTTGTTACTATTGTAACCAGAAGAGCTACTTCTAGAGTAAAATAAGAATTGCAGTATATTAGATAAAATTGACAAGAATTGATTAATATATGCACAACTCCCAAAGTATTATTGACAATTATACCTCATTACTGTTTTATACCTCACATTGCATTGTTAATGTTTCTTTGAGAAGAAATTTTTTTTAGGTTATATGTATGAATGTGTGTGTGTGTGTGTGTGTGTGTGTGTGTGTGTGTGAAGAGAAGAGAGAAGGGAGAGAGAGGTGTATATTTATCTCAATCCACAATTCTTCTTTCTTCTTTAATCTTTTTAAACCTCTTTATTACAGTGTAAATAACATAAAAGTAAGTATGCGTTCCTTGAACTCTTTTGAACTATTATTATTTAACTTTTCAAATTAATTACTGAAGCAAAATTTTGGAATGTGTCAAAATAAAAAGGAAGATGTGTTGCTTTAAATTAAATTGGGTCCAATAGTTTCAACTATTTAATTCTTACTTATCAGGGAACGACACTATTCGAGAAGGATTAGAAAGTATGGCCTTGTTGAAGCAGCCCTTGCCATGTCAAGTTCGCTCTCTTTCTGCCACCTGTGGATCAGAAAGTAACTCCAGCTAATATTCCAGTGCCTGGCATGTCACCATGCTGTTTGACATAATGATAATGGAGTAAGCCTCTGGAACTGTAACTAAGCACCAATTGTGACAGTTTATATTTTACCAGTTTATTTTAAGGTAGCTTAAGATAAAATATTAGGCAGCATCTCTTAAACATTGTGTGTGTGTGTGTGTGTGTGTGTGTGTGTGTTTGTGTGTGTACATGTGTATATGCCTATAATACTACATTTTGACTGTCTTTTTTACTATCTTACCTAAATAATTATGTAATTTTTTAAAAATAAAGTTTTTTCTTTGTGTTGCCACTTTCTAGTAATTTGACCCTAGCAGAAAATGGCATTAATGGAGAAAAAACAAATTCTCTAGTTTATGTTTCTTGAATATTTATAAAGTAAATTAATAAAATGTACACTATATCCAGGCAACTTGAACTTAAAATAAAAACAAAATACTCAAAACTCTATTACCTGATGAAAATGATATTATCAAACTATTCACAAATATATAGAAATTAATTCTACATTTCTCTATTGGCAAATACATGTAAAGAGTGGCTTGTACCCACAAATGTCAGCCTCATTACTCACACAATTGATATAACAGTAGAGAAGTCCATTTTTTACCGTTTATGCACAAAAAACCATTATGAACAAATAGAACTGTAATTACAGAAACAAGAAAGTAGTTTACAACAACAAAGAAGGATTTCCAACTGGAAAAGAGAAAATTTTTATTATCTAGTACAGAAAATGCTCTTGTATATGTAGACTTGCTACTAATAAAGTCTATTGAACAGTAAACAAACTTATAAAAAATAATAATGATAATAATCTTATTCACATTATCCATTAAAAATAAAACATATCTTGAAGTGAACCTAACAAAGAGAATGAAAGACATCTACAGTGAATATTTTATTACACTGATGAAAGAAATGAGGAAATGTTAGATGATAAATCTATGCACACATCACCTATCTATCAACCATCTGTCTGTAATCTATGGACTGTATGTCATTTATTTATCAACTGTCCTTCTATCTGACATCTATCTATCTCTATCAATCATATTTCAGTATCACCTATCTGTTAATCATCTATTTATTTAACATCTTTCTATCATCCATTATATATCTACCTTATATCTTTTTATTCATGCATCCATCATCCTGCCCATAAAAAAGTAAAGATTACCATCAGCCAATAGGAAAATTCAGATAAATAACATGTGTACGCATGTGTGTGCGTCAGCGCGTCCACACACACACACACACACACAAACACACACACACACACACACACACACACAGAGAGAGAGAGAGAGAGAGACAGAGAGAGAAAGAGAGAGAGAGAGAGACATACAGAGACAGAGACAGAGATAGGGAGAGAGACAGAGAGAGAGAGAGAGAGAGACAGAGAGAGAGAGAGAGAGAGAGAGAGAGAGAGAGAGAGTTCTCAAAATAATGAAGGTTAACAGGATATGAATAAAATGAGAGCAGGACATATTTTATCGTAGGAGTATCAAATTAAAGAGTCACTTACAGACTTTGTCAGTTTTTAAGTTTGACATATACTTGCCATGTGACCTTAAATTTCTTCTCACCCCATAATAAATGTACAACTATATAAAGTGTATGTGAGAAGGCATTGTATTAGGCAAGAGATTGAATGTGTTTATTACATGTGAGTTAACTAATCTAAGAAGTAAGTGGACTTTGTATGATTGAATATATATTAAAAATTACTCAGCAATAACAGTAATTACCAATACTTGCTTTAGGACTTATCTAGTAGCAGATTTAGTTTGTATGATTATTAACTTGAACTTGGAAAATCAATGTGGGGAGCAGTGAGACAGGTATTCTCCAGCCATACACATTTGGAGAAGGTCCTGCTTGCAAATGAGCAGAGAGAAAAGAATGGAAATTTTTGGAAACAATGGGAGAAGCAACAGAAACCTTGGGTAGCTATCAGAAAACAGACTTTTATTATTTGTTTATTAAGGAAAGAGAGAGAGAAAGTTTGCACCCATTCATGACAACACAATGAACACAGAGATGGCTTCCTAAGTATATGTTTGCCCTTACAAAAAAGAGACCAATGAGTTTGCTCATCTACCTTCAAATTTCAGAGAAATGTGAACTGATTATTTCTGTTCTATCTCACAGGGAACCCACAGGGACACAGTAACACTATCTGAAGGAACTAGAAGCAAGGGGAATTTTTATCAGCTAGCATGCCGACACAAACCATTTTGTCTAAGGACAGAGCAACATGAAACTGCTCTGTCCAATTTCTAAGCCGAGCCAAGTGTGACCTCTCATTGCCTATAACAGCAAAGGAACAACTCCCACATATGATCCCCTTCTTGCTTATAAGTATAACTGAACAAATTGTTCAGTTTTTTCCTATCAAAGACAGTCTATAAAGAAAGAGAAGAGTAAGCATTTCATAAAAGGGCAAATACCATTTTAATAGAAAAGAATCATGGATTTTTTAAAATAAAATAAAAGAAATCTGCAAAGTAAACTAACAGGATACACAACTGACCTTAAGGGAATGAAGATCTACAAGTTGCCTGATAATGAATCAATTCAATTTTCATAGATCAATTCAGTGATCTAGAAGACAGAGGTGGTCAACTGAACAACCAGGTACATGGAAATAAAAGAAAACATAAAAATATTTTACAGGCATTAAGTGGAATTTCGGGGTTGCATGATTTGCATTTGCCTGATGATTAAAGATGCTGAATATTAAGTACTTCTCAGCCATTTATGAGAAAGGATGCTCCTTATAACACAGTTGAAAGTCTCTGCTAAAGCATGTAAGAAATTAAATATTAAAGAAGTGGAAGAGGAGGAAGAAAAGAAGGAAGAGAAGTTGTTCCAATTACAGATGTCAAAGAAAAGCTATATACAAAAATATGAGCTACAGGGAAAATGCAAAATTAAAAAAAACACATTCAATAATTATATAGAATGTATAATTGTATTTGTCTGCTTCTCTGTCGCTGAGATAAAAAGTGGCTAAAACAAACTTGGAGGAGAGAAGGCTTTATTTGTCTTATAGTGCACAATAAAATTATGGTTCATCACTGAGAGAAGTCAAGGAAGGTACTCATGCAGGAATGTAGAGCCCACAACTGAAGAAATACCTGAAGAAATGGTAGCTACTGGATTTTTTCTCCTACTCACACTCAGTGAGTTTAATCATGCAATGCAAAACAGCCAAGTAGGAGGTACACTGCCCACAGTCTACTGATTCTTCTCACATCAATCCTCAGTTAAGGCAATGTCCTACAGATATGCCTATATAAGCCAATCTTACAGAAACAATCTCTCAGATGAAGTTTCCTCCTTGCTATGAATAATGCTGAAAAGCAAGATTGGCTATCATGATCACTAACATGACTGTGATTGTTTATAAACAAACAATGACCTATCCAAAAATAAAACTAAGAAAATAGTGTCATTTATAATAGAACCCAAAAGGAGTAAAACACATTTAAAAATTATTAAGAAAATGGTTTTTAAAGAAATATAAAATCTTGATAAATAAGAAACAGATAACCCCTTATGATAATAAGTGAAATGTCTTTGTGGTGTATAAATGTCCACAGCACAAAAACAGACTTTGCATATTCAGTAACATCTTTATCATAATCTTGAAAGTGCTTTTAAAGAAAGAGAAATAAACAATTCTCAGATTCATATGGAATCATAAAAAAATACACAAATTGGCAGAACAAGTTTGAACAAATCTGAGACTTCACACTTCCTACAGCAATCAAGATAGTACAACAAGGACATAAGGCAGGTACAGAGACCAGTGGAGGAGAACGGAAAGCTCAGAAGTTAATCTGCACATATGCAAGAAACAGATCTTCAGAAGGGATGCCAAGAATATAGCCCAGAAAAGAAAAATGTGTTCAAGTGGTTTTCAGAAGACTAGATATTGGAATCCAGAAGAACAAAATTAGACTATTATCTTGTATCACAAAAGATTGCTTTAAAATAGATTGAAAAGAAATATAAAAAATATAAAATACTAAATATTCCAGAATAAAACACCAATGGTCTTGCTCAGGGAACTACTTTTTGGATACCCTCATTGAAAGGATAGACAACAAAAATAAAAATAAATATTTGGAATTTTGTTCTGCTAAAATCAGCCATGGAAATAATCAACACAATGAAAGTAGTATCTTCAGAATATCAGAGGGGATATATATATATATATATATGTGTGTGTGTGTGTGTGTGTGTGTGTGTGTGTGTGTGTGTGTGTGTGTTTGTGTGTGTGTGTGTGTGTGTGTGTGTGTGTGTGTGTGTGTGTGTGTATGTGTGTGTGTGTATTTCCAAAATGTACAGGAACATTCTAAAAGTCTAAAGCATAGAAATTAAAAGCAGTTAAACACTGAGAATATTAAATTGATATTTCTCCACACAAAGATAGTGATTAATATATTAAGTATTACTTAATAGCAGCTAAACACAATGAGCTAGCACTTTAAAGCTGTTATGATTGTTATTATGAAAGAACATGTGAGTCTTGGTAATTTATTAAAAAACAATTTTTTCTTCTTGTATGTTGTAAGTGGGAATATAGCATAGTGGATCTATTATAGAATATACTGTGGACTTTTCACATAAAATAATTACAAACAGGTACACCATAGTCTAAACATACCACATCTGTGTATATATATCCCCAAATCTGCAAATTAGTCTTCCAAAAAAATCTTTGCCCCTGTGTTCAGAGTATTTTTCACAACAGACAAGAGATGGGACAAAACAAAACAATTACCCACTGAGATAAATAGATAATGAAATTGCAGAATCTCAGTCCATTGAGATATCTTTTGTGCAAAAAACCAGAAGAAATTTCTACAGTTTGAGATACTTGGTTGGAATGTGGTTATATGCTAAAGGAAAAATGGAAGTCTCTGCTGTTCTAATACATTGTGATTTATTAATAGAGACCCATATATTGAAGTAGAGAATGAAAAGAACTTCCCAGGTATGGGACAGGATAGAGGAGAACAGTGGTACACATCTGTTCAATGGTGATGAAGAATAATAAGTTGCAGGAATTTGCTATGCAATGTGATTTCTGAAGTTTGTCAAGTTAAGAACACTTAAACTTTAAGATGGTAGATCTTCCTTAAACACTTTCAAAGGTGTTCAATATACTTACTGCTTATGACAATATCAGAATATATATACAAGTCAATACTTACCAAATTCTAAAAAGTTAATATTACATAATTTCCTTTTCTATACCAATTATATACCCCTAAGGGCCAGAGGAAAGGAGTAAAACTTGACCCTGCAGTGTTTTCCTGGGCCTATGGAATTAAATAGGATGTAGAAAATATAGTCATTAAAATTGGTTATGAAATAATAGAAAATTTACAACTTTGTGATATACTAAATTTGCTGAAAGTTATTGAACTATGTTTTTATAAAGGCTAACTATAGAGCATTTGAATAATATTGCCAAAGCCTATTTTAAAAATACTACAGAGACAGATATTGGAACAGGTTATTTGCCATCTTTGTCTGTAAGGTTTTGAAAACTATTTCATTCATAACAGCAAAACTCATAGTTTTGACAGCAGCAGTAATTTACCAGTGTAAAAGCTTGTCTGAAAGCTGCTACACAACTCCTGCAGGGCACCAAAAGAATTTGTACTTAGTACAAGTCCTTCACTCACCTCTAGACTATTGATTTACCACAATACTTCATCAAGAACAGAATGTGCACCCTGCCAGAAAATGAAGAATCCCAGCACATGACTGGGTTCCAAGAGTATCTATTCAATAGTATAATACAGCCTATGTTTATTAATGATCACAATATACCATTGTAGTTTTCAATAAAACTTCTAAAATTGTTTTTGCTAATTGCTTACAATATAAATGTTAAAGAAGCATTCAAAGGAAACTGAATGTATGTCTCTCTTCTGTGACCCATCTGTGGATTTTACTGAAAAGGCACATACTCAGCAAGACCGTACATTTGTTTCCTTTGTTTTTTTTTTTGTTAATTTTTATTTATTTATTTATTTTTTGGTTAAAGGTATCTGTAATTGCTTCTGTGACAGAGTCCACAGTAGTACTTAATCAGTTAATTATTGCAAACATCCATGTTTTTGTTTGTGTGTTTTTGGTTTTTTGGTTTGTTTTTTGTTTATTTTGAATAGGACATATGGTGTTAGCCCTGCCATTGCAGCTCTGATGCTTTAGGCCACTTGCTATAGACTGTGCTATGAACATGAAATTTTAATAATAGCTTAGATGGGCAGGTCCCATCCTTGCCTTTGGCAAAAACAATAGAAATTTATTTTGCAAACATCGTATGACAATTGTCCTGAAATAACTCAATTGGCTTAGGAGAGATGTGACTGTGCTTTGTTATAAAATTTTGCAAAAGTTCATGACCCAAATTAGCAAAGATATCTAACCTAAAAGGCTCTAGGGGAAGTTACAAAAGTCATCAATCTAATAAAATTTCATTTCAAAAGATTTTTGTAACCTAATCCCTATCGTACTCTCATTGCTTGTTCTGTCTGTGCAGTCTCACCACAGGTGACAGTTTGCTGAGATCATTTGTACAGATTTGCTGTTTACAGTTTTGTAATGTAGTTTGGGTCATGCACTGCTTCATGTGCTAATTGATGAGTGGATTGTTCATATTTTTCTACTCCACTGGCTCATTTCCAGCTCTGTCTCAATTTTTAATGGATTTGTGCATAAAACCAAACAAGAGTAACAATGCTAACTACAAAATATTTTTTGAAGAGAAACATAGCCTGCCATTGTGAATAATGTTATTATTCAGCACTGGTAAAAACTTCCAGTGCAGGGCTTAGAGAATGAGAGACTATAAAGTGGTAACGAATTTAAAAAATAAACAAATATGACCAGAGCAGCTTCACTGCTATTTCATGTAAATCCAAAGTACATCTCTTGGACATTCTAGAGATAACAGTGACACAAGCTGTTCACAGTTTTTGCCTTGAGAAGTGCTGCATTAAGAATATTATTTGTGGGTCTGTAGAGATGGCACACAGATTAAGAGCTTAGAACACATAGGCAGAGGGGAAATTTTACTGAACAGAACTCCAATGGCTTATGCTCTAAGATCAAGAATCAACAAATGGGACCTCATGAAATTGCAAAGCTCTATAAGGCCAGGGACACTGTCAAAAGGACAAAACAGCAACCAACGAATTGGGATCTTTACGAATACTGCATCTGATAGGGGGGCTAGTATCCAAAATATACAAAGAACTCAGGAATTAGACTCTAGAGAATCAAAGAATCCTATTAAAAATTGGGTACAGAGCTACACAAAGACTTCTCAAAGGAAGAATATCGAATGGCTGAGAAACACCTAAAGAAATGCTCAACATTCCTAGTAATTGGGGAATGCAAATCAAAATCACCCTAAGATTTTACCTCACACCAGTCAGAATGGCTAAGATCAAAAACTCAGGTGACAGCAGATGCTGGTGAGGATGTGGACAAAGAGGAACACTCCTTCACTGTTGTTGGGGTTGTAAGCTGGTACAACCACTGTGGAAATCAGTCTGGTGGTTCATCAGAAAATTGGACATAGTGCTACCTGAGGACCCCGCTATTCCACTCCTGGGCATATACCCAAAAGTAGCTTCAATATCTAACAAAGATACATGATTAACAATGTTCATAGCAGTCTTTTTATAATAGCCAGAATCTGGAAAGAACTCAGATGTTCTTCAACAGAGGAATGGATTCAGAAATTGTTGTACATAGACACAGTGGAGTAATACTCAGCTATTAAAAACAAATTCATGAAATTCCAGGCAAATGGATGGAACTTGAAGCTATCATCTTGAGTGAGGTAACACAGTCACAAAGGAATACTCATGGTATGTATTCACTTATAAGTGGATACTAGCCCCCTATGCCCCCAAAACTCAGAATACCCAAGAAACCATTTACAGAATTCATGAAGCTCAAAAGGAAGGAAGACCAGAATGTGGATGTATTAGTACTTCCTAGTATGGAGAACAAAACAAGGGAGGAAATACAAGGTCAAATAGAGGAGCAGGGATTGAAGAAAAGATCTACAGAGACTGCCTCACCTGGAGAACTACCACATACCAAACCCAAGCACTATTGCTGATGCCAAGAAGTGTTTACTGGCAGGAACCAAATATGGATGTCTACTCAGATGCTTGCCCAAAGTCATAGAGATACAGATGAGGATGCTTGCAGCTAAACATCAGACTGAACACGGGGACCCCAATGAAAGAGCTAGAGAAAGGACTGAGAGCTGAAGTGACCTTTTAAGATTTTTAATGGGGGTAAATAATATTAAAACAGAATAATGCCAGTCAAATGCCTTTCCAAGAAGGTATATAATATACATAAAGTTGTGGAAATGCATGTCCAGGTATGGGTTTGAGGACATGAAGGGTAATGATATGATTCAAAGTGTCCTGAAAACATGTGGAAGACACACAGAATGAATTGAAATTATAAACCTTGGTGGGTTCTTTCTCTTTTTGAAGAGGAAGAAAATAATTTCTGGGAAGGAGAGAAACAGAGAGAAAGGGAGGAAGGAAAGGAGAGAGAGGGGGGAGGGGAGGAGAGGAGGAGGAGAAGGGAATGGGAGAGGAGGGGAGAGAGAGGGGGCAGCAGAGGGAAGGAGAGAGGGATGAACAGAGGCAGGGAGGGAGGGAGTGAGGGAGGGAGGGAGGGAGGGAGACAGAGAGAGAGAGAGAGAGAGAGAGAGAGAGAGAGAGAGAGAGAGAGAAGGAATTCAGAGGGAAAAAGGGGGCCAAGCTCAGATATGATAGGAGATAAATACAAAGGGTCAGGAATTGTGTGTAGCAGTGGAGGAGGGGAAACTGTGGTAGTCACTAGAATGTCCCAGATACTAGGGAGAGAAGAGGGTCCCAGGACCCAACAGGGAAGACATTAGCTGAAATACCCAAACGGGAGATTGAAGCTCTCTAAGAGACTATATCCAGTGGATAAGCACAGCTCCAAGTTGAGGGATGGAGACACTCACCCAGTTCAAAAATATTAATCCAGAATTTCTCCTGAAAAGCAAAATTCAAGGAAAGTATTGGAGGAGAGACTGAATGAAATGCAACTCAGAGACTGAGGCACATAAAGTTCCATCCCATCTGCAGACACCAAACCTAGACACTATTGCTGATGCCAAGAAATGCTTACTGATTGGAGCCTGGTGCTGTCCTCTGAGAGGTTCTTCGATAGCATGACCTATAAAGATGTATGTAGGCAACCATTGTACTGAACATGGGGACCCCAATCAAGTAGTTAGGGCAAGGGCTCTAGGAGCCAAAAAGGTTTGCAATATCATAAGAAGAACAATAATATCAATCAACCAGATCCCTAAAATTTCAGGGACTAAAACACCAAGTAAAGAGTACACAGAGGGGGGTACCCATGGTTCTAGCTTGATGTATAGCAGAGGGTGTCCTTACTGGGCATCACTGGGAGGAGAACCCCTTGGTCCTGTGGAGGCTTCATGACTCAGGGTAGAGGAATGCTAGGGTGCTGAGACAAGAGCAGTGGGAGGCTGAAGGAACACCTTCATAGAGGCAGGAGGATAACATTTGAAATGTAATAAATAAAATAACCAATAAAAATAAATGAGAAAATGAAAGTATAAGCCATCCTAGAGAGACTGAATTAGATGGCAGACGGAAAGCAGCTGGCTATGCTTGATGATATTTTATCAAGTTCAGGCAGGCTAATGTCATTTGGGAAGAGAGATCATCAGTTGAGAAAATATCTCCACTAGATTGGCCTGTTGGAAAGTCAGTGAGTTTCTTTCCCAAGGGGTGGTGCCAACGTTGGGCAGGTGATCATTGGTCATATAAACAGGTCATGAGGAGTAAGACATAAGTACTGCTCCCCCTTCCTTGATTTCACTGGATGATAGACTACATATTGTATGATAAAATAAACCCTTCCTTCTTCCCAAATGGCTTTTGGTTATGGTATTTTATCACAGAAATAAAAATTAACTAATATACCAGTTGAATATTTGGTAAATAAGTATATCTGGGAATGATAATATTTTATCATGACATTAGCCACTTCTCTAATTTCATATCCAGAGAAATCTCTAGTATTAGACTCAGAAATTTTCTCTACCATATGATTTTACTTGCTGCTGCCAAAGCATTTTACACCAGGGAAACTGAGTTAAAAGACACCTGCCTATCAGAATACCTATCACAGAGGCACCCAGCAGGGATTTTAGACAAAGGATTCTCAGAGACTGCTGACAGGCCATTAAGGAGCTGCAGCTATGAAAGGCAAACCTGTGGAAGCTAAACATGAGTGATAGCATCTGGGTGCCTTTTCAAAGGTGATCCCCAGTTCACAGAATAATCAGGAACACTCATTGTTTAGGGAGGAGGAAGAACAGTTAGACTTGATCCAGGATAGGAAGCCCAAACAGTGGATCAAGCAAGGAGTGAAATCAGCATCTGGGCCTCTGCCTTCCTTGTCTTACCTCTCCACATTTTTTCTCTCAGATCTACAGCTGTGGCTCATTTACAAAATGCACTGGAGGATATAGCAGGCTGCCACTGCTCCTACTGCTCCTGTATGTTCATGTTTATCCCTCTCTTTTTTTCTCTTAAATTTTGCATTCACTCTTTCCCATATTTCCCTTCCTCTTACTGTTACATCATTAAAGCCCAGAACCTGACTTGGTTTATGATAAATGGTCAAATTTCTAACCTTCCTCGTTTTAATCTACGATTAACCAAAATTTCCATGTATTCTCTCCATTGCAACAGTTACTCCCATTTGAAAGTAAGCCATACAGCTTTACCTTTCTAACAACCGAGTTCTGTTAATAGTCTCACCTTGACTACTTTTGTTCTTTTTTTCCTTTGCATATATACTAACATATTAGTTTGAATGCATCATGTGGTTCCTTTTTTCACTAAGACTTTGATATTTCATTTTACTCCAGTCTGAATGTCTAAGGTTACAAAGACAAAAGAAAAAAATGCTTAGGTTGTGAAGAACAGAGAATACTCTGATACTATTTGAAGGACTGTAGATTGGTATAGCCACCTTGAACATCAGGGTAGAATTTATCATAAAATAAAAAATAGATGTACCATGTAGATCAACATATATTTAACATTAAATATTCTATTTGTTACTACAGAGACACATGTTCATCTATTACAAAAACTGCTCTAATCACAGACACCAGGATGTGAAACTGACCTAAATGCTAATCAATTAATAGAAGGACATAAGTCATATCTTTATGATTGAATTTTATTTAGTTGTAAAAATGAAATTTACAGGTAAAAGATGGAACTGGTGAGTCTTCTATTGAGTATGGTAGCTGAGATCTAGAAAAACAAAATCACATAATCTCACTTGTCACATCCAAGCACTGAATCCTGAAATATGAATATTTAATTTGGAGTACATATGGAATCCCAGGTATTACAAAGGGAACATTGACAGGAAAGGGGAAAGAAAATTATGATGTAGAAAGATAATGTAAAATAAAAGTATGTAAATGAATGAGAAACAACCAAAAGAGCCTGCTCACAAATTCTTACTGGAGACTGAATGTTACAAATCTAGTTTTGACTCATCATTTATTGTACTAATCTCAATGATTGCACACATAAAAAGCCTGTTTTGCCTTCCTTAAGCCAGTAGAAACTAATCAAATCATAGGCTGTCTGGATTTTATTTTTAAATTCTTCATTTCTGTATATACAAGATAAAAGAACCATGATAACTTCTGTATTTCAGATAAGAAGGATAAATGAGATAAACTGAAAGGGTATGAAAATTACCTTCTAGTGATATGGCTAGCACACTAAACTGAATTTTTAATCATTACTTAGCAAATTACAACTTTCATATGGAGAAAATAATAACGTACATATATAATGAATAACATTACACTTGAGCTAATACCTTGTAAGTTAATTATAGACTACACAGCTGATTTAGTTTCATTTACCTAAGGAGCTGTTCTGACCCTGTTGCAGACTAATTACATCTTCAGGAGAATACCCTCATTTATCACTGTCTCTTGCAGCACTACAGCTCTTTGCAGGAGGACAGAGACATGTCCAATGTTAAAAGATCCATAGTGTGAAACACTTTGCAAATTTGGTCATTAAAAGCATATGACAGATAATACAAGGTAGAATTAAATTAGCTATAGAACATTAAAAAAGCTTATGTCACAGAAAGCAAATGAAGATATGAAAATAAAAGACTTTAATGCAGTCATTGAAGTCAGTTTGAAGCAGTTCCTGGCTTTTATGGCATTTGGGGGGAAAGATTTTCTACTGTGAAATGCAATAAGCGGATTCTCTAGCACACTGTGAATTCTTTAACATGTTAGGTCCCTTTTAATATTAGAAATATTGAAAAGTGTAGCATAGTTTACAGCATGCACATAGAAGTGTATTTTGTACATATTGCAAGCTAATGAAGTCAGTAGCTTCAAATAAAGTAGAATGATAGCACCTGTTTGATAGACACTATATGTTAATATGCATGCAAGGATTAGAAATATTGTTGCTCTTTTTCATATGCTAGATATTAATCTAAGAGCTCTAGGATTCCAATATGAGGTCTCTAGCCATGAGCTACACCAGTAACCCATAAGACTAGGCAGTCTTGTATAACCAAAAATCCTTGAGCCTCAGGGTGAAACACAAACTTTTTCATTAGCTAGAGACTCTAACTAACAAGACTACCAACCTAATATTGATTCCCCGGAATCTACACAGTAGAAGGAAAGAACTGTATTCGGTAGGTTGTCATCTGATTTTCACATTTATGCATTGGCACATGCACATTACACACACAAACACACACACACACACACACACACACACACACACACAATAATGTTCTTGTATTTCTTAAGAACCAAAAGACCAAAAGTCCAAAGGGATATATCCTAGCAAATAATTAAAAGCAATATGTAAGATTGTATAAGGGATAAAAAATGTGTAAACAATGATTTGGAAAAGGCATTTTGAAAGATGTGAGGCATAAAAGCATTATTCAGAAAAGGGTAAAAGTATGACATAGAACCTGTAGATGAGAAAAATGGGTCTATTTAATGACAGGGGACAGTGACCTGCCCAGTGACAGTATGGATGACCTAATCAAAGAAACAGAATCAAGGCATGGATCTCAGAAGACATATGAATTTATAAATGTAAAGCTGAAGCAGAACCGAGGCCAGACTTCATTCAAACCCTAGAAATTATTGGCATAAACCAGTGGACCCAGGAGACCAACAAAAACTTGAAGCTGAGAATAAAGAAGGGAAACAAACGTACTTCTTGCAGAGGCATGGGGATAATAGAAATAAAGACTAAGGTGAATCCTGCTTTCTTGGCATTTAGATAATTGTAAATGAAACATTTAGGAAAGAGGCCAAGGCAATATTCATCCTGTTTCTTGGCTAATAGTGAAATGTCAAATGGAGATTGAGATGAGTGAAGAACACTGACATCTTTTTCAAATGGCTTCTGGATCCTGAAGTAGTAAAACAAGGTAGACATATGTAGAGAAAAGAAGTGTTTAAAACTAAAACACATTTACTATGAGCATCAGAAATTAAAGAGCAAAGACATTTCTTATTCAAAACCATTTGAAGGTGATATACTCATGGTGAGACAGGGAATCAGAAAGAAAGGCAAGAGACAAACAAGGTTACATGCTGTAAGGCATTTCGCATCATTGACTGGCCCCTATGGAGCTAGGCCTGGAACTACTCACCTGACGTCAAACATATTTAAGAATGTGGCTGAGCAACAGAAAGTTCTACTCAGCTATTATGCCTATGAATTATATCAATGACCAAAGTGCATGATAACCCTAAGGGTGCACGCATGGCACACATATCTTTGCTGTAACAAACAGCTCTTTAATCGCACTTAAGATTCACTCGACAAAAACAAAACCATGACTGGTATTAGAAATCTGAACATCTAACTGACTAGTCAGTGCTTGTGAAGTGACGGTCTTTGGAGTAGAATCTACAAACACTAATTTTCTAAATCAGCATAATCCCTAATAACAATCCATAAATATTTGTCCTTATATCCATAGATGTGTGTAGTCTTCAGGCCTTATCAACAAAAATTGTCTTTGTAACAGCCAGAGATGACAAAGATCGAAAACAACAAATAATCAAAACAGAGTTTGAAGCCCAATCTCATTAAAAACATTAGTGAAATATTTCTATACGTAAGACCACAGAAACATTGCAGAAGAGGGATTAATGACGGAAAAAGAAGCAGACAATCAGAGAGTTTGCTGTAAGGTTGTATCTCATAGTAATATGAGAGATGTACCCTTAAAACCTCACAAACATGCCTGCCCAAAAGTGAGCTGAACATGGGTCATCGCAATGGACACATCAAAGTGAGGTTCAAGAGCATGTGACCTCAACCCTGCACAAAAAATTACATGCATCTGAGGAAAATAGAATGGGAGACACGGTGGAAGATCACACCAATTTCTTGTCACTGCCAATGGTCAGACCTGAAAACACATGTACAATTAACATTATATAGACTGAGTGGATTATATTTACAAATATATATGTATATACATCATTTATCCAGAGAGCATTACAGAATAGAGTTTGGGAGGAAGGAAGGAAGAAATGCTGAAATAATAATCATATAATATAATCTTTTAATTATACTTTCAAAAATAAAATATGAATGAAATAATAATTTTTTAAAATGTCAGAAACAGAACAAAACAAAATAAAAAAGAAATAAAAGCAAGAAAGCAAAGAAACAAACAAAAGACCAAAAGTGGCCAAACTGGAGGAAGCAGAAGATAGCAGAAGCTGTTTGGTATCAGTGCTTCAGCCAGTTTGTGATGTGAGGTGAGCTTTTCCTAGTTATCTTATATGCAGAAATTAGCTAGAAAGAAAGAGTTCTTTCTCATAATTGACAATTTCTTTTTTCAATATCTTTATATTGAAACTTGTATCTGATATATTACACCTTGTACAAATATTTTAAATGTAATCAGCAGGAATTTTTATGTACTCAGAGGGCAAGGATAAAAATAAGTGACATACTTAGAGTGACCACAAATGCAAGGAAATATAACTCTTAAAATATATTTAATCTAAACCAGGTATATTGCACATGCCTTAAATCTTAGCAATCTCAATGCAAAAGATCTCAGATCTGTGAGTTAAAGGACAACCAGTCCTACTTAGTGAGTTGCAAAAACCAATCAAAGTTCACAAACATATATGTATATGTACATGTAAATATCTGTACATTTATATATTTAATTTTTATTAAGATATGCTTTCTAGTGGAAAGAAAACTTTTTGAAAATTACAAGTACATTGGTTAATAAAACATTTCTTTTTTATTTAATTTTTTATTTTATTAAATATTATTATAGCTCACAAAATTTGTTAAATAATAATATATAATGAATACACAATTTTTTCTTTCTTTTTTTTTCTAAGAAAGACTGAGACTTCCATATTTTGGCCTTCCTTCTTATTGAGCTTCATAAGGTCTGTGGATTATTTCTTGAGTATTCAGAGTTTTCTTGGGCTAGTATCCAATTATCATTGACTTCATATCATGTCTGTTCTTCTGTGACTGGGCTACGTCACTCAGGATGATATTCTCTAGGAATTTCATAGGTTTCTAATAGCTGAGTAGTACTCCATTGTGTAAATGTACCATAAATTCTATATCCGTTCTTCTGTTGAAGGCCAGCACTTCTTTAATCAATTTGTTAATAAAACCATTATTTTAACTCAGTGTATCAGGTCAAATTATAGTATCTATTATTGCTTGTTTTCTTCTGAAACGGATGGTGGTTGATACTTTTCTTTAGTGTGTAAGTTATCTGCAGCTTGATAGAAAATGATACACATATACATTTTTCTCAAAATACTAAATTTTAAAGTAGCACGAAATAACTGAACACAGTTAAAATTAAAATTGCTAAAAGTTATAGGTAATATATATATATATATATATATAGATATATAGATATATAATAACCAAATATTTTATGTTAAGGTGGAGTTTTATAATTGATAATTTGCTATGTTAAATAAAATTTTTCTAAGAACCTGTTTCATGAGACAAAATCCTACTAAAATCTCCTAATACAAGTGCATAAATAGGGAGTTGATTTTCCCAGGTTCGTAAAGTTATTTCATAGCCCTATCAACTCTTTTTAACCATAAACTGTGATTTGGAATATTGTATTATGCACAAATATTATAGGTAGACCTGAACTTATTATTTTTGTTTCATTAGAGTTATGAATCATAGTGTTTCAGTTTCTCAAAAGCAATCTCTAAATTAATTTGTTATCTATATAAGATTAACACCGAAGGCTGGCAAGATGGTTCATCAGGTAAAGAAACATGTGCTGTGGAAAATGGTAACCTAGTTAGATCCCTGGACACCATGATAGGAGGATTGAAATGATGCCTTTAAGTTGTCCTCTGACCTCCACACCCATTTCAATGGCACACAGGCAAACAGGAATATAAGATAAAATCATGTATTGATTTAAAATTGTTATTAATATAAATGATTGCCAAATTAACATCAGATGATTAAAATTATCTTTATACCCATAAAATTTAACAAAAAATAATTGTAAGTGATAAAGATAGGAACAATTTAATAACTATGTGTTTTATCTGTTCCTCAATGATGGTGGTCAAACATGGGATCTTGCACATTCTAGACAAATGCTTTCCCATGGAGGTATAATGTATTCACAATGACGACATAGCATAGATGTGCAGACAAAACAATTAGATCAAACAGTAATCATGTTCAGAGTACAATTTTATAGGCCTCGAGACCCAACCAAGTATTTTTTCTTTCTAAATGAGTCAGTGTATACTACTATATTTCTACAGAAAGGTATTTGCAATCCACTGTCGGGAATACTGAGTGCTATAAGGAGATGAAAACTGAGCAAATCAAAACAACCCTGAGATTCCACCTCACACCAGTCAGATTGGCCAAGATCCAAAACTCAGATGACAGCAGATGCTGGCGAGGTTGCAGAGAAAGAGGAACACTTCTTCACTGTTGGTGGGGTTGCAAACTAATACAACCACTCTGGAAATCAGTCTGGCGATACCTCAGAAAATTGGACATAATACTACCTGAAGACCCAGCTATTCCACTTCTGGGCATATACCCCAGAGACACTTTAGTACACAACAAAGATATATGCACCATAATGTTCATAGCAGCTCTATTTATAATGGCCAGAAGCGGGAAAGAACCCTGATGTCCTTCAGAAGATGAATGGATACAAAAATTGTGGTACATATACACAATGGAATACTACTCAGCCACCAGAAACAGTGACTTGACCAAATTCTTAAGAAAATGGCTGCATCTAGAGAATATCATCCTGAGTGAGATAACCCAGTCACAAAAGAACAGACATAATATGCAGTCACTGATAGTGGGATGCTAACCCCAGAGGCTTGCACTGCCCCAGAAACAACTCAAAGACTGTATGAAGTCCACGAAATAAAGAAAAGAAAACAAAACAAAACAAAAAAATCTTTATACAAGAAAACTTTGACTATTTCCATGTTACATTTTGTTTTACATGTACTTTATGCTCATTGTAACTATTAAGTTTTCAATGCATGCTATCAAACCTTAAAAAAAATCAAGTACTGACTAAAAATATATTCATATAGTTTTATGTAAAAATTATTTTAAAATATGAAAAAATACTGACAAAAATGTATTGTATAATTTTATGCAAAAAAATGCTTAAAATCTGTACATTTATCTTTGTTTTGTAAAATAAAGTTGTTTAAAAAAAAAACTGAAGACTTTCTGGTCATTAGGGGCTCCACTAACTCGGAATTTATATCTGTAAAAACTATGTAGTCATATTTTCCCTCACACTGGCAGAATAAAAGGCTCTTAGTAACTGACTAAGGCAGAAGAACATTATATCATAGCAATGAAAATATTTATTTGATAGGCCATTCGGGTGGTAATATACATGGTGTGGTAAAAGTCCACTTGTCTTTGTCAGATTTCTCCAAGTTCTGGAGAATACTACCACAGTGACTTCCGGAGAACTAATGTATTCAGTTTCTACACCCACTCATGGTTTTACTGTGTATGATACAAATGCATTGAAAAATGTCCTACGAAACATGCAGGCCATTGCAGAAGTTCTCACACCTGCTCCCTTGCTGGCTCTGGCCCCTGTGCTGACTATTTTGTACAGGGTCCAAGTTGAAACTTTCTAACAGAAACTACAAAATTCAACAGTGAGTAGAGAAAAAAAAATTGTCCTAGCATAGTTTTCATGAACACTGTTTTGTGACTAAGTATTTATTTATGTCACCGAGCCAAAATAATTTATATGTATCTTGGTCCAAATCTTTTATAGATATAATCTATGGACGTTCTCTTGCTTGATGAGAGATATAAAGGAGATATGAGATAATTAATAGTTTTGAATTAAACTCTCCAAGTAATCCTCTGTGATAGTTGCTGAATATTTAGATTAAGCTCTTTAGTTGAAAGAATTAGTAAGTTATTCCAGTAATTAAATACTAACAAGAACTAAAATATTAAAATTTCATAAAGTCACATAATTTCCACAACACTACGTTGAGTATACAGTTGTAACTTAAATGCTTATCAAATAGTTTTACCTATAGATCCAAAGGAATGATCAAGGGAGAAATATTGAGTTAATCTAGTTAATGGTGCCCAATGCTGAAAATGATTTTGAGCTCTAACATCTTTTTCCCAAATATGTAAAAAGTATTTCTGTTACACTATTTTATGTATATCTTAGAAAAAATGTACTAAAGTACACAATAAAGGTAATACTTGAAGTTACTTAGGTTTTTTTTGATGAATTATCTCCTATAATTTTATTTTCAACTATTTTTGTTTTTGTGTTTATTTTTTATTTATTATTCTATTTGATGACATATCAAAAGATATCTGGTTACACACTTCACCAAACCCTCATTCCACATTGGCACTGCTCCTCCCCTTTGCCTCTATGAGGGTGCTGCCCCACCCACAGACACTCACCTGACTCAACCCCCAACATCCCCCTATGATGGGACATCAAGCCTTCCTGGGACCAAGGTACCCTCCTATTTCTAGAGCCATGGGCCCCTCCAGGTACACTCCTTGGTTGGCTTGGTTGGTGATCTAGACTCTGGGTGAATTGGGTGGTCAGGCCAGTCTATGTTATTCAACTTTCATATAGCACAGAATGTACGGAAATACTTTTTCTTTATTTTATTCTGTAGTTATGAAAAATGATTGTATTTGCACCATAGAATATGGATTTTAAAGTTTCTACATCCATAGGCTTTCATTTCTTTTCTTTTTCTTTTAATTTTTTTGAAACTAATTTATTCAAAGCCACAGAGTTACAAAGATGATGTGATAAATCAGATTTCATTTGCCATAGGCTGGAGAAACGACAGCTGTCAACAGAAATGGAGTATCAAATGCTTAAAGTAATGACCCAGTGGATTTGACACCTTTTGCGTACCTAGTCGCTAGTTTCTGGGGGAAATTAAATGAGGGCAAATGAATATTCAGACACACATTGAAAGAAGAAACAACTGAAATAAGAGAATTAGCTTCTCTGACACAAGACAACATATCATGAGTGAACTCACCATGGAAAATGCATCAATAATACAATACAAGATACCACAGAACAGCAGAATAATAGCCAGAAGAGACCTATATCTGTCTTGATTCTTTTCTATCACGGTAACATGCATCTTTGAATTGAGAACTCTGCTTAGTTGAAACACGCTTTCTTACTGTTTCCCCACCAGAAGGTCTACAATGGTACGAACTGAGCTGCTCATTCATTCAGAATCATTCTTTCTTCTTTTCTTTCCAGTCTTTAATGTGACTTGCTGCAGAGAACTAATCACATCAATCAACGAATAAAACAGACATGTTGTGTGTGTGAATGAAAGAGCCCAGCAGTGACTGTAAACTCTAGGCAACTAAATGAGCATCAAATCTGAAATACAGAAGTATGTCAGCAGTAGACTGGATGGCGTTAAAGGTCTCTATTTCCCTGAGAATCTAAGTATTGCAGTAAGGGCTTAGGAGTGTTCAAGCATATTTGAATCATATTGTGAAAATATGGTCCCACCACAATTTTAAATCACACTAACTGTAAAGAGCAAAAATACATTTATCTCTATATTTCCACTTAATTAATGAAACCATTGTTAATACCTTACTACCTTAAAGCATGACATTAGAGAAGAAGCTATGTAAAATTATGGAAATTTGGTTGCTGCTACTCTCTCTCTGTGTGTGTTACCATTTTCATTAGGCGCTGGAGTCATGCTCAATTATTTGATCCTTATTATCATTTTAAAGTAATTTCTGCAATGCCGTTATTCTCAAAGTATGAGAACAAGTTGAACAACATGATTTTCTTATTTAAACTATTTTCTGTAACTTCTTATGTGATATAACTTTTACATTTAGAAGCATTTAGCTTTTCTCCAATGATTTCAATAAATATAAATAGAACCCATAGTTTTCAGTCTTTTATTTTCCCCTGAAGTTCAGATTTTGGGATATAAAAATAATGTCTTATATAATATTCAAACTTCCAAGTCTAGCAGATATCATCAGATTATTTTCAGAAAGTTGTTTTAATTCATAGGCTTATCACACTTTTAATCATAGAAATTATATTTGATTAAACATAGAAAAAATTTAAAATCTAAAAAGCAAAATATATCAATATTTACTTTCATTGTTAATGGAAACTGTTCTCAACTGTTCATTATGACCACTTCCCATTTTCTCAGTTATGGGCTAGATTTCCATTACCTCAGTGGTTCTCAACCTTCCTAATGCTGTGACCCTTTATTAATGTTCTTAATTTTGTGGTGACATTCAAGCTCAAATCATTTTTGTTGCTACTTCATAACTCTTAATCATGCTACTGCTGTGAATATAATTTAAATATCTGATGTTCAGGATATCTGATGTGCAGGTCCTGTGAAAGGGTGATGAGACACAGATCAAGAACTGGATCCTTTACTTGGCTGCCATGTTGCTCTTATATTTTCAGTCGGTACATGAATCTGTTATGCAGCCTGGCCAAAAACTTTTATTTCAGATCATTTCCCTGAGTACTGGGACTACATGTGCATGTCAAAACATCAGCTATTTCGATTCTCACTCAGGAGATTACTTTTAAAAGATTTATTTATTCAAGTTGACACTGTGTATGAGTCTCCTGACTGCATGTATGCATGTGTATCATGCACATGCAAAGAGGTTAGAAGAGTTGCTGTGGCCCTGCATCATCTGCAGGGAATAATATATAGTGCTTCACTGCTGAGACTCTATAGTGCCCAGAGCCATGCAGAGGCCCTCGGGGTCCACTTACAGAATCCCATCCCCACTTGTCAAGAACCTGTGATGAATGCTGTGCCCTATACTTATTAACTAGATCCTTTCTACCCTTTCTACAAATTCTCCTTGTTTTTGCTATGCTGGTTATACTCATAGCAAGATTTAATTTCACTTCATGGGTAGTGAGCAAGGCTGGAATCACACAAGCCTAGAGAATGATTCTACATTTCTTTCAATACTATTTCCAGGGGTTAAACACCCTCTTCTGTTCTCTCTGCCTGTATCTATCCGCTAAAGGTGACCATTTATCCTGTGTATTTTGGACATATAATCATGTCCTTAGAGAATGAGCTGCGGTCACACTGAGTAAACCTATGGTGATATGGACGACGGTGGGCCCTTCTTACATAACTGTTCTGAAGATAGGTCTGATCAACAGAGACTTAGAAAGAAGCAAAGACATGTCCGATCAATATAGACTTAAAATGGTTCATGAAAAAAAGGTTTCAGAAATTGATAGGTGTATATTAGTAAGGGTGGCATGGTACAATGGCCTGTCTCTACCTACAATTAAAGAAGTATTATAACAGAGGGTAGTATTTGATGAATGAACTTATATCTACAAAAGTAACCGCATTGCTACCAGTTGTGTGTGTGTTCACATTAACAGAATTTGCCAGGCTAAACATTTATATATATTTACCTTGCTAAAATTGTGCTTTGTAATACAAAATAAGGATAGAGGGTGATTGACCACAGAGGAAGGGACGGGAAGGAGGAAGGAAAACTACTGGTCCTTTTTGTAGTGGTAGAAATTTTATAATGCTGATTTTATGATTTATTTTAATAAAATAACCAAATGGTGTCACTGCTCAGGTGAGCAGGGTGGTGTACGAATAAAGACAGATGGAGATATTCTGGGCCACTGGCTTGACTATCAATAGGAGACCACTGTCTTCACTTTTGCTGACAACACCACATATCTCTCTTCAGGTTCCAGATCCTGCTTGAGCAGGTCTCTGACAGAGGAGAGTGATAAATACCTTGTGACTCCAGTTAAAGATGGTATGGGAGACCATATAGGTGCTTGGAACTGAACCTGAGTCCCCTGTAATAGCAAATGTACCCTCAGCCATGTTTCATATTTTTATAATATAAACCGGTGAGTTCTAGTTTCCTAATGCCTAGAAATATTTGGTTGCCTTTACTTATTATTCCTTTTTATTAATTTTAGATGAGGAAAATCATGAAAAACATACATTATTTCATCTTTAAATATGTGAGACTTTCTCCTTGCCTCAGACAAATTTCTCCTCCATAAATGACAGCTACATACATAATGTATATCACAATGAGCAGAATGATGAAATACAAAATTGTTTTGATTTAAATGAATAAGTAGTTTTGTCACAGCAGTTACTGTTTCATTCAATCTCATCTAGCTATTGTTAATTTTATTATGTGTTAAATATCATATTATATCTGCATTTGGTAGCTTCCTTACTTATTTTCATTTCTTATTCAGTTCTCTTACCCATGTCTACCACAGTATAAGATCTACAGTTACTTAGCAGTATTTAGCATTTGAGAAGGACTTTGGCTATTGTAGGTTCACGGTTATAGATAATTATGGCATTCATCCAATTATAAACTACAGTTAATTAAAAGGACCACTAATATTATAATTCTCAGTACTAGTGATCTATATATGAAAATTAATTTTGCTGTAACACTGAATCTTGTAATAAAATTAAATATTTTCATGAGATAACATATATCATTATTATTATTATTATTATTATTATTATTATTATTATTATTATCTTATTTTATGACTTTACCCTATTTTTTCTCATTCACCCATATATTTGTAATGCTGCTATAATCCTCTACGGATAACAGTGCTAACAATAAATGTATAGACAATGTAATATGTGTCACATGCATTTAGGCCAATATTGATTTTAAATGTTAATTAAATTATTTTATTTACATGATTACACTCTCTATTTCAGACATATCAGAAAAGGGCATTGAATTTTGATACAGACAGTTGTGAGCCTCCATGTGGTTGCTAGGAATTGAACTCAGGATCTTTAAAAATGAAGTTAGTGCACTTAATTGCTGGGCCATCTTTCCGGCACCACCAATAATTTTTACTAATAAAAGTTAACAACACTTACTTCAGCTATATACTAAGATCAGTGGTTCACCACTCTGGAAATCTGTCTGGCGATACCTCAGAAAATTGGATATAGTACTACCTGAAGACCCAGCTAGTCCACTTCTGGGCATATACCCCAGAGACACTTTAATACACAACAAAGATATATGCACCACAATGTTCATAGCGGCTCTATTTATAATAGCCAGAAGCTGGAAGGAACCCAGATGTCCTTCAGAAGATGAATGGATACAAAAATTGTGGTACATATACACAATGAAATACTACTCAGCCACCAGAAACAATGACTTAACCAAATTCTTAAGAAAAGGGCTGCATCTAGATAATATCATCCTGAGTGAGATAACCCAGTCACAAAAGAACAGACATAATATGCAGTCACTGATAGTGGGATGCTAACCCCAGAGGCTTGCACTCCCCCAGAAACAACTCACAGACTGTATGAAGTCCAAGAAATAAAGAAAACAAAAAAATATACATATATTTACAAAACAAGAACACTTTGACTATTTCCATGTTGTGTTTTGTTTTGCATGTACTTTACGCTTATTGTAACTATTAGGTTTTCAATGCATACTGTCAAGCCCTTGAAAAAAATCAAGTACTGACTAAAAAAAATATATTCACATGGTTTTATGTAAAAATTATGTTAAAATCTGAAAAAACAGTACTGACAAAAATGTATAATTTTAAGCAAAAAATGTTTAAAATCTGTACATTTATCTTTGTTTTGTAAAATAAAGTCGTTAAAAAAAAGATCAGTGGTTCACTGGTGGTGAGATTTTTTTTTGTTTTATTTGTTGTTGGATTTGTGTGAGTGTGTATGTGTGTGTGTGTGTGTGTGTGTGTGTGTGTGTGTGTGTGTGTGTTTGTGTCTGTGCGCGTGCATGTGTGTGTAATATAATGAGAAGTTGCAACTTTGAACTCTGAGTAGGTTCTAGGTAATCCTGGATGTTTCAGATTGAGCACAGAGAGAAAAGGGAGGCTGATGTTGAAATCAATGATTCTGAAAATTACAATAGCAGATGAGCAGATATTGGGATCAACCAAGGATATCTTAGGCCTGGGCAGTGTTGGGGGTCACCTGGTACTCATTGTGAGAAGATCCGTGAGAACTGTAAATAGTACCTAAGACTTTGAACAAATCTTACTAATCTGCCTCCACCTTGAAGATAAGCAAAGGAAGACTTCTCTTCCTCCACATAAAGTTTCAGAATTTTCAGATCCCTGAAAAATGTTCTATTTCTCAGAATTACATTTTTAAGATCATTAAATAGTTTCTATAGCATTTTTATATTTATTATGCTTCCTTGCTCCCTCTCCTCTATGAAATAAATATCTATGCCAGTTGTTTGCATATTCTATTTATTAGGAGAAAATAAAAGTGGTTTTATATGAATTAGCATTTTACATTTTAAGTTCTTTCACTATTCAATATACCTTAACTTTCTTGTATGTTTTGAAACTCTTCACAATTAAATTCTTGTTTTAGTATTTTATTCACTTGCACACTTTTACACATACACAACTACACAATACTTAAGTCTCAAAGAATATATCAATAAGGGGTTTGAGAGATTGTAAGAGTCAACTGATCAGGAAGTTGGCTCAGATTCTGTCTTCTAGACATGACAGTGAAGTTACATCATTGAGGTCTCAAAATATCAGTGCCTAATATAAACCTGAAAATGACAACATCAGTTGAAAAGCCAATGCAGATGGGTAAACTCTTGCAAGACCTACTCCTAGATGAAGAGCTAAGGTTTTTGACCCAGAATCAGTATTCACTAGAGAAGGACCTTATAATGTACATATATATGTATGTATAGTATATATGGTATCTGATGTATTATCCTACATGCTTTTACTTTAGCACTGAAAGTATATACATACAAACAACAGGAAATTGGTTCAGCAGTTTATGTGTTTGGTTGGTTTTCATTTTTTTTTTTTTTTTTGCTTTTTATCACTTTTAATCTACTTATGATCTGGATTATGTTTAATGATTTTTATATTTTGAACCATTCCTGTACCACTATGGTAGAGCAGACATGTTCATGATGGGTAACTTTTTGGATATGCTCTATAGTTGAATTTCTAAGTTTTATTTAGAAATTTGTGACCTTGCTTATTAGAAAGATTAATAGACAATTTGTTTATTTTAATTTATTAAATAAATTTTGTTTGTTAAGCAAATGGACATTATATGATTAATGGCATATATGAACCCCTTGGTGCGAGGATTTCTAGAAAATTTCTTTCGGCAAAACAATGTTATATATGATTAGAAAAATGGAAAACCCACATAATGACTAGTAGATAATAGTTTAGTTCCTTAATCTTTCTAACCCCAGGCTTCTCATGGGGAACTGTTAATCATCTTTTAGCATTGCCTTCTTGGGCTACCATCCTGCAACCCTAGACAATAGAAATGTGGTATTCATTTTTTTTTACCCCAAATATCTACTGCATTGCAAATACTACAGATATGAGCCCTATGAAAGAGTCATTTGAAGACGCACAAGTGGTTGGCACCCACATGTTTAGAACCTGTGATCTAGAGGAAGGTGGGTTACAATATAGGAGGAACATAGGTAACTGATTGACAAGACAGAGCATTCTTACTTTCTTACACCCAAAGATCAGTGTTTTAACAAAGCTCATACGAAAATTTGATTTTTACTTACTGCCATACCACTGACTTTTTAGGATCATAACACTATATTCTTCTTATAAAATGTATAGATTATAATCATAATGAATGTGAGGGTTATTGTGTACTTCTCAGATTTTCTTTTAAGATGAGAAAAGATTCTTTAGAGGTAGTAGAGTACTTGATGTCAATATGACAAGGTAATATTTGAACAACCAAAATGTAATAGTACTAATTCAATAAAGCTGTGGGTTTCCACCATATTTACATGAGTTTATTCCACACACCTGCACACACGCCAACATTTCACATTCTAGAATCTGTGCTGACAATTTGAGACATTCTTCTTATGCTTTAATTTTACTACTTTTCCTCTCCCTCCCCCTCTCCCCCATCCTTCCCCTTCTCCTCTCTCTTCTCCTGCCTTTTCTCCTCCTCCTCTCTCCCCCTCCTCTTTTTCCCCCTCCCCCATCTCCTTCTTCCGCATCTCCCTCTCCCCCTCTCTGCTCTTTCTCCCCCTCTCCCCCCTCTTCCATCTCTTTCTCCCCCTTCTCCCTATTCCTCCCTGAACCCCCCCTCTATTTTCCTTGCTAAGTATATATAACCCAACGGCCCATGAGCAAACAATCTTACTTAGCAAGTTCTGTACCACTGAAGAGCAACCAAGTCCAACCTGATAACTTTTATAATCAAGAATAGCTTGAGACTGTTTTGTTTTGTAATTCCACAGTTATACTGACAGGAAAAAATGAAATCCAAGCTGTTTGCTGCCTGGGAGGTACCTTGTGATAAACACTAGAAGTATAAATTTCCCGTCAAGATTGTCATTCTGACTACACACTGGTAGTGTGTAACTGGTACTGTACTGCTGTGGAGATGTAAATCTCACAGAAAGAGTTTTTTATCACACTGCACCCATGTGAGGCTGCATCTAAAGACTTCAAGTCAGAAGGACTAGGTCATGTTTTAGAATTGTTATTAATTTTTAGTTCTTTCTCACTCTAAATTGTTCACTTGTAATCCTCTTATAATATCTGAGGAAATTAGTTTCATAATGTATCTAAATAATTGTTTCAAAGACACATTTTTATTTGGATAATATTTTTTCTCATTCTATATTTTACTTTATTTAAGTTGTACATTTAGATGGGTTCGGATGATTTTCTTTTGGCAAGAAAATTTTTGTAAATCCACTTTAAAATATTTCCCTTTAATAAAAATATTTTCTACCTAAACATACATTAAACGTTTTGTTAAAATGTTCATTTGGTGATGTCAGAGTTTTTGAAGCTCAATAATACAAATATTTTTAGCTTTAAACTATTTGTTTTAAATATAGAGTTGAGAGACTCCCTGACCTGCAGAGCAGCCCCTCACTGTGTCTCTCACTCATTACAGTCTTGCATGTCTCCAGAAGATGAAGAAATGTTACTGCAATGAAAGACTGTAAATTCATTGGAAAGTCCTATAACAAATAGTGACAACTTGCTTATTCAGGAACACCTGCATGACAGTTAAGAACAGTAGGACTGGATCAGTCTCCATACACTCAGTGTCATGGCTGCTGTACTATCACTAATGTGTAGCAAGCTACAAAGTGATCTGTCCATGTTAAGAGAAAATTTTTCATATGAAGTAAATGAAAATCAGAAAGATCTGTATCTTAAGATTTATATGAAGGGGCATTGATTTGTAAGACAAAGGAACAGGAAATGTGAGTACTGCAGATAACCTCATTTTAAGAAGCTAATGAAGGGCACACAATAAACCAGAAATCTAGCTAGAAATTCAACAGGTAACCTTAGAAATGAGACACATACATTGGAATATGGCAAACTATCACATATCCCTAGCTGTCTGAGGGCTCTACTTGACCTATGGGCCACTTAGATATCGATAAGGTCCCTAGCTATTTTTAATCATTATTTAAATTTGAATTTGTATATGAACAGAGCAGTCAAAAATTCAGAATATAAATCCAAAGCTGATATAATTGTCTAACGTTTAATTTTATACACCCATGTATGCACGCATATGGACTCATTTAATAACAAAGACAAAGAGAAGAATAAAGATCTAAGTATAATCTCTTCTCAACGATGTAGGCACAGGCTATCTACAAAAAAATGTAAAAGAAACCTCCATAGTACAAGGGAGGAAATATTCAAAAGTAAGCCACTGAACAAACCAACAAAGAGACATAAAAACTTTGTTCATATTGAAGAAAGACAATACAGAATTATTAAGTTATGGTATACAGGAATTTTAGAGTTTGAGAAAATATAGAGAGAATAAGAAACTGTGTTATGCATTTATGGAGAAAAACATAGACACAGAAGTAAATATACAAGTCATCTTATAAGATGCATAGGTGGAACTGTCTGACCACTGGGCACATGTCACATCATGTGCTGAGAACCATACTGAGTAAAATGCCTAATGTGAGCTTAGACAACTATTTATACATCCTTGCTCCCTGCCTATGGACACAGTATCAGCAGTGTGTGCTAAACTGGAAATCTTCTTATTCATTTACTCTTTCCTTCAGGGCTTTTCTACCATAAGAGTCTATGCCTTCAAACTGAGAGTCAAGATAAACCTTTTCTAGAGTTGGACTTTCTGCCATATATTGTCGCAAGAAAACTACTAATTATACAGAGAACTGGTACCAAAGTTACTGTTGTGATAAATGTGACCGTGGAATTCTTAGGCCTGTGGAACTGGTTTGTGGGAGGAATGTGAAACATTTCAGCTGTTTGTTACAAAAGCCCTAAACTGCTGCAACCAGAAATCAATGGACCATATGGCCAGAAACGTGTAATATGAAAGTGCTGGCAAAAACACATAGTGAAAGCATTGCTTAAGTGGTTTAAGAGTGAATACTATATAAAAAAAAATGACCTTGGGGCCATTCATATTTTACTTTGATTAAGAATCTGGCTTCATTTGACCAATGTCCTGAGAAATGGAGCAGAATAAATACAGAATTAGCAGATCTACTTCTTATTTTTCCCTCTTCTTTTTATTAGATACTCTGTATTTACACTTGAGATGACATCCGTTTACCCTGTCCCATTCCCATCCACCTTTCTCTACAGTTGCCTTTACAAAAGTGCACTCCCTTCTGATCCCCCTCTCCACCCCATTGTCTTGTCATTCCCCTACATTGGGAAAACTTGCCCTCTCTGAAAAAAAAAAAAAGCCTCTTCTCACATTGATGCCAGACACTGCTTTCTTCAGGTAGATATGCAACTGGATCAATAGATCTCTCAGTGTGTGCAAAAAGGCTAGTGTTTTACTCTATGGGAGCTTTGGAGGGTTTGGTGGTTGATAATGTTATCTTCCCATGAGGTTGTAACCCCTTTCAGCTCCTTAGGCCCTTTCTTTAGCAACCTCATTGGGGTCCCCGAGTTCAGACCAATGGTTAGCTGCAAGCATGCTCAGCTGTATCTATATGACTCTAGCATAGTCCCTGAGGAGGCATCTCTGTCTGGTTCCTGCCAGTAAGTACTTTTAGGGATTAGTCACAGTGCTTGTATTTGGTGACTGCATATGTGATGGATACCTGGGTGAGGCAGCTTCTTATTCAGATCTACTTCTTTAGTGGAAGAAATATCTATTAGCATTAAGACCAGGCTATGGCATGACTGTTACTCTGGCATCTTATTCAAATCTATAATAGACAAGGGAAACAGCAGGAGAAACAGCAAGAAGCTTAGGAAAGTGTGAGATTTCTTGACGAAAATTTTGTGAAAAACTTTATCATAGCAAAGAATTGTACAGAAAACAAAGCATCTAAAATAATACAAGACCAACCTCATTCCTTACATTGGGCCAACAGGAAAGGTACCAGAAAGGAAAGCCTACCCATTAAAGTTTCAATCTGTGAAAATTCAAATTTATGTGATAGCAGATATCTTGAATTGAAAACATCACACAGAAGCTCCCTGATAACAAATGAATATCTAGGAAATGATATTTTCAGCCAGAACCACTGGGGCACACAAAATCCTACAGCTCTAAGAACAGGATTATGCTAGGCTGCATTCAACCTGTCAGCAGAACTTGACAACCATGTGCATATAGAGTTAGGACTTCATGCATGAATGATACAAGATTTAAGGTATGGCAGTCTTATTTCACTGTTTCAAAGAGATGGTAATTCCAGGAGTGATTGGGCTCCTTGGGAGGGGGCCAGAAGGGGCTACCTTCTGAAGCTCTGAAGATTAAACTTAAGTTTACTAGAGACATTAAAATATTAGAGAAACCAGGATTATGGTAGTTGTACTAAGAAAAGCTGCAATTATGGGAAGGGGACAGCTGAGGAGAGATGATCAGGAAACAGAGCAGGAGTGGCTGGACTACCTTGCAGTTTGGAGCACATATGATGATATCATGAGTTAGATACCAGACACTGAGTACCATTCTTACTCTGATCTGATCTTTTTCTAATGGGAACATGTATCCTGTACCATTGTTTATGTGAATTATGTAATTATTTTTAGATCTAGGATATTGCAATTAATGAATTGCACTGAGTTTCAGAAAAGGACATTAAACATTTTTGGAACTGCTAAAGAGTAAGTTGACTTGAGGTTGGTATTCATGCATTCCATATTAGGAGATAATGGAGAACCTGCAGAGGCAAGGATGGGGGAAGTGTATCATTCAAAGAGGTAACTTCACAGGTTGA
Organism: Micromys minutus; assembly: GCF_963924665.1. Lineage (NCBI taxonomy): Eukaryota > Metazoa > Chordata > Mammalia > Rodentia > Muridae > Micromys > Micromys minutus. The sequence continues at coordinate 183,993,949 of NC_137969.1, read as the reverse complement.
GATGACAAAGGAGAAAGATTTTTGTCATAAACTTGATGGAATCTAAAATCTTTTGTGGGAAGATTCTTCTGACATGCATGTGTGGGATTTTATTTATTAGGTTTTTCTCTGGCAATTCTTGTAAAGGTGTTTAAAGACTAGATTAATTGAAATGATGAGAGATGTTCATGATATGTGCATCATTATTTCATGTGCTGAGGTCTCTGACCAGAAAGGCAAAATCAATCAGAACACAAGAACTCATGACTTTCTGTTTCTAAACTGTGGTTGGAATATGACATATTTGAATTTCTGCTGCAGTGATTTGTTATATTGTATTGTCAGGTCAATGCAAAAACAAACAAACAAACAAACAAACAAAAAAACAAAAACAAAAACAAAAAACCTTCTCCCTTAAGTGGCTTATCTTTAGACAGTTTTTGTTGAAGAAATTGTCATACTCTTCACAGTATCCCTCATATATAAGCTTGGGAGTCCATCAGCTGATTGATGGATAAAGGGAATATGGTGTGTATAGAAAAGGATGCTTTAGTTTGCTGTAAATAATATGAAATCATAGGATTGGAGAGTTGGTTCAGCGGTTAAGAGCACTGGCTGTTCTTCTAGAGGTCCTGAGTTCTATTCCCAGTACCCACATGATGACTCACAAACTTCTGTAATGGAATCTGATGCCCTCTTCTAATATGACTTAAGAGAGCAATAGCATACTCATATACATAAGTAAATAAATCTTTAAAAAAAAGAATATGAAATCATAATTTTGCCAGGAACATAGAAACAACTGGATATCATCAAATTGAGTGAATTGCTCAGACTCTAGAAGACAAGTACTGCCCACCTTCCTTCAGGTGTGTAAAGTGTGATTCCTATAATTTTCAAAGTTATATAAAATTCCACATGTAAATGACACAGAAGTGACAATATCTGTGGGAAGGAAGAAGATTCAAAGGAAAGGAAAGCAGGGTTTGGGGTGTGTGGTCAAAGTAATACTATAATAGTGTAATTATCTTCATAAAACACAACATTACACTGTATACAATAATATATGACAAAGGTTTTCAGGTTATATACATATCTAACAACTGCCATTATTCATAATCTTAAGACTAGATGCATTCAAAATGTACACTAATTGATTTGAGGGACCAGTAATATTCTATATGTGCTTATAATAAACTACCTAGCAATAGAAAGGAAAAGTGAATAGAAAGAAAGAAAAACTTAAGCTAGTTGTATTTAGCTTCAAAATCAGGCTAAGCAATAACTTTCCATGTGGAAGATGATGTAACTCACGATGTCTTTTCTTTGAAATGTTGATGGAACATAAATACTAGGGGCAGGAGAGGATCTGGTATAGCTTTATGCTTGGAAAGGAGTCCATAGCTGTGTACCAGAGTTCTTAAGTAGTATATAAAATATTATAGACTCAGGGAAAATATTTTTAAATTATTAAGTAATTTAATGTTCATCAAAGAATTGAGTTAATGCTATATGAATAATTAACACCAAAAGTTGCCAACTTTGCATTTCTTACCTGAATATACATAGTAAGATTTTAAAATGGGATCAAACATGCTACCTTTTTCTAGCCTACAATAATGAGTATAGTGTTGCTATCATTTAAATTTTGGCATTTATTAATGTCAATATCACAACTGTTATATTTTAACTATATATATAGTATACATATATACTGTATGTGTAATAGTAACATCAGTGTAAGGGTACATTAATACTGATGATAAATTTAATCAAGTTACATTTCATAGCAGTTTGACTATTAATATAACCAATGCTATTTATAAAGCACTACTGCATATACCATAAAACTATTTAAATAGATTGAAATTAAATAAATGAAGTATAATGCTATGCGTAACTTATTTTAATCTTTGTAATTATTGGCTATAGATATATACAATCTGAAAACTTTAAGAATTATATTTCATATATTTTCATGAATTCTTCTTATACTTGGCAATGTATAGATATGCTATTAAGCATTTTAATTTTCATTTAGTAACAGAAACAGTCAGAGTGATGAATTTTTTGGTAGAAATCATGAAATTTATCAGTTACTCATAGTTTCCTTTTAAATGAATTTTTAAAGCATATTACGCATCAGAAAAGGCATTTTTGGGTTAGAGAAATGGGTTAACATTTAAGAGCACTGGATGCTTTTCTAGAAGAGCCAAGTTTAATGTGTAGCACCTCATTATGGCTCCCAAATATCTGTAAATGAAGTTTACCCCAGAATGTATTATTTTAATCTACCCCCCATGGGTATCAGGCATACAAGTGGTACACAGATACTGAGGCAGGAAGAACACACTTGAACATAAATATAAGTAAGTAAATATTGAAAAGGGTATCTGCTAACAAAATGTTAACATAAATTGTTCATAAGCAATAACATTTCATAGATTAAGATTTTTAATTGAATATCTAAGACAGGCAAAAAATAAGATTTAGTGGCAAATCTTACCACGCCAATAGAAAAGTAGTTATTGATGATGCTGTAAGGCACGGGGTCTCCTTTCTCATCTTTGTCGTTGGGTGTGACTTCAAATTTCCACCTGTCCAGCATGATTTCTGTGCTGCTTTCAATGTCTCTTAAGATCTTCATAAGATTTTCACCTTCATAACCTAATGAAGAAATGTTACAGAAAAAGAAGCATATAGCCCAGTTAAAGGGAGTTACAATTACATGTGTTCGCTTTTCTATATGAATTAGTCTAAAGCCAACTATTTTATTTTAATGCTAAGTTCAGTGTATGTTAAAAATCAACAAAATGTGCCAAGCTGTTGTGCTAAGTTTCCTTTTTTTAGACTCATTTTTAAAAATTAGATATTCTCTGTATTTACATTTCAGATGTTATCTTCTTTTCCCCAATCCCATCTTGTCTCCCCCTTTTATTACCTCAGTAAAGGTGCTCCCTCTCCCAACCACCCTCTCCCACTGCAGTGCCTTTTTATTTGCAGAAAATATTTTTCTCTTTTTTTGTGGCATAAATTCTCATTTTACCAAACTGTCAAAACCATTTCTATTACATATCTTTCCACACTATTGTATCAATCAATATATTAAAATGTGATTAATTTTAATTTGAAACTCTATATTTTCAAAGCATTCTTTAATAAAAGAATGCCATATTCCAATTTATTGTTGATGTCCCAAACTGAGTTGTCTGCCATTTAAGAAGTTCCATATGTGCTATTTCTTCATGCTTTCTAATAACAACAAGAAACAATAAGAAAATAAGCTGATCCGGTGCACATATGAGCCTGGAGCTGACCCTGTGCCAGAGTTCTCTGTACTCACACCATGTTGGGAAATAAATGGTCTCCAAGAAGTGCTGACACACCTGAGAGCATAGATAAGACAACCAATGCTGCTTTGACATTGGACCCTTCAAGAAACAGGAATCAAGAAGTAGTTTGGGACATGATCTTTCCAGTTTCTGTTGGCACCTTGTGCTGACTCTGTGCCAGTGCTCTCTGTATCCAGACCCTACTGGGAGAAAGCTGGTCCCCTAGTAGTGCTGAGACACAGGTTTAAAAAAGGGTAAAACCACTGTCAGAATCAGTAAGACTAGCTAACACCAGAGATGAGGAGATGAAAAAAAGCAAGTCCAAGAGCCTAAGCAATAGAAACCATGGCCACTCAGCATCATCAGAACACAGCTTATACACCACAGCAAGACCTGGATACCCTAAAACACTTGAAAAACTAGAATCTGATTTAAAATCACAACTCAAGATAATGTTTGAGGATTTTAAGAAGGACATAAATAACCCCCTTAAAGAAATACAGGACAACACAGGTAAACAGGTAGTAGCCATTAAAGAGGAAACACACACAGACACACAAAACCAAAAATCCCATAGAGAATTATTGGAAAACACAACCAAACAAGTGTAGGAATTGAGTAAAATCACCCAGAATCTAGACATGGAAATAAAAATCAATTAAAAAAAAAACACAAAGACATCCCTGGAGATAGAAAACCTAGGAGAGAGATCAGGAGTCATAGATTCAACCATCACAAACAAAATACAAAAAAAGGAGACAGTATCTCAGGGCAGAGGATACCATAGAAAACAGTAACATAACAGTCAAAAAAATGCAAAATGCAAAAAATTCCTCACTCAAAACATCCAGAAAATCCAGGACAAAATGAGAAGATCAAACCCAAGGATAATGGGTATAGAAAAAGCAGATTCCCAACTTAAAGGACCAGTAAATATCTTTAATAAATTCACAGAAGAAAACTTTCCTAACCTAAAGAAACATATAAAACATAAAGCCCAAAAACATAGACAAAAACTTATTCAACTCTAAACAGATTGAACCAGAAAAGAAATTTCTCCTGACACATAATAGTTAAAACACCAAATACACAAATCAAAGAATGATTATTAAAAGCAGTAAAAAAAAAAAAAAAATGGTCAAGTTGCATAAAAACACAGACATATCAAAATAACCCCAGACTTTTCAAAAGAGACTATGAAAGCTAGAAGATCCTGGGAAGATGTCATATAGATCTCAAGAGAACAAAAATGCCAAGCCAGGCTTCTATATCCAACAAAACTCTCAATTAACATATATGGAGAAACCAAGATAGTTCATTACAAATTTAAATTCACATAATATCTTTCCTTAAATCCAGCCTTTCAAAGAATAATAGATAAAAAAAAAAAAAAAAAAAAAAAAAAAAAAAAACTTCCACAAAAGGAGGGAAAATACACCCTACAAAAAGCAAGAGAGTAATTTTCTTTCAACTAACCCAAAATAAAACAACCACACAATCATAACTGTACCTCTAATAACAAAAATAACAGGGAACAACAATCATTGTTTCCTAATATAACTCAACAACAATAAACTCAAGTTTTTAGTAAAAAATACATGGACTAACAAACTGGATATGTAAAGAGGACCCAACATTTTGCTGTATACAGGAAACATACCTCAATAAAAAAGTCAGACACTGCCTCAATGTAAAAGCCTGAAAAAATATTTTCAAAGCAAATGTTCCCAAGAAACAATTTGCAGTAGCCATTCTTATATCAAATAAAATTAACTTTCAACCTAAAGCTATCAAAAAGGAGGCAGGGAGACAATTTCATACTTGTCTAAAAAACTCCACCAAAATAAAAACTCAATTTTGAATATCTATGCTCCAAATGAAGTAGTACTTACTTACATTCATAAAAGAAACTTTACTAAAGCTCAAAGGACAAATTGCACCTCACACAATAGTAGTGGGAGACTCTGACACCTCACTTTCAAAATGGACAGGTCACAGAAACAGAAACTAAATGGAGACAGAGTAAAATTAACACAAGTCCTGAACCAAATTGATTTAACAGTTATGTATAGAATATTTCATCCCTAAACACAAAAGAATATAACTTCTCAGCACCTTATGGTACCTTCTCAAAAATTGACCATATAATTGGCCACAAAATAGGACTTAAGATATAATAACATTGAAATAATCCCATGAATCCTATCAGATAACCATGCACTAAGACTTGTTTTCAATAAAAACAAAAATAACAGAAAGCCCACATAAACATAGAAGATGAACAATGATCTACTCAATGATAACTTGGTCAAAGAAGAAATAAAGAGAGAAATTAAAGACTTTTAGAATTTAATAAAAATGAAAGCACAACATACCTAAACTCATAGGAAACAACGTAATAGTGCTAAGAGAGAAACTCATAGCACTGAGTGTCTCCCCTAAAAAGGAAAAAAAGCATATACTAGCAGCTTGACAGCATACCTAAAAGTTCCAGAATAAAGAGAAGCAAATACACCAAAGAAAAGTAAATGGCAGGAAATAATCAAACTCGTGGCTGAAATAAACCAAGTAGAAACAAAAAGAACAATACAGAGAATCAACAAAACCAGGACTGGTTCTTTGAGAAAATCAACACGATAAATAAACCCTTAGCCTGACTAACCAGAGGGCACAAAAAGAGTAAGAAATAAAAAAAAACAAAAAGCAAACAAACAAACAAACAAAAAAAAAAAAAAACAGAAATGAAAAGGGAGAGATAACAACAGAAATTGGGGAAATTCAAGTAGTCATCAGATCCTACTACAAAAGCCCATACTCAACAAAAGTGGGAAATCTGGATGAAATGGACAATTTTTTAGACAAATATAAGGTACCAAAGTCTCATAACCCCTAAAGAAATAGAAGCCATCATCAAAATATCCCAACTCTCTACCCCCCCATAAAAGATGTAGTGCAGAATCCTATCATGTCTTCATAGAAGACCTAATACAGCACTCTCCAAACTGTTCAACAAAATGATAACAAAAGGAACACTGCATATTTTTTTCTATGAAGCCACAATTATGCTTATACCCAAACCACACATAGACCAATCAGAGAAAGAAAACGTCAGACCAATTTCCTTTATGAACATCAATGCAAACATACTAAGAAAATTCTCGCAAAGTTCTTTAAAGAATACAGCGAAATAATCCTCCATCATGATAAAGTAAGCTTCATCCCAGAGATGCAGGGGTGGTTCAATATATGGAAATGCATCAACACAATCCACTATATAAACAAACTCAAAGGAAAAAAATACATGATAATATCATTAATTGCTTAGAAAGCATTTAACAGAATTCAACATGCCTTCATACTAAAAGTCTTGGAATGATCAAGAATTCAAGGCTCATGCATAAACATAATAATATACAGCAAGCAAGTATCCAACATCAAACTAGAGAGAAACTTGAAGCAATCCTACTACAATCAAGAACTAGACAAGGATAAACACTCTCTCACTACCTATTGAATATAATACCCGAAGTCTTAGTCAGAGCAATCAGACAACAGAAGTAGGTCAAAGTAAAATAAATTGTAAAGGAAGAAGTCAAAATATCACCATTTTAAGATGATATGATAGTGTACTTATGTGAGCTCAAACATTCCACCAGCAAACTCCTACAACTGACAAAAAAATTCAGCAAAGTAGCTGGATATAAAATCAACTCAAACAAATTAGTAGCCTTCCTCTACTGAAGCATAAACAGTCTTGGAAAAAAAATAGAGAAAGACTTTACAATAGTCCCAAATAATAGAAAATACTTTGGTATGACTCTAATAAGGCAAGTGAAAGATCTGTATGACAATAAATTGAAGTTTATGTAGAAAGAAATCAAAGATCTCAGAAGATGGAAAGATCTCACATTCTCATGGATTGGCAGGATTAACATAGTAAAAATGGCCATCTTGCTAAAAGCAATCTACAGATTCAATGCAATCCCCATCAAAATTCCAAATCAATTCTATTTGTGTTGGAAAGATAAATTTGCAAATACATATTGAATGACCAAATACCAAGGATAGCAAAACCTATTTTCAACAATAAACTTCTGGGAAAGTCATCGTTCCTTACCTCAAGCTGTATTATAGAACATTAGTGATAAAAACTATGATACTGGTACAGAGACAGGAAACTACACCAATAGTATAAAATTGACACCCAGAAGTGAACCCAAACACCTATGATCACTTGATTTTTAACAAAGGAGCTAAAACCATGCAGTTAAAAAAAAGATACCATTTTCAATAAATTGTGCTGCTCCAACTCATGATCACAATATAAAATAATGCAAATCCATCCACTTTTATCACCTTGTACAAAGCTCAAGTCCAAGTGGATGAAGGGCCTCCACATAAAACCAGATACACTGAGAGTAATAGAGCAAAAATTGAGGAAGAACCTCTAACACATAGACACTGGGGAATATATAGTGAACAGAACACCAAAAGCTTAGGCTGTAAGTACAAGAATCAACAAATGGGACTTCATACAATTGCAAAGCTTCTTTAAGGCAAACTGTACATTCATTAGGACAAAACTGCAACCAACAGAATTAACAAAATTTGAAAAAAAAATCTTTGCCAATCTTACATCCGTTAGAGGGAGAATATCTAACATATACAGATCATAAACTATGTAAGAGAATCTGTAAAACCAGAGAAACATAGGTGTCTAGGGTATATGGAGTCCAACAACAAGCAGGGGTACCAGCAGATGGAGGAAGAATAGCAGGTGTATCCCAAGGTAAAACAGTCAAGCTCACACTTTTAACACCAGAGAGGATGTGAACCCAGAAAAGAACCTGAGGCTGATGTGAAGGAAGGGACTTGGCACATAGCTCTCATGAAGTATTGTGGAAACTTATGAAGAAGAGATTGATGATGATCCTGAGTTAGATTTCCAAGCACACACACTTGTACAACCACAGTGGCAGGCTCACAATTGTGCCAGAGCTGCCCAATAATCACATGGAACAAGCACAAAGATTGTTCCGGAAAACTGGAGAATGTAAATAAGATATAGATGTTAGATAATTCAAGGTAGGTCACTGATTAATTTGAATATCAAATGAAAAGGTTATATGAGACTTTTGAATCCAAACTATTGAATTATGACATAGAATGGCAAAAGAAATGCTATGTAAAAGGCATAGAAAATATGTTAAGTAAAAGTTGGACATTTTTCCATTCGTATCAGATATTCTCTGCATTTACATTACAGATGTTTTCCCCTTTCCTCAATGACATCTCCCCTCCCCCTTCCATGTCCTCCATGAAGGTGCTCCCTGTCTCCCAACCATACTCTCCCACCTCAGTAAATTGGCATTTGCCTACTCTGGAAAAAGGAGCCTTCCCTAGACCAAAGGCCTTTCTCCCCATTAATGCCAGAGAATGTTATCCTCAGGTACACATGAACCTGGGGACATGGGTCTCTCTGTGAGAACTCATTGGTTGCTGTTTTACTCCCTGAGAGCTGTGGTGGCTTTGGTTAGTTGATAATTTTGTTTTTTTCCAATGTGGTTGAAAAACCTGTCAGATCCTTCAAACTTTTCTCTAGCTCCTTTATTGGGGTCCTACTGTTCAGACTGATGGTTAGCTGCAAGAATTCTCCTCTGTATCAGTATGGTTCTGGCAGAGCCTCTGGGGGGCATCCATATCATGGTCCTGCCAGTGAGCACTGCCTGGCATCAACAATAGTGCTGGGGTTTAGTAGCTGCATATGGCATGGACTCCCTGCTGAGGCAGTGTCTGGATGATCTTTTCTCCAATCTTACTCCTCCGTCTGTTTGATTTTGGCTACCGGTTTGCAGTATATTGCTTTTACTATGTTTAACAAGAGCATTGAATCCCTGATATTTCCATGACGTTTTTCCAATGCTTTCTCAGCATCTAAAGAGAAGATCATGTGTTTTTTTCTTTGGATTTGTTTATATAGTAGATTACATTGATGTATTTCCATATATTAAACCATCTTTGCATCCCTTGAATGATCGTTTTGATGTGTTTTTGGATTAATTTTGTAAGAATTTTATTGAATATGTTCACATCAGTGTTCATAAGGAAAAATGGTCCAAAGATTTCTTTCTTTATAGAGTCTTTGTGTGGTTTAGGATTGAGCATAATTGTGACTTCGAAGAATGAGTTGGGTAGTATTCTCTCTGTTTCTATTTTGTGGAATAGTTTGGAGAGTATTCATATTAAGTCTTCTATGAAAGTCAGATATAATTCTGAACTACACTCATCAGGTCCTGGACTCTTTTTAGTTAGAAGGCTTTTGATGACTGCTTCTATTTCTTTAGGATTTATAGGAATTTTTTAAGTGGTTTATCTGATCCTGATTTAACTTCAGTATCTGGTATCTGTCTAGAAATTTGTCAATTTTATCTAAATTTTCTAGTTTTGCTCAGTGTAGGCTTTTGTAGTAGAATCTGATGATTTCTTAAGTTTCCTGAGTTTTCATTGTTATATCTCCCCTTTCATTTCTGATTTTGTTAATTTGGATACTCAATGACATCTACTTAGTCTGGCTAAGGGTTTATCAATTTTGTTGATTTTCTCAAAGAACCAGCTCTTAGTTTTGTTGATTCTTTGTATAGTTATTTTTGTTTCCATGTGGTTGATTTCTGCTCTGAGTTTGATTGTTTCCTGGATTCTACTCCTCTTGGGGTATCTGCTTCCTTGTGTTCTAGAGCTTTCAGTTGTGCTGTCAAGCTGTTATTGTATGATTTATCCAGTTTCTGTTTGGAAGAACTCATAGCTTTCAGTGTTCCTCTTAGCACTGCTTTCATTGTATCCCAAAAGTTTGGGTAATCTGTGCCTTCATTTTCGTTAAATTTTAAAATGTCTTTGATTTCTTTCTTTATTTCTCCCTTGAGCAAATTATCATTGAATAGAGCATTGTTAAGCTTCAATGTGTATGTGAGCGTTTTTTTTTATTCTGTTGTTATAGAAGACAAGCCTTAGTCTATTGTGATCCAATAGGATTCATGGGAGTATTTCAATATTCTTATATCTGTGGAGGCCAATTTTGTGGCCAATTATATGGTCAATTATGAAAAATGTGCTATGAGGTTCTAAAAAGAAGGTATATTCTTTGCTTAATGATGAAATATTCTTTTTTCTTACAACTTTATTTTAAAAAAGAGAGATACATATACATATTTTTAAAAGCATTTTGGCATAAAATTATATGAATATATTTTTTTCAGTACTTGATTTTTTTAAAGTTTTGATAGTATGCATTGAAATCTTACTAGTTACCATAAGCATAAAGTACGTGTAAAACAAAATATAATGTGAAAATAGTCAAAGTTTCTTGGTGTGTATAGATTAAACAAAAATTGCCACAAGGCTATCTTTTTATTTCTTGAGTTATTAATGATTTAGGGTCTAGATGTACCCCACTCTGAGTGGGTGCTATACACTTGTTGTTGTTTTTTTAAGAAGAACTGAGGTTTCCACTTTTACACCTTTCTTTTTTTAAGCTGTAAGTTGTTTCTTGTATATTCAGAGCTTCCTGGGGTTAGTATTCAAATAACAGTGAGTGCATATTATAACTGTATTTTGGTATTTGGTTACCTCACTCAGGATGAAATTCTCTAGATACATCCATTTTCTTAGGAATTTCATAAAGTCATTGTTTCTAATAGCTGAGTAGTACTCAATTGTGTAAATATACCACAAGTTTTATATCCATTCATCTACTGAACGACATCTGGGTTCTTTCTAGCTCCTGGCTATTATAAATAAGGCTGCTATGAAGAAGGTAGAGCATCTATCCTTATTGTATGTTGGAGTACCTTTGGGGTGTATGCCCAGAAGAGGAATAACTGGGTTTTTAGGTAGGACTATACCCACTTTTCTGAGGAACCGCCAGACTGATTTCCAGAGTGATTGTACCAGTTTACAACTCCACCAACAGTGGAGGAGTGTTTCTTTTTCTGCATCCTCACCAGTATCTTCTGTCATCTGAGTGTTTGATCTTAGCCATTCTGACTGGTGTGAAGTGGAATCTCACGGTTATTTTGATTTGCCTTTCCCTGATGACTAGTGATGTCAAGCATTTCCTTAGATGCTTCTAAGCCATTCGATATTTCTCAATTGAGAATTTTTTGTTTAGTTCAGTACCCCATTTTTTAATAGGATTGTTTGATTCTCTGAGTTTGAGTCTACCTTTTTGAATTCTTTGTATATATTGGATATTAGACCTCTATCAGATGTGAGATTGGTAAAGACATTTCTGAATCTGTTGGCTGCCGTTTTGTTTTTTGACAGTGTCCTTAGCCTTACAGAAACTTTTCAATCTCATTAAGTCCAATAATGAAATATTGCATTGATATCTGTTAAATCCATTTGATTCATAACTTCTGCTAGTTTCACTCTTTCTCTGCTCAGTTTCTGCTTCCATGATCTGTCTATTGGTAAAGTATGGTGTTGAAGTCTCCTACTATTATTGTGTGTGGTACAATATATGCTTTGAACTTTAGTAGAGTTTCTTTTATTAATGTGGGTACCCTTGTATTTGGAGCATAGATATTCATGATTGAAAGTTCATCTTGATAGATTCTTTCTTTGATGGGTAAAAAGTGTCCTTCCTTATTTTTTTTGATGACTTTTGGTTGAAAATATATTTTATTTCATATTGAGATGGCGATTTCAGCTTGTATGCTGGGATCATTTGCATGAAAAGATTTTTGTCATCCTTTTACCCTGAGGTAGTGCCCATCTTTATTGTTGAAATGAGATTCCTGTATGTAGCAAAATGCCAGATCCTATTTACATTTCCTGTATAATAGTGTATGTCTTTTTATTGGGGAATTGAGTTCAATGATGTTAAGAGATATTAAGAAATAGTGATTTTTGTTTTCTGATCTTTTTGTTGTTAGAAGTAGAATTATATTCGTGTTCTTTTCTTATTTAGTGTTTGCTGCAAGAAGATTAATTTCTTGCTTTGTCTGGGGTAAAATTTCTCTCTTGTGGTAGAACTTTTCATCTATTTTCTTTTGTATGGCTGGGTTTTTGGATAGATATTGTGTAAAATTCCTTTTGTCCTGGAATATCTTTATTTTCCATCTATAATAATTGAGAGCTTTGCTGGATATAGTAACTTGGGCTGGCCTTTGTGATATCATAGGGTCTGTATAAAGTAAATCCATGATCTGCTAGCTTTCATAGTCTCTGTTGAAAAGTCTGGTGTAATTCTGATTGGTCTGTTTTTTTATGTTCCCTGTCTTTTTTTTTTCTTACTGCATTTAGTATTCTTTATTGACATTGAGAATTTGTTGTTTGGATTATTATGTATCTGGAAAAAATTCTTTTCTGGTCCAATCTATTTGGTGTTCCTTTGGCTTCTTGGTCAATTTTTTTTTCTCTTCTGTAATTTTGTTTAAGGTATTTACTGAGCCATTTAGTTGGGAGTCTTCATCCTCTTCTGTACCTATTATCCTTAGATTTGGTCTTCTCATTGTTTTCTTAATTTCCTGGATGTTTTGGGTTAGACGCTTTTTGATTTTTGCATTTTCTCTGACTGATGAGTCAATGATTTCTATGGTGACATTTGCTCCTGAGATTCTTGCTTTCCTCTCTTGTATTCTGTTGGTGATGCTTGAATCTATGCCTTCCAATGTCTTTCCTAGGTTTCTCAAATTTAGGGTTGTCTTCTTTTGTGATTTCTTCATTGTTTCTATTTCCGTTTTCAATTTCTTCACCTGTTTGGTTGTGCTTTGTGCTTTCCTTTAGCTTTGAAAGTAATTTGGTGTGTGTGTGTGTGTGTGTGTGCATGTGTGTGTGTGTTTCCTCTTTAAGGACTTTAACTTTTTGCATGTGTTCTCCTGGCTTTCTGTACTTCTTTAAGTGTGTTATTTATGTGCTTCTCGGCTATCACAATTATTATCATGAAGTATGATTTTAAGTCTAAATCTTATTTTTTTGAGTCTGGGTTAAGTTAGAGAAGATGCACATAACCCTCAAGAGACTGGAAATCTCAGGAACTTTAGAGGTCTGGCAGGGTGAAAGTTGTGGAAACTTCCATCTGGAGATGGGTGGAGGGTGGAGTGGAGGTATTAAATGTTGAACAGTAAGTAGAAGGGTGTACTTAGAGGAGAAGAAAATATGGAGTATAAAAATAGAATAAACTACAATTTAAAAACATTTAAAAACTCAAAAGAGAAAATGGAAAATAAAAGAAACTTTACTTCTCTCAAATGAATGATACAATGTTGGGGATGAATTAATTGTTGTATATGAATAACAAAAATTAAACCATCATAAATAATCCAGAGAGATCTGTAAATAACAATGATAGTGAAATAATGAGGAAAATTTCTAACATGAATGCATACACATATGCATACACACACACACACACACACACACACACCACTCAAAGGCACATGCACATGATAAGAAATAGACAGAGAACAGAGAGACACAGAAAATAGAAAATCAGAGAAAGGTCTAATAAAGTAAAAAATAAATAAAATACTTGAGAATAAAGTTTGACTATATAATAAGATAAAATAAAAGTAAAATAAAGGTGACGCTTCTTGTACAGGAAGAAATTTGTGCCACATATAGACAGAGGATTATAACTTGGAAGGTCATGGCCCAGGAAACTTATGACTTTTGTTTTGCTAAACAGACATGTCAAATTACCTTCAAAACAGAATACTGAAAGGAGAAAAGTTTAGGCAGTGAACTATTATAGGAAGGAAAACTTGTAGAAACTGAGAAAAGAGTTAACCAAAATTATGGTGTATGCAGGATACATACAAAAACATATTTTACAATCTCATTAAATATAAAATTAGAGGGATAGTTAATCATTTGCCACATGAAAGAAGAAAGGAGATCACACTAAGGGTTTATGTAGGGTTGGGGTCAAATGAGACAAAGAAGAGAAGGATAGAAGGTAAATTATGCAAAGTTAGGGATACATATTAGCACATGAAAATCCACTGGGTTGTATGTAAAATAAATATCTTTCGTAAATAAATAAATATTTAAATAAACAAGCTTAAAAAACATTTTTGCCCTAGTATACAATGCTACTACTGATAGCCATGACTTACAAAATGAAAATCTCCCTTTTGGGGTCTCAGATACCTTCTCACAATTACTGTTCAGTCAAGTCTCAGATGTTCCAAAACAGCATGAATTATTGATAATTGTTCTCAGTTTGCATGACATAATTAATAGACATGGTATGAACACACTTGAAAACAACACATTTTTGGATTACTAGACATAAAGAAATGAATTTTGAACGGACACAGCAAATGTCATCTCTTCTGGATTGTTTTTATAATGCCAGAGGGCTCTGTGCAAGACAGATGGAGAAAAGAAATGGAACCAAGACTTTACTCAGTGATAGGTCCTGCGTACTATAATATTGACCTGCCTGGCAAGATACACGTATTGATACAGAAAATGAACTCTTATGGAGGTAACAAACTGCATTATTATTAAACTGGAGGCTTGTTGTAGGGAGAAACTTCAAACTCAATGTGGTAAAAGCTAGAGAAGTCTGTAACTGGAAAGTCCATGGCCCAGGGCATTTATTACACTTGTCTTGCTAAACGGATATGACAAGTTGTCTTCAATGTGTTTACATTTATACCCATAGTTTGGTGCTGCCCTCACTGTAGTCAATAAAGCTTCATTTTACAGTGGCTCTGGTTAGTGCAGAGACTCGTGGCTGGTCAGAGCACTGAGACCAGGTGACTATGAGTGCAACAATGGAATATTTATACTCACTTTCCCCTTGCTCAGGGTACATGAGAGAAGAGTATAAATAACTGAAAAGAAGGAGGACAGCACAGTGATGTAAAATACCTCCTGGATACCGTACACCTGCTGCATTCGTGGACACCACCAGTTGTCATCACCTGCAGAATGAGCCATTCAAACTAGCATCTTCAGGGAGAGTTGCTCAAAAGGCAGGTGTGCCCAGAGCTTTTATGAACCGATGGCAGTTGGAGCAGAGATAGTCATTGGGAGTCTGGCCACTGATAGGTGGTCCATTCTCTACTGGATAGTTAGCACATATATGCACAGACTAGAAGGACTAAAGAGTCAATGGGATACAAGAGTATATAATGGTGAAGGGGTCATTGTTAGGGAAAGTCTTCAGGAAGCTCTGAAAGACAGTAGGAAGGAGTAGATATGCTCAATATACTTGTATTAAACTCTCAAAGGGTAAATAACACTATTTTGAAATTAACATTTTGGGGGGGTCTAGAGAAATGCTTAGCAGTTTAGAGTACCAACTGCTCTTCCAGAGCTTCTGAGTTCAATTCCCAGCAACCATATGGTGACTCACAACCATCTGGATTGGGATTGGTTGCCCTCTTCTTGTGTTTTGGAAGACATCTACATTGTACTTATATACAGATAATGAACAAATATTTTTAAAAATATTGACATATATGTAAAATATTTCCTGTATCTCTGACTTGTTTTATTGCATACATAACCATATTCATCTATGTTAGTATGTTATATGTTACAAAAGGAGAGCCTGGATTTTAATATTTTGGAAAGTTTCTGTCTTCAACTTTTGACCTCTAATTTACTAATCCATTTAAGAAGGAAAGACCATTTAGAGACTGCCACACCCTGGTATCCATCCCACATGCAGAAACCAAACTCAGACACTATTGCTGATGCCAAGAAGTGCTTGCTGACAGGAGCTTGTTATAGATTTCTCTTGAGAAGCTCTGCCACAGCCTGACAAATACAGAGTTGGATGCTCTCAACCAACAACCATTTGACTGAGAATGGGGTCCCCAATGAAGGCATTAGAAATACAATTAAAGGATCTGTAGAGGCCTCATGTGGCATCAGTGGAAAGGGGGTCCTTGGTTTTGTGAAGGCTTGATGCCCCAGTGTTAGGGAATTCTAGGATGATGGGGCAGAATTAGGTGGGTGGGTTGGAGCACACCCTCACAGAAGCGGGTTAAGGGGGAATAGATAGAAAGTTTGCAGAGGGGAAACCACAAAGAAATAACATCTGAAATGTAAATAAATAAAATAAAATAAAATGCCAGAAGCTGTTAATAGTGGTTACATCAAGTAGCATAAGTATTACTTGTAGAAGTCACCATGTTAAAAAGAAAAGGAAGAGGCTTCTTCCAAAACAACAATTGGCTAAAGGAGAATTCATTGCATTCGAGACTGACATGTTCAGTCACGACCACTAGCAATTCAAAAGCTAGAACCTATCAGTACTGTCATGCTAGGTTAAGCATTATCAAATAGAGGCAACAAAGATTAGAATAGAAATAGCAAGTACATGGAAACTAATATTATCTCAAAGTGTATGGTGTAAAATATCATTTTAAAATATAAAAATTAATAATATGCTTAAAACAAGTCACTAGTAAATCATAGTATTGTTTAACCTAAAATATTATATAAGAAATATTATGTAAGACTAGTTCAGCCTCACCAACCCTAATATCTGTTATGTAAGAACTGAGCACTTTGAAAATTCCACTAGGCTTCTGTTTTGTTTTGTTTTAAAATTTAAGATGTACTTTCTTTCCTATTGGTTATTTTACTATCCCATTCCCCATTCCCTTTGACTCTATGAGGATGATCCCCATCCCCCCTTTCCTGACTCAACACTCTAGTCTATCATCTTCTTACACTGGGGTATCAAGCCTCCACAGGACCAAAGGCCTGCCCTCCCATTGATGTCAGACAAGGCCATCCTCTGCTACATCTGCGTCTGTAGCCATGGGTGCCTCAATGTGTACTTGTTGGTTGCTGGTTTTGTCCCTGTGAGCTCTGGGATTTGTGTGCAGGGTCCAATTGGTGACATTGTTGTTCTTCTTATGGGATTTTAAACTGCTTTATCTTCTCCATTCCTTCTCTTAACTCTCATTTTGCCATTTCAGCACTAGAAACAGTCTCCTTCCCTATAGTCAAGAACCTGGTAAAATGAGAACTCTTTAGGAAGGCTTTATTGACTTTCTAGCTAATAGTAGTACTTTTGTATAATTCATTCTTCTATAGCACCAAGCTTTGCTAAATGTATATTTATATCATTCTCTACAGATTTACAGCCCACATGACTTAAAGATTTAGTCTCTGAAAGGATAATAGCCACTAATTAATCTCCTCTTAACAGGGCCAGAGTATTGTAAGCACTTTGAGAATTCATGATTAATCTGATCTTTGACTTATGACACAACCCTTATTTCACCTATCAATGATATCATTTATGTGGTTTTATATAAATCTAACCTAAATAAACATGGAGTTTTAAATTTAATTTGAGATATAATTCATGTGAAAGTTTGAAAACAAAATATAATAAAGTAAATTTTCAAAGATCAAAAGCATTGTTTTAAACATAAAATGTATACCACAGACTATGAATGAGTGTAGTCATACTATGTCCCACCGATAGCTTCCGTCTCGTCAATCAATACACATGTATGAAATCTGGTGAAAAGAGGAATCTTGTAATGTGTATATCTTTATTTTTATAGGTCATATGGTACTTCACTGATTAATAATATTCTTTTACTATAATATACATTTTAAAATGCAAAATAGAATGTGTGGTGTTTTTAATTTAGCTTCCAATTCTGTCTATATAGAAGTACAACAGAAGAATAGACATATATGCAAGAAAAGTTCTCAACTTTGTGCCAAATTATAGTTGCTTTGGAGGTTTTTATTTTATTTTAGTTTTATCCAAATGACCTATTGTATGCCTGAGTTCAGCCCCAAGGGAATTCCGTTCAGCATATTGAGGGTAGTGTCAACCATTTTATTTTTAACAAGATCCCTATGGGTTTCTGATTCGCATTGTCTTTGGAGACTTTTTCAAATATCTCAAAGTAGGTTCAGATTAAAAAAATCTTACAATTTAATGATTGTTTCATTAGTACAATCTGCAGTTGGCTGGCAACCATGACTCAGCAACATCTTTAGAGTCTAGCCTGTATTATTTTCTCAGTGTACTCGATCCAACATCCTGTTCTAAGTTGCATAAGACAAGCTTCTTACCACTAGAGTCCTTGGACATTTAACCTGGTTCCCTTTGCTTATGAAGTCTACACCAGAATGATGTGACGGTTAGTGTTTACCTCCAGGTGAGTGAGGGCTTTTGTTTACTGGAATCAATTCACTTGTTTTAGAAAATATTAAATATTACAGCCAACTTTGTGTACAATTAGAAGTTCTATTATTTGCCCTCTGCTTCTCACTCTTACAAACAAATATAGAGCACAATGGTTACCATAATGTAAACTTCATATAACACAATCAGTGTATTCTTTCTTAGGAAAGTAACTCATCAATGTTTAGTTTTCCAGTTTCAGGTTTCCTTTTTAAAATTTTATCACACTGTTCAGAATTTCAGTGTAGAGAACAGTTTTTGTTCAATGTCTGCTCATAACCCTTAAATAATGCTTGATGTTTAGGTGCTAGAACCATCATCTGCTTTCTACCATAGAATATAATAGGAAATTAACAGTCTAAATACTGTCTTAGAGGTCAAAATATGTATTTTATTTAAGTAAGAAAAGACCAAACTGGAGACATTTTAAAAACCTGACCCTTCAAGAAAATCTATAATTGATTTCAATAAAAACCTATCTCCCAGTCTAAATTTTTAAATCAATCTATCCCTTTAAAGTTTGATTATTTTTAAGACAATTAGTAAGCATAAAGTGCCTCTTACATTACTATAATCACATGATAATCACTATAACCAACTCATAATCATTATGCAGTGAATGTAGTCCCCTGCTTCTATTGCAGCAGGCTTACCTCCGCCCCACCTCAGGCATCTTGCTAGGTCATTGCCAGTCCCAAGAGGCAGGATAGCAACTGGAGGGTGCTTGGCAACATTGGCTTTTTCTGTGGAATGAGACAATGAAAACAATATTTTAACCCAAACTCATCAGTAATAAGAACCAAATTTATATTAAATAACTTCACAAAGTACATTTAAACACATTTACAAATGACAGTGTTTTTCTGTTGTGATAACTGATAAATTATATATATATATATATATATATATATATATATATATATATATATATATATATGATAACTGGTTCTTAATAATTTATACATCAGGGAAAATTCATGCCTAATATGTATGTTCATGAATGTCTGTGGTGTGTGCATGTGTGTGTGTGTGTGTGTGTGTGTGTGTGTGGTGTAAGTGTGTGTTTGTATGTGTGTATGTACGTCTGGGTGTGTATGTGGTATGTCTTTGTGGTGTTTATTAGTCTCTTTTTTATCCTTATTAAAATCCTGACAGAGGAAGATACATAAAGCATAGGGATACATGTCATCAGGTAAATATGTAGATTATACAAATTTCTTTTGCAACATCAGCTCCATGAACAGATTATCATATTTGACGGAAGTTGAATTGTGAAAGTGAATGACTGTTAGGAACTCTGTTTAACTGTTCCTATTCATATATTTCAAAGCAAAGGAATGGAGTGTTCCAGTTGGAGGACCTGAAAAGATCAGGTTTGTTCGCTTAGTATTTATTTAGCTTTTCCTTTATATCACAAAGTACTTTAGTTTCCAAACAGCATGGATCTGTCACCAAAGTTCCATACATTTTTATTTGAATCATTGCATATCAGAAGAAATCTCAGAAAAAAAAAATATAAATACTCTTTCTTCCCTAAGTTCATAATGTCAGCATGTGGGTATGTGTATGTCTGTGTGCATCTGTCTGTCTGTCTGTTTGTCTCTCTCTCTCTCTCTCTGTGTGTGTGTGTGTGTGTTTGTGTGTGTGTATGTGTGAGAGATATTGTATGTGTAATTGTATGTGTATGTATCAGCTGATGAGATAATTTACAGATACTAGTGCAATACCACTAATCTTGGGACATACAATGAGCCAAAAATTACCAGTCTTCACTTTAAAATTTTTATATGTATTTAACTACTTATACATTTGTTCAGTAATTTTTATAGTTCTTGGATTTTAGTTTTTCGTAGGAATAATTTATTAATACTGTATATCTTTTATTAGAATGCCAATAAAATAATTTTCAATCACTATTTTCATATACTAATAGTACACTAACATTATTAGATTAATAAGAAAATTGTTGATGAGAACATGTACTGTGTTTGACTAGTGGCACATAGGCAACAAGGGAGGGGAGCCCAGGCTGGGACAAATGCCTGCCACTCCCACCATGACATTTTCAATTTGAAATGTTTTTCAGTGCTAACAAGACAGAATGTTCTTCTGATCTTCATTTCTTTAAAAGAAAAAAAAAAAGAAATTCTGTCAATTTTTTGAATTAATACTTCTTCTAAAAGGACCTGTATCAAACAGAAATTACTCAGTTTCAAGACTAAAAAAATTTTAAAGTAAATATTAGTTTAAAATGTACCAGCTTCTAAATACCAATTCATTATATTTTTAAACTATTAATAAGTTCCAATAAGGGGAACATCTGAAAAGAAAAACACAAAATATTCAAAATTCCTCAACTGTTGCATACTTGTGGATACTTGACAGACAGAAAGATTGATTAGAGAGAACAGAGCAGAAGGTAAGGTTACTAGTCTCACGCAAGGCACATTAAACACACATCTTCATTACCTATGCAATCCAAAATCCAGCCCACAGTCCCATCTCCACCGCATGCTAACACTCTGAAGTCAGGGACATCGCGAAAAAAGTGTAACCTGAAAAATATGTATTTTATGGCACATTTTTTTTACATTTAAGAGAACTTCCTTATTCTTTAATATTCTCTAATAAATTATATGTTTAACTTCTGTCAAATTTTCATGGGTGTCTTACATATCATTCAAAGATATGTTTGTGGATATATATATACACATATATATATATATATATATATATATATATATATATATATATATATACATACATACATACGTATGTTTAAATTTATATATGCCAGTTTCTGTAAAGAATAAAATTTTTATAAACAGCCAAATTAAAAATACATAATATTAAATTATAACAATCATTTTGACATCCTCCCAGATGTAATTGAAAACACACATAATCCACACTAGAGTAGGCTAATTTCTTTAACAAGTATTGTTAATCAGTCATTGTCTTGAAAAATCTTATTTAGATATGATTATCATGTCAGTCAATATAATGTGCTCCACATTTTTTATTCACCATAGCACAAAAAAATTGCACAGCCCGCAGTTAGGATTCTACATTTCAGATTTTCCTTATGATTGTCAATCTGCCAATACCAAGCCAAACTTCACCTTGTCATTTGATCTGGTGAACAGTGTTCATTACCCATGACTGCTCAAGCTTAATTGCTGGGTCAGATGTGTTAAATGCCCACTGTTCCTGCTGCCACTGCATGCAGGTGTGTTCATTAACACAGCCTACCTCCAGGAAGTCACAGAGGCAAGTAATAGATCCAAGCATAAAGTGATACTTTTCAGCAAATAAAGAGCAAAGAATGGAAACAGAGCAGAAGCTAGTCCATCATCCTCTTTGTCCCACATATCAGTGTTGAGCACAATGTGGCATGGAACCATTCAAGTCATTTTCTGTGTATGTACACATTGATACTCACATACAAATAGCCACATAGAAAGCTCCATTATTTATCCTATATATTTTATTTACTTTAGAATTTTGTTTGTGACAAATGAAAATGGAGAGGAGACAAAGAAGGTATAGACAGAGAGAGATAGAAAGAGACAGAGACTACATTGTGTTAATGGTAGAGGAGGTTACCAAAGCTAGGAGTACTATAGAGACATCATGAACAGAATAATATGGATGCTGAGAACCAAACTCTGGTACCCTAAAAGGCAGCAGGTACTCTTAAATAACTGGGCCATCTTCTAATCCCTACTAAGTTCATTTTAAGATAAAATGTTTTTGTTTTGTTGAATTTATTTTAAATAATTTACTCGATTTCTAAAATTTCCTAAAGATGTGTCATATTCTCATTAGATTCAGATGTATAAGATCTTTTATGAACTTCTATGTTTATGAAAATCTTTATAGATTCTATATGGAATCTATATGGTGAATGTAATATTAAATATAAGTGAATGAACTCTAACATTAAGGACCTTTTATACTGTGTTTGGTATTTCATCATTATAGGCTCTAAAAGTGACTCAGTGGAGAAATAATTGTTTTTGGCATGTGTGAGGTACTGAATTCAGTCTCCAGTAACATGAATTTTAAAAACCCAAGTTTTTACTATTAAAAATTACTATTCTAGTTACTATCTGAATCACGTTCGAGTGAAAATATGCATAGGTATGAGGCTACCTTAGGGTACAATGTATCATATGTTGTACATTTCATTAATTGTTTTTAATTAGTCAATTCCCAGATTCAGTTAGAGTGTCCACTTCCAGACTGAATTCCAGAGTGGTTGTACCAGCTTACAACCCCAACAGTGGAGGAACGTTCCCCTTTCTCTGCATCCTTGCCAGCATCTGCTGTCATCTGTGGTTTTGATCTTAGACATTCTGACTGGTGTGTGGTGGAATCTCAGGGTTGTTTTGATTTGCATTTCCCTGATGACTAGGGATGCTCAGCATTTCTCTAACTGCTTCTGAGCCACTTGGTATTCCTCAGTTAAGAATTCTTTGCCTATCTCTGTACCTCATTTTTAGTAGGATTATTTGATTTTCTGGGGTCTAACTTTTTGGGTTCTTTGTGTATATTGCATATTAGCCTTCTATCAGATGTAGGATTTGTAAAGCTCTTTTTCCAAAATGTTGGTTGCCATTTTGTCCTATTGACAGTGTCCTTTCCTTACAAAATCTTTGCATTTTTATGAGGTCCCATTTGTTGATTTTGATTTTAGAGCACAAACCATTGGTGCTCTGTTTATGAAATGTTCCCCTCTGCTCTGAGCTCTTGCCCACTTTCTCTCATTCCTCAAAATACAAAATAGTACTACCTGAGTACCCAGCTAGACCACTCCTGAGCATATGCCCAAAATATGCTCCAATATATAACAAGTACACATGCTCCACCATGTTCATGGCAGCCATATTTATAATAGCAGAAGCTGGAAAGAACCCAGATGTCCTTTAACAGAGGAATGGATAAAAAAAATGTGGTGCATATGCACAATGAAGTACTACTCCGCTATTAAAACAATGACTTTATGAAAATTCCTAAGCAATTGGATAGAGCTTGAAGTTATCATCCTGAGTGACCTAACATAGTCACAAAAGAATGCACATGTTATGCCCTCACTAATAAGCAGATACTAATCTAAAAAGCTTGGCCTCCCCAAGAAATAAATCACATAACTTATGAAACTCAAAAAGAAGTAAGGCCAGAATGTAGAGGCCTCAGTCTTTCGAAGGGAGAACAAAATAACCATTGGAGGAAATACAGGGACAAATAGAGGAGAAGGGACTGATACCAGGAAGTGCATACTGGCAGGAGCCTGATATGGATGCCTCATAAGAGGCCCTGCCAGAGCCATAGTGATACATATTAAGATGCTTGCAGCTAACCATCGGACTGAACATGTATAACCCTGATTAAGGAGTTAGAGAAAGGACTGAAGGAGCTGTAAGGGCTTAAAAGCCCATCAGAAGAACAATTATATCAACCAACCAAACCTTCCAAATTTCCCAGGGAATAAAAACCACCAAAGAGAACACATTTAGAGACCCATGGCAGTTTCATATTTAGCAGAGGATAGCATTGTCTGGCATCAGTGGGAGAAAAGACCTTTGGTCCAGTGATGTCTCATTTTCACAGTGTGGGGCAATGCCAAGGTGCTGAGGTGGGAGTGGGTGACTGGGAGTGGGGCCATCTTCAAGGAAGCAAGGGAAGGGAGAGAGGGGATGGGAGTGGGGAAAACTGGATAATATTTAAAATGTAAATACAGAGAGTATCCAATAAAAATGATAAAAAGTTTTCACTTTCTTGAACCCCTCGAACAGTAAATACATTGGAATATTTCAATATGGCTTCAAAAACATGAACACAAGTTTGATTGTATGTGTGCTTGTGTATGTGTGGTGTGTCTGTAATCTAATGTCTTTTTTTACAAGATAGTTGAGCATTTGCAAAGGGTTGTATTTTTGTGATATGTGAGATGTTCCATGAGCAGGACAATTCAATCCTTGAAATCTCTTCAACTGAGTGTCTGCTAATTTTACTTAATAATCATTTTACAAAATATGAGTAATATTTTCATTTAAGTTAAATTCATTTAAATAATATTTTAGAGCTATGTAAAACTATATACAACTATATGGAAAATACAAAAAATTTAACTGAACCCATAATGTTAATAAAATTCATATTTAGTCTGTAATTTTCATTCAGATGCTTTTGTATCAGTTAAATTTTCACATTTCTCTTTATTTTAGTCATTTATTTTATGTTTTCAGAAATACTTAATGAATTAAAGATTCTTCATTATTCAAATAACCATTGGTAGGAATATTAGCCAAAAAAAAGCCAGGAGTACCCATGATATAACTCACAGACCATATGAAACCCAAGAAGGAAGACCAAAGTGTGGAAGGTTTAGTTTTACTCTGATGGGGAAAGAAAACAATCCATGGGAGGTACAGTGAATGAGGGATCTGGGAAGGAGAGAGGAGCAGGAGAGAACAGGAAGGCAGGATCAAGTACGGGATAAGATGTGAGAGAACTTCAGGGGGTCAGTAAATTGAACAGAGTTGTGTAGCAGTCCCAAATGCCAGGGACACAAGAGGTTTCTAGGATCCCACAAGGATGACATCAGCCAAAATACCAAAATAAAGGGGAGAGAGAAAACCTGTAGAGACCATATCCAGAAGTTAGGCAGGACCTTGTTTGAGGGATGGGGCCACCCATCCATTGAAAAAATATTAATCCAGAATTGCTCCTGCAAAGAAAAAGAAGGGACAAAGAGTTGAGCAGGGACTAAAGAAAAGACTCGAGAGACTGTCCCAACTAAAGATCCATCCTATCTACAGACACCAAACCCTGATGCTATTGTTGATGCCAAGAAACACTCACTGATAGGAGCCTGGTATAGCTGGTCCATGATAGGCTGTGCCAAAGCCTGAGTAATACAGATGCAGATACATCCTGCCAACCATCAGATTAAATGCAGGGACACATATGCAGGAGTTAGGATAATGATTTAAAGTTCTGAAGGGATTTGCAACTCCATAGAAAGAACAATAATAACACCCCAACAAACTCCCCCAGAGCTCCCAGGGACTAAACCACCAACCCATGGCTCCAGTTGCATATGTAGCAGAGGATTACCTAATCTGGCAGCAATTGGAGGGGAGCCTCTTGGTCTTGTGGCTGCCAGAATCACCAGAGTAAGGGAATGCTGGGGTGCTAATGTGGGAGAGGGTGGATGGGTGGAAGAGCACCCTTATAGAAGCAGGGCAGACAGTGGAGGGATAGGGGTTTTACTTGGAAAGGGGGATAACATTTGAAATGTAAATAAGTAAAATAACCAATAAAATAAAATATGTGCTTTGTAATTGTTTGTAAATCAGCTTTTTCCAGTTACATTTCTGTAGCAGGTCATGATCCTCATCTATATTTCCAAACACTTTAGAAGCTAAAAGGCTTTCAAAGCATGCCAGCATAAGTAGGTATCATCTACAATGATGTCTAACCAACCAAGTTGGAAGAAATGTTTTTTATTTTTTTACTCCATAGTGCTGTGTCATCTGTAGTTCAGGTCTCTTTAAATTGGTTCTTAAACACTCTCCTACCCCCAAACACAAATCTCATGCAATTGCTAGGTCAGGTAACCTCTGTAAATGGATACTAAATAAATTGAAAAGTTGACCTCAACCACTGAGCCCACTTTGAGAGACCTATTGATCCAGTTGTGTATGTAGCTGAAGATAGCAGTGTCCAGCATCAATGTGAGAAGAGGACATCAATTTGATCCAGGGAGGACACCTATTTCCAAATGTAGGTTAATGCCAAGGCAATGGGGTGGAGAGAGAGATAAGGAGGGAGTGCACCTTTGTGAAGACAAATGAAGGGGTAGGGAGAAGGAGTGGGGTGTGGAAAAGGGATCACATCCCAAGTGCAAATATCGAGTATTTAATAAAAAGGAAAAAAGAAAAGTTAGCCTTTACCTAAATTTAATAGTCCACTCAATCCATGCAATTTTCTTTCAGGGTTCATTTACTTCTCATTTTATTTAATCACTGAATAGGAGGCTAGAAATATCCTTTAATCATTATTAATGTGAGCCTCCTTCTGCTTCTCATAACAGTAGGATAGAGTCTGCTTTCCTGGGTTCTTCATATGTACAT
The DNA here is from genome assembly GCF_963924665.1 of Micromys minutus. Taxonomy (NCBI): domain Eukaryota; kingdom Metazoa; phylum Chordata; class Mammalia; order Rodentia; family Muridae; genus Micromys; species Micromys minutus. Next base: position 183,967,322 of record NC_137969.1, on the reverse strand, counting down.
AAATTAGAATCATATCTGTTATACTATCAACAGATTCTCTCTATCTCTCTTTCTTTCTGTTCCCTGCCTATGTGTGTGTGTGTGTGTGTGTGTGTGTGTGTGTGTGTGTGTGTTCATTTGTATGTTAGGAAATGCTTCTGTATTTCTCCAACCATCTTACCTACAATGTTGAGACAGAGAAGTCACAAAGGCAATTTCCTAAAATGTAAACCTTAACTTATCAGAGAATCTGCATGAAGTTGCAAACAGTGTCCAGTGGGCAACTGCTCTGACCAACCTGACAAATCAGAAGAGAAGATGCAGCTATGATAGTGTAGCAATCCACAAAATTCAGCAAAATCCCAAAGGTAAATTCTTACATCAATTCTTTCACCAAGGACAGCAGCCATGAGCTCCTGCTTCATAGGCCTTTTTTGAGAGACAATAAGTGAATGAATGAGGAGATTCATGAAGGAATGCCTCTCTGGAAAGTTTAGGAGTCTGTGCCATACTTTTCGTCTTACAAAGAAATTATCTTGGTTTTTACCTGAGTTTGATTAGGTTATTTTCGGCATATTTTTAAAAGTTAAAAGTTCAAATAAAATTTTTGCCATTATTTAATTATTTAGTCATTATTATGTTATGATAATAATCATTATTAAATTTCAAGGTAGCCCACAATATCACTGTTACTCCTGAAAAAAAAAAATCCTGTCTACAATCATTATATCTGCATTATCTTAAGCTGAGAAACAAGTTCAGTAGCCCAATTCTTGATGTTCTTCAGGTGCCTCAAGAGCAAGCACTGAAGTCCCAGTTTCTTAAGAGAACTGCATTTTAGAGATTCTCTGTACAACCAACCTTCTATAGTTATCAAGACAATATTGTAATTTAAAACACCCCTGGAAATGCTTAAAATTTGTACATTTATCTTTGTTTTTTAAAAAATATAGTGGTTTTAAAAAAAAACCTGGGAATCTAAATCACTTAAGCACTTAGGTCTTCAAGACTCATGGCAAAACTCCCTCTCAGAAATATTCCTTTTATTTAAGTTCTGAGATAGAATAGATCCAAAAATTAGAAAGATCTCATTTATGTACAATAATATTAAACATACATCTGTTACATATCTTAAGAAAGAAAATGATTTCTAGTCCCTGCATTATAATTTTAGAAGTATTGACAATAAGATTTCTAGTTAAAACAGTCATAGAAGATGCAAAAGCCAAAAAGCTCCTAACCAAATTGTCAAGGAGACCCAGGACACAATGAGAAGAACAAACCTAAGGAAAATAGAAATAGAAAAGGGCAAAGAAATCAACAAAGAGGCACAGTAAGTATCTCCAACAAAATCGTAGAAGAAAACTTCTCTACCCTTAAAAATGAGATGACCATGAGCAAAAAAAAAGGAGCCTACAGAACTCCAAATAGAGTGGACCAGAAAAGAAATTCCTCCCAACAAATAATATTCAAAATGCCAAGTGCCCAAAGCAAAGAAAGAATACTAAAAGGAGTAAGGGACTAAGGTAATGAAACATATAAAGACAGACAAATTACAATTACTCTCGACATTTCAACAAAGACTATGAAAGCTAGAAGATCCTGGAAAGCCATCATGCAGACCCTAAGATAACATAAGTGTCAGCCCAAGCTGCTATACCTAGCAAAACTCTCAATCACCGTAGATGGAGAGACCAAGATATTCCAGGACAAAATTAAATTTACCTAAATATCTGACCATAATCCAAGCACTATAACTAATTATAAGTGGAAAACCCAATACAAGGAGGGAAACTACATTCTAGTAAAAACAGGAAAACTCCTAAGCAAGAAAACCAAAAGAAGAAAGAAACATAGGCACAATTCTCCCTCTAAAAGCAAAAATAGCAGGAAAGAGCAACTACTATTCCTTAGTATCTGTTAACATAAATGGACTCAATTCCCCAATAAAAAGACATAGACTATCAGACTGGACACATAAACAGAATCCAGCATTTTGCTACATACAGGAAACTCATTTCAGAGACACAGACAGACACTATCTCAGAGTAAAAGGTTGGGAAAAAAAAAAAAAAAAAAAAAAAAAAAAAAAAAAACTTCCAAGCAAATGGCCCCAAGAAACAAGCTGGAGTAACCATTCTAATATAGAATAAAGTAAATTTTCAAACAAAAGTTATCAAAATCCATAAGGAAGGACACTTTTTACTCATTACAGGAAAAATTTGTCCGGAGGAACTCTCAATCCTTAACATATATGCTCCAAATACAAGAGCACCAATATTCATAAAAGAAACCCTACTAATACCCAAATAATACAAATAAAAGACCTAGAATAGTGAAACCCATCCTCAACAACAAGAAACGATCTGGGGGAATCACCATCCTTGACCTCAAGCAATATTACAAGGCATTGGTGTTTAAAAGATGCATGGTACTGGTACAAAGATAGACATGTGGATATATGGAATACAATACAAGATCCAGAAACGAGCCCTCACATATATGGTCACTTGATTTTTGACAAAGGAGCTGTAAACATTCAATGGATAAAGGACAGCCTCTTCAAAAAATGGTGTTGATCCAACTGGCACTCAGAAGAATGAAAATAGAACCTTACTTATCTCCTTGTACAAAGCTTAAGTACAAATTGATCAAAGATCTCCAAATTAAACCAGGTACACTGAAACTATTAGATGAGAAAGTAGGGGAAAACTTAGAACAAGTAGGCACAAGAGAAAATTCCTTGAACAGAACACCAATGGCTCGTGCTCTAAGGTGAAATATCAACAAATGGGACTTAATGAGATTGCAAAGTTTCTGTAAGGCTAAGGACACTGTCAAGAAAACAAAAGGCAGCCAACAGATTGGGAAAAGTTCTTTACCAATGCCCTTCTTATAGAGGCCTAATATCCAAGATGTACAAAATACTCAAGAATTTAGTCACCAGAGAAACAAACAATCCTATTAAAAATGGGGTACAGAGCTAAAGAAAAAGTTCTCAATTGAGGAATGATGAATGGCCGAGAAGCATCTAAGAAATGTTTGACATTATAGCCATCAGGAAATACATATCAAAACAACCCTGAGATTCCACCTGACCCTGACCAGAATGGCTAAGATCAAAAATTCAGATGACAGCAGATGCTGGTGAGGATTTGGAGAAAGAGGAACACTTATCCACTGTTGGTGGGTTTGAAAACTAGTACAACCACTGTGGAAATCAATCTGGCAGTTCTTCAGAAATTTGGAAATAGTACTAAGTTAAGACCCAGTTAGTCCACTTCAGAGATGCTCCAACATACAACAAAGACACATGTACCACAATGTTCATAGCAGCCGAATGTATAATAGCCAAAAGCTGGAAAGAACCCAGATGTCCTTCAGTACATGGATGGATACAAAATTTGTTGTATATTTACACAATGGAGTACTATTCAGATATCAGAAACAATGACTTTATGAAATTCTTTCAAAAATGGATGCATCTAGAGAATTTGTGAAGAACTTCTGGTTTAAACCCCATTTACTGTACATACAGGTATCAACAAACACACTAAGCAAAAAAAAAAAAAAAAAAAAAAAAAAAAAAAAAGAAGGCAATTTAAAATCACATCAGCCTTATTTACTTCACCCACATACTATCTACAAACACCTTCCTCTCATTTGATAATGTTATTAAAGTTCAGTGTATTTACAAAGTGGATATAAAATATATTCCAGTCTCCTGTATCTTCATTCTATAACTAGTACAACAAGTGGGGTTACAGGAGAAGTTCTTAATTTAAATATTTTTTCTAGATATTAAGTTTATTATTTCTTGGTTTGTCAAAAACACTGTTTATGCAAATGTGAGTTTTAGATGTGGAGCAGAAAAGACAGAGAGGAAGATAAAGGAGAAAATGAGAAGTATATGTAAATATTAATTCCTTTGATCCTCTGATGCTATCTTATTAGATATTAGTCTCAGCATAAAAAGTAGCCAGTAAACAATAAGTTCATTCAAATAGTCTTCTTAAAAGTTATGCATGATATATGGAAATGATCATAAAGTGGTATAAAATATCTTCAAGACTTTTTTAGTGATTAACAAAAGTCATGGTTAGTTAAAATATTTTATCTTATATTAAACTATTCGAAAGTTCATTAGTATATGACAATACCTTAAGAAACATGTTTTGTTAAATCATAATTTTTATGCTAGCTAGGAAATATTTACAAGTTTGTCTATATATACCATGTGCATGCCTAATACCTGTGGAAGCCAGAACTATAGTTACAGACAGTTGTACAGCCAGTGTAGTTTCATGTAATAAACGCTGGTTCCCTCACAAAGCAGTCAGTATGCAATACCTGAGCCTTCACTCCAGCCCCATAGAAGTTATTTCTTGACATAGGGTCCTTACTCTATAACTCCATATCACTAATTGGCTAGTGTGGATTGTTTCTGAGCTCCAGGAACCTCTTCCTTTATTCTGGTCCCCTAATGAAGGGAATCTGATCCCAGGCTCTCTTGGTTGTATTACATAGACTTTACTGCTGAGCCATTGCCCCAGACTAAAAATAGTCACTTTCAAAAGGTATCTTCAATAGTTACAAATATAAGTGTATATAAAGAACTGAGTAACTGTTATTAAATAAAAATGCTAGATGATTGTTTGGACTATGCTGCATTCAACTTCGTAACAAGTTAGGATTCATTATTGTTTTGTTTTGCTTTCAGAAAATACAATAAGGCAATTCAGATGTACAGAATTCTATAAAAGAAGTTTGTAAGGTAATTGAACAAGACAGATAACAACATCTATGCCATTTTAGTCATATAATATATATCAGAAAAGGCATCTCCTTCTCTATCATTTCTCCTTTTCTGAATGTTCAGTAGCTTAGTCTTTTTAATTGGGGTGGAGGACAGTGTTTTTTGCGGATCACAGGGGGTTCCTTCTATAGTCTGGATTCAGCTATAAACAAAGAAGGGTGTAAACCCTCTAAAAGGAAAACCTAATTATCAGTCATGGAAAAGATTAGCACAAGCCTTGAGTCTTAGTTTGTTGACAAGGAGGAGCAGTTGGTAGCCTAGTACTTTCACAGAGTTTGTTAGGTCACCAGCATCTTTCATCTCTTCCAGGTTACAACCCCACCTCCTGTCTCTGGTGATGGAGACTCAAGGATATTGCAGGGATTCCTAGAGAACAGAGCTACATAAGGGAATGATAATGTTTCAAACAAGGACATGCTTTGCTTTAATTAGGTTTAAGGTAAATGCAGATTTAGAAAGACAATTTTTGGAGTGACTCTGGGGGGGGGGGCATATACCCCAGAGTCACTCCAATATACAACAAAGATGCATGCACCATAATGTTCATAGCAGCTCTATTTATAATAGCCAGAAGCTGGAAAGAACCCAGATGTCCTTCAGTAGATGAATGGATACAAAAATTGTGGTACATTTACACAATGGAGTACTACTCAGCCATCAGAAACAATGACTTAACCAAATTCTTAAGAAAATGGTTGCATCTACAGAATATCATGCTGAGTGAGATAACCCAGTCAGAAAAGAATAGACATAATATGCAGTCACTGATAGTGGGATGCTAACCCCAGAGGCTTAGACTGCCCCAGAAACAACTCACAGACTGTGTGAAGTTCAAGAAAAAAAAAAAATCATTATACTCAATCCTTACACACCAAGAAAACTTTGACTAATCCTGGGTTACATCCTGTTTTACATGTACTTTTTGCTCATTGTAACTAGTAAGATCGTAATGCAGAGTATCGAACCTTAAAAAGAAATGCTTAAAAATTTGTACATTTATCTTTGTTTTTTTAAAAATAAAGTTCTTCAATAAAAAAAAAGAAAAGAAAAAAAAAGAAAAGTTATGCCAGGATCAAGGCATGTCAACTTGATTAGGCTTTGGTATATAAAGTTTATATAAATGCTTCTGTTAGTGGACTAACAGTGTATATTTACAATATTTGCAATATATTTACAAAATTTCTACTTGACATTGAATAAATATGATCCCTAAGGGGAAAAAAAGTCAAGCACTGACAAAAATGTATTCGTATACATTTATGCAAAAATGCTTAAAATTTGCTCTTTTATCTTTGTTTTTGTAAAAGTGAAGTTAAAAAAAAAAAAAAAAAAGAAGATGATCTCATCAACCGTAATCAAGATGTCTAAAGAGTCTGATCTCAGATGGTTAAAAAAAAAAAAAAAAAAAAAAAAAAGAAAGAAAGAATGACAATAGAAAGACAATCTTTGTTTTGGTAATTTGCCCAAGAGCATACTTTTTGTGGTTTAAATATAATAAAAATAAATTAAAAAATAAATAAGTGCCAAAGCAAAAAAAAAATAATAAAGGTATACAAAAAAGGTTTTCACAGATATTTTAATACAGGATTCATCTTAATTTCCAACTAAAAACCATAGATATATAATTCTTTTCAAAGTTCAGAAATTCTAATCCTAATCAGTTACAAAAGAGAGATTAAACCATGCAAGTCAGTTTGCTGGATCTGCCCAAATTGAAAGTTTGATTCTGAAGTTTTTATGGTTAATAAATATTTTAAGGTTTTATTCTGTAGGTATCAGATTTTGAAAGAGAATAAATTTAGACTTTCACAGACCAAGATATAAAGTTACTTCACTGGGGTCAATTAGTAAAATGTGTGTATAAATTTCCAAAGAAGAAAGTAAATCAAGCTAATTATGGGTTTTCAATATAATGTTTATTGCTGTAACTATATAAATACGTTTATGTTTGTCCTAGAGAGGCTCCAGTACAGGAAAGTACTAATGATGATTTAAACATCATTGATTTACAAATATTTAAATAAACCTATATTTTCTTTAGAAAATGACTCTAAAAACTTTAACGTCTACACCCATTCTCTTATTTGACACACCTTTGTGGATTATAACTGTATGCTGGAAAGATAAAATTCTTCTCTTCAAATATTTTATTGCATTTACAGTTGTCACAAGTAATCAAGATTTTCTGAGAAGAGTTGAATACATTAAATAGAACAAAGACAGCCTCTTTAATAAATGGAGCTGGTTCAACTGGCAGTAAGCGTGAAGAAGAATGCATATCAATCTCTTTCTTTTCTCCTTGTACAAAGCTCTAGTCAAAATGGATCAAAGACCTCCGCATAAATCCAGGTACACTGAAACTACCGGAACAGAAAATGGGGAAGAGCTTAGGACACATAGGCACAGGGGAAAATTTCCTGAATAGAACACCAATGGCTAATGCTTTAAGATCAAGAATTGACAAATGGGACCTCACAAAATTGCAAAGCATCTGTAAGGCAAAAGACACTGTCAAAGGGACAAAACGGCAACCAACAGATTGGAAAAAGATCTTTGCCAATCCTACATTTGATAGTGGGCTAGTATTCAATGTATAAAAATGACTCAAGAAGTTAGACTCTAAAAAATCAAATAATCCTATTAAAAATTGGGGTACAGAGCTACAGAAAGACTTCTCAATGGAGGAATATCAAATGGCTGAGAAGCAACTAAAAACAGGCTAAACATCCCTACTCATCAGAGAAATGCAAATTAAAACCACCCTAAGATTCCACCTCACACCAGTCAGAATGGCCAAGTTGAAAAACTCAGGTGACAGCAGATGCTGGCTAGGAAGTGGAGAAAGAGGAACACTCCTCCACTGTTGGTGGGATCGTAAACTGGTACAACCACACTAGGAATTAGTCTGGAGGTTCTTCAGAAAATTGAAAGTAGGACCCAGTTGTACTACTCCTAGGTATAAACCCAAAAGTAGCTCCAACACCTAACAAAGACACATGATCAAAAATGTTCATAGCAGCTTTATTTATAATAGCCAGAAGCTGTAGAGAACCCAGATGTCCCTTAACAGAGGAATTAATACAGAAATTGTGGTACATATACACAATAGAGTACTACTCAGCTATTAAAAACTGAGTTCATGAAATTCCTAGGCAAATGGATTAAACTTGAAGCTATTTTTTGAGTGAGGTAATCAAGTCACAAAAGAACAATCATGCTATGCACTCACTTATAGGCAGATAATAACCCCCCCCCCCAAAAAAAGCTTAGAATACCCAAGAAACCATTTACAGAACTTATGAAGATCAAAAAGAGAGAAGACCATAATGTGGATACCTCAGTCCTTCTTAGAAGGTAGAACAAACTAGGAGAGGAAATACAAGTTCAAGTAGAGGAGCAGGAATTGAAGAAAAGATCTACAGAGACTGCCTCACCTGAAGAACCACCCCATATACAGCCACCAAAACCAAGCACTATTGCCGATGCCAAGAAGTGTTTACTGCAGGAACCAAACATGGATGTCTCCTCAGAGGCTATCCCAGAATCATATAGAAACAGATGAGGATGCTTGCAGCTAAATATTAGACTGAACGTGGGGACCTCAGTGAAGGTGTTTGAGAAAGAACTGAGAGAGCTGAAGAACACCCACATGAGAAGAACAACACCATCAACAGCTAAGGCATTGAGGTGAAGAGGGTTATTGGGAGAAAGAGCACCTTCATAGAAGCAAGTTGAGGCAAAGGAAGGAAGGGAGTTGGGGTGCGGTTATAATATTTGAAAGGTAAGTACAAAGAATATTCAATAAAATTTTTAAAAAATTTAAAAGTTTATAGTTCAGGAATAAAGTACACATTAAAAAGGAAAAGGGAAAATAAAGATACTCAGATCAATAGAGGGAGAATTTTAAAATGTTGGAATGTTGATTATAATGTCATCAGATGCTGGGGGAATTATTTGTACACACAAATAGAACACACAAACTAACAAAGTCACCCTTTTTTAATGAAAAGATTATTAACACCTTGTTTGTATATGGGTTTCATCTTAATAAACACATAAACCTATTCACAGAACTTTTAATTCTATACAATCCTCACTTTATTTAGAATAATGTTATTTATGATTGGGTAACCAGTCATACATGGTTTGCACTTGTACAAAAGAACACACATGGTTTGCACTCACTGATAAGCAGATACTAGCCCGAAAAGCTCAGAATACCTAAGAAACAATTCACAGACCTTATGAAGCTCAAAAAGAAGGAAGGCCAGAATGTGGTTGCCCCAGTCCTTCTTCAAAGGGAGAACAAAAGACTCATAGGAGAAAATACAAAGTCAAATAAAGGAGCAGGGATTGAAGAAAAATCAGTCAGAGGTTGCCTCACCTAGGGATACACCCCATATGCAGTCACCAATCTCAAGCAAAATTTCTCCTGCCAAGAAGTGTTTACTGACAGGAACCAGATATAGATGCTCTCACAAAGGCTGTGCTAGTCATACAGATACAGATTAGAATGCTTGCAGCTAACCATTGGACTTAACACTGGGATGCCAATAAAGCAGGTACAGAAAGGACTGAAGAAGCTGAAAGTGTCTGCATCCCCATGGGAAGAACAATATCAAACCCAGCAGAGCTCCCTAGGACTAAAACACCAACCAAGAAGTACCCATGGTTCTATCTGCATATGTAACGGAGGATATCATTGTCTGGCATTAATGGGAGAAGAGGTCTTTGGTCCAGTGAAGGCTCAATTTCTCAGTGTAGGGAAATGCCAAGGTGCTGAGGTAGAGAGGGTTGTTGGAAGTAACGGGAGTATAAGGGAGATAAATATGTGAAATGTAAATGCAAAAAATATCCAAGAAAAAGAAAGAAGAATATTTTTGCCATATGACCTGCTCTACCAAAATCTGATTTCAATTTCTCACCATAGAAACCAATGGTATCTTTAATGCAAAAGCTTTTACTGAATTTGTACTGTAATAATCTAAATATCCAGTCATTTACCTACACGTAAATTAATTTCCAGGCATTGTTGATAATAGATTTAAGTAACTTGATAGAAAGAATTTCTTTCATTCAATAAAAATTCTCCTTGCTTGAACTTTTTGAAATTTTTCTATCATTGTTCATTGGTTTCATACTGTTCACAGCCATCAACACACTCCTAAAACCACAGAAAGGCATTTGTGGAAAGTGGTGTTCGGTCTACAGGAAAACGTGGTTCACAGCATAATATAGGAAGGGTCTTTCTTCATTTTGAGATTAGGACATAATGATAAAAATTTGCCCTTATCTTTCCTTCCTCCAAAACCTCCTATATACACTTCCTCTTTCTCTTTTAAATAGATGCACCACACACACACACACACACACACACACACACACACACACACCACATAAACACAATTCCTAAATGGAATCTGTTTAGTCCATGCAATGTTGCTTCTAAGTGTTTCTTCATATCTGTCCTTTGAGGCAGCCTGGTCTCTCTCCCAACTACTTTAGTATATTGATTGCTTTTGTTTTAGCTCAGATCATAATTAGTTAAACATTATAGTGATAGTCTATGTGTATGGCCTCTGAGATGACAAGGAGACATTGAGGAAACCCCCCAATACTCTGCAACTGTAATTTGTGTGATCCCTCAGCTTCCAGTTACTTTGTGCTCTGCACAGTAATAGACTTTTCCTCTTAAAACTTAAGTACAGATGATTCTTTCTTGGATTTGCTTGAGTCATAGTATTTTATCATAAGAATGAACAAAATGAATAGAGCTAGTGATATCTATTTGTTATTGTGTTGTGTGTATTTATATATACATATGTATGTGCAATATTAATGTTTAAACATTTACTTTTATAAATATTTTTAGAAAAAAAATTTATTGTTAGAATGTTTTTGACTTCTAGATAAATAACCATCTATGAATAATAATATACAGCTTTCTAACTGCTATTCTAGTGGTTTTCCTACCTAAATAACAGAAGTTCAGTTTTTTCAACACATTTTGTGTCCTGACAATGACTGAAAACTAGTGAACTTCAAGTGAGGAAACTGATATATAAAGCAAACAAGCAGATACTATTCACTACAACAGTCTAGTCCACATTTCTTACATTTTTAGATCTATAAATCTGTATCTAGAAAATGAAAATAGATCCATATCTGTCACATTGCCCAAACTTCAAGTCCAAGTGAATCAAGGACCTCAACATAAAACCAGATATACTAAATCTAATCGAAGAGAAATTGGGAAAGATCCTTGAACTCCTTGGCATAGGGGGAAATTTCCTAAACAAAATTCCAATGGCTCATGCTCTAAGATCAAGAATTGATAAATGGGACCTCATGAAAGCGAAAAGCTTATGTAAAGCAAAGGACATAGTTAATAAGACAAACCTGCAAACTACACACTGAGAAAAACAACTTCACTAACCCCACATCAGATAGAGGGGTAATGTCCAAAATAGAAATAAAACCCAAGAAGTTAACAGTAACAACAACAAAAAAACACAAACAACCCAATTAAAAAATGGGGTATAGAACTAAACCAAGAATCTACAACAGAAGACTTTTGAATGACTTAGAAGCACCTACAGAAAAGTCCACAGATTTTAGTGATCAGAGAAATACATATGGAGAGGGGGAAGGAAGGGAGAATGGGAGGGAAAGAGAGGAGAGAGAGAGAGGAGAGAGAGAGAGAGAGAGAGAGAGATATTACCCAAGATAGAATCCACAGAACTCAGAAAGGTCAACAAGCTGAAGAGCCAAAATATGAACTCCAAAGTTCCACTTGAGATGGAGCAAGAGGCCAACACAAGGAAGAAAAAAAGAGGGACAATGGAGGAAATAGAAACAGGGGGTTGGGGAGAGGGGAAAGTGGTCTGCTATTGGGTGGAGGTAAAGGACAGAAGTTCTGAGGACCAGAAGAAAGTATAGAAACGGGCAACTTCAGGAGGTTGGGAGGACCCTCTAGAATGTACCAGAGTCCTGGAAGGTGAGAAACTGTCAGAGTCAAAGGGAGCAACTTAGATGAAATGTCCTACAGTGAGGAGAGGTAACTTGTAGTGCTCATTTCCAGCAGAAAGACAGGACATCAGTTGTGGAATGGGGTTGCTATCCCACAGTTAAAACTCTGACCCATAATTGTTCCTGTCAGGAAAAACAAAAACTGCAGGGATGGAAATGGAGAAGAGCTTGAGGAAAAGAAAGTTCAGCAACAGGCCCAATGTGGGATCCAGCTTAAGGAGAGCCACCAAGGCTTCACACTATTACTGCGGCTATGGAGCGCTCACAAAAAGGGAACCATCACAACTGCCCTTTGAAAAACCAAATAAGCAGCTGAAAGAGTCAGATGCAGATATTTGCATCTGACCAATGAACAGAAGCTACTGATCCCTGTGGTTGAATTAGGGAAAAGCTGGAGGAAGCTGAGAAGGAAGGTGGCACTTTAGGAGGGGCAGGAGTCTCAATTTAACCTGGACCCCTGAGATTTCTCAGACACTGGATCACCAACCAGGTAGCACACACCAGCTAATATGAGCCCCCCCCCCAACACATACAGTAGAAGACTGCCGGGTCTGGGTTCAGTCAGAGAAGATGCATCGAACTTTTGAGAGAATAGAGGCCCCAGAGTATTTAGAGGTAGAGAGAAGTGGACTGGGGACACCCTCGTGGAATGTGGAACAGACAAAGGATGGACTGGGAGGCGAATAAAATCTGGCATAATAAATAAATAAATAAATAAATAAATAAATAAATAAACAAATAAATAAATAAATAAATAAATAAATAGCAAACACAAATATTTAAGTTGGATCTTAAATTTTTGAAATGAAGTAGAGTTCGTTCTCTATCCAAGGTAAAGCCAGATGTGACTACATGTTTAAGGCAGAAGAGCTACAAGACCCTGCGCATTGTACTTTATAGTTACTCATGTGAAGAAGTGGTGTTAACATATTACATTTGCTTTGATAAATAACTGATTTTTTTTTTATTTCCTGGACAGTTGTTGTAAACTTGAGTTGAAATTCAATACACACTTTGTGAGTTTTTGAAACATTTTGTGATATTGCAGTATCACTTCTGACATGATGCTTTAACTAGCTACATATGCAAGAGACATAACCTTTTATAAGAAAAGAGGTTTTATTTAAATAAAAATATGCTAGAATGTTTGTTATATTAAATGACATTTTAAATTAAGAAAACAACAAAAATATGGGATCTGTCACATAAATTCCAAGTTGTTAGTAGGAAACTGTCTCACATGCACTTACATCTTATATCTTATAATGTGAATGTATACTTTAAAGTGATATCTATCATGTAGTTAGTCCTAGTATATAAAACAAATATCGGCAGTCTGGGATAGGACAGGAATAGAATCGGAGACCCAGAAATGAACCCACACACTTAACCTTTGACAAAGGAGCTAAAAACATTCAATAAAAACAAAACAAAACAAAAAAAAACACCCTTTTCAGTCAATGGTGCTGGTTCAGCTGGCAGTCAGCATGTAGAAGAATGCAAATTGATATCTTCTCCTATCCTAGGACAAAGCCCAAATCCAAGTGGATCAAGGACCTCCACATAAAACCAGGTACACTGAAACTAATAGAACAGAAAGTGCTGAAGAGCTTAAAAAACAGGCACAGGGGAAGTTTTCATGACCAGAAGACCAATGGCTTATGCTCTAAGATCAAGAATTGACAAATAAGAACTCATGAATTGAATAAACATTAAGATGAGAAAAATTAAATGAAAAAATGAAAGTATCAATGTTTTATGTGAGCACAGTAAAAGCTTGTATACATGAAAAAGATCATCTCAATATGCATAGTTATTAAAAATTATATGTAGGTTATATATGCCTTATATAGTTTGTGTTATATATATATTTTACTCTATTATTTACATGTTATACAAAATAATGTTACATCTATAAATATAATATTTAATATAATATATATATATATATTTAGTTATATGGACAGTTATACATATAGTTATAATTATGTTTGTGAATAGCATACAGCTATGTAAAACTATCCATACCACTGTATATAACTACACAGTTATATAGAGTTTTGTATCCATATATGTGTTTATGTCTGCCTTCCACACCTAAGCCTATAGCTCAAGAACTTCATATACCACCAGAGAGAAACTTGAACACCTTTATTGATTGCTGCTTTATTCACAGGAGACTGGACAAAACACAATGTAATAGAAATCTTAAAGCAAGTGCACCACCCATGGCAAAACGAAATCTCTCAGTGTTTGTAAACCTGTCCTGGATGTCAAGCACATATCTAAACAACTACAGTTCTTGGAAATTATGCTAGTTATGTTTTCTTAACATGATTTCACATATATTTCATAGTAAAAATTTTAAAGATACTCCAATATACAACAAAGACACATGCACCACAATGTTCATGGCAGCTCTATTTATAATAGCCAGAAGCTGGAAAGAACCCAGATGTCCTTCAGTAGATGAATAGATACAAAAATTGTACATTTACTCAATAGAGTACTACTCAGCCATCAGAAACAATGACTTAACCAAATTCTTAAAAAAATGGATGCATCTAGAGAATATCATGCTGAGTGAGATAACCCAGTCACAAAAGAACAGACATAATATGCAGTCACTGATAGTGGGATGCTAACCCCAGAGGCTTAGACTGCCCCAGAAACAATTCACAGACTGTGTGAAGTTCAAGAAAAAAAGAAAACAAAAAAAAAATATATTAACAGAACTCCATAAAAGATACTCTTTTCTGTTTCTGTACAGGTTCCATACCTCATTCTCAATCACCTCAAGCCAACTAGCAGGGTGTTCTCTACACAATAAATCTTCAAAGGTAAATTAATGTCAAGTAAGGACCATAGCAAACACAAAGTCAAAGTGGACAATTCTAAGCATTTTTTTCTCCTGCGAATAAAGAATGAAAAAAAATTTGGGGGATCAATTTATCTTCCTTAAACTTAAAAAAAATTATTCATTTTAAGAGAACAAATTATTTGAGTACTTAGTTCCAAGTTCTTGGGAAACTATCAACAGGACCTATTATAATCTTTAATTTGCTTTCTTTTGATATAACAAGGGCACAAAAGCTTATTCAGCTTCTCTCTGCTTTATGTAGTCTAATGTTTAATGCCATGCTGCTGGAAAAAATAGAGGTCAATGCAAGATGATGACATTAATAACTTAATGAGACCAAATTAATGATAATTCAGTTCAGTCTATATTTATGAAATCAAAACTACATGTTTCATGTTGAAAATATAATTTTATTCATCTGTTCCTTACTTATTAATAACAAACTAGGTTATAAGAGAGTGGTATTCATTAGATTCTACAGATAATAAATGAGAAAATTATATTATGATTTCTAGTCTTTGTTAATTAGTTCTTTTTTCAGTCTGCAACGCATCTATTCTTAATATTAAACAAGCAAAAGACAGCGGTTTTAACAAGACTTAGTTGCTTTCCTTCTTGTTCTGCTGTTTGTGTGTGTGTGTGTGTGTGTGTGTGTGTGTGTGTTAATGTGTGTGTGGAGTCTGAGTGTGTGACTTTGTGTGAATATGTGTGAGTGTGTGTGAGAGTGTATGTGTCAGTGAATATGTGTATGTGAGTTTGTGTATGTGCGAATGTTTGGGGTTTTGTGTATGTATGTGTATTAGTGAATATGTATGAGTGTGTGAGTTTGTGTATTAATGTATGAGTGTGTGCATAAGTGTTTGAGTTTGGGATATTTTAGTAGTGCTTACAATATTTAGAATAAACACAAACATAAACCGTGTTGCTAGCTGCTTTGAAGAATATCATGTGTCTAACCCTCTTAGATAGTTGGCAATATTTTTTCACATATTTTTCTCTGCAGAGGTTATAGTACTTTTCTGGACACACTTGTTCATTATTAGTAACTATTAAGCAATCAATGATAATGAAGCAATCCTCCTGCTTACTTACCCTGGCATTGGTCCATTTCCAGAAAGACTGTAAACCTGACGAGGATTTAGTAAATACTGGAATTTTCTGTAAATTCTATACATGGGATAAATAGGAAATGCATGGAACTTAGTAAAAATCAACAATAGTTTCAAAAATTACACACCTCAATATCACATGTATTTAATTTTGTACTTAAAGATCTGTTATAAATTCATCCTTACTAATACCAAATTTATAATATCTCAAAGAATTAATGGCCCTCTAAAGAAAGGAGTCAGACATTGTAAAGATAATGCAATTTGGGAGTTAGAAATGATGCTTACATTGCCATAATGCTGCAGCTGCTAGTCCTCCATAAAATTTGTTTAATAAATTATAATTTAAATAAACATTTAAATATATTTTAATATAAAATTCTTAAATATTTTCTCTTAATAGATAGCAGTGAGTATATGCTTCTTTCTTCAGATATCATATTGTTATTAGACATAACTAATAAAGATAAGCATTAACCCACATTCCACAAATGAAGTTAAGTTATATATGTATACATATATGTATGTATATATATGCATGTGTGTGTGCACATTTGTGAAAGTAAAGAAAGTATTCGTTTGTACATGAACATTTTTAGCTCCCAAATATCTAAATTGTTCCAATAGGTCACTTTTAAGTATCTTACTTTCTGAAAGAAATCAATCCATCACCCCATCACTAGATCTGCAAACCCTCTACTGATTTTACCTTAATTTATTATATTATAAAGTGTCTACAGAAACATTTTACAATTATTCACTCTCACTTTTCTTTTATACTCCATGAATAGAAAGTCAACCATCTTCTCTGTGAACCTACAGCTCATCTCTGAACTTTCTTCTTAGACTACATCCTTGGTGCGATTCTCCTGCCTGACAACGCGACCTTTCACGAATCCACTTTCTACTTCATTCCTCTGGAGACTGTCTATTTATGTCACACCCAATACAAGAGTGTTTTTTTAGAGACTTCACATTTTTCACATATATTTCCTCCTTGGAACTTTCATAGCATCTGTATTTAAAACCTTTCTATGTTAACATTCTTTATGTGGTTTTGCAAAATGTGTGTTGACACAACCCCACCCCCATGAAGTCTTAGGTCATTTAGCCTAGTGGTAAATGGTGCTAGAAGAATTTGGACATACCCAATAGGAGTACCATTCATTATTACAGGAAACTTTGTGTACATATATAACCTGTGCCATTTTGCAATTTATTCATCATATCAAAGTTGAAAATGCTCGGGAGTACCAGAAACATGGACTTTTTACCACAACAGCTAGTTGGGTTTACTTTCTTGATTTCTGTTTAAAATAATGTTCTATGGGCATGTAGCAACATTATCAATTTTTTGAGCTAGTTGGTATTCTTCTTTTTTTGAGACTGTTTATAAATACTCATATTTTTGGTTATATAGTTTCATTGTCTATGATATCGTGAATTTACTTTTATTAATGTGTATGTCCTGTGGTTTTTCTTGCATGATGTATAGATTTTCAGAATTACACTTAGTAGTGATGTGTAGACATCCTTGTCAAATCAGACCATGGAGAGGATGCTCTCAGCTTCTGCACACTACTTAAGATACAATTATTGAGTTTTTCACAAATAATACTGTGCTATGCACAGGATTATTTCTTTTATATTAAATTTCTTCAGTACCTTAACAAAAAGAATGTTAAATATTTTATATGTATTAACAGTAATATGAATTTTTTTTTACCTCAAGGTAAATAACTTATACATGCAATAGGAGATAATATTTGTAAAATATGCAACTTGTAAGGAGCTTTATATCAGCATACATAAAACTTTTAATAATAGAAAAATCTGGATTAAAATGAAAACATACTTAAATAGGCAATCTCAAAGAAAGACTCCCAAATGATTGACTGAATATATGAAAAACAAGACAAAACAACAACTACAACAACTAAAACTGTCCTTGTGGCAAACCCTTAGATAAAGGAAGAAAAAACCACAGTGAGATACCATACAACTTTACTAAGAATAACTATTATCAAAATGACTAAGAACTGGTGAGAATGTGGAAAAATGGACCCCCCACATGATATAGATATGGAAAATATAATGACATTTTTCCAGATCTTAAATACTGAAGTACTGCTTGATCCACAAATGGTTATGTACCTAACTCATTAAAGTCATGTGTGAAAGGAACACCTGCATCCACACGACACTATGGCTCACAACAGCCAAGACCTGGAAACAACCAACATGTCTTCCAACTTATGAGCATGTAAAATACATGTGGTTAAGAGTTGCTTTAAGAAGCATTTAGCTAGCCATAAACAGCACAGAAATCTGTCATTTTTGCTATCCCATGAATAGAACTAGAGTTCATTATGTTAAGTGAAATGAGCTATATAGAAGTAGATATGTACAGAAAAATTAAACTAGTGGAGTTTAATCATAGGGTACATTGTAAGTTATGAAATGCTATAATAATTAGAGGGAGGGTAAAGTTGTGGGAACATTGACAAAGAGGCACAAAGGAACAATTACAGAGGAGCAAAATGTCCTGGTGTGCTATTGTCTACTTAAGGAGCAAGAGAAAATGCACCCTTAATTAAGCTAGAAAAAAATTTATTTTTTCAGTTTTCACCACAAGAAAATAATAAATATTTGAGGTAAAAGATAGGTTTCACCTGACTATACATTGGAAAATATATTAAAAATACCTCAAGACAACCTATCAATAATTACTATTTTCATCTCTTTATTATTTCTAAAGAAATGTAACTGCAAAGACACATGTAACATATGAAGCTTGTTGAAAAAAAGTAATTTAGCATTATTATTTAATTTTTATTTTCATGAGCAAGGCAACTAATCTCTCTAAAGATATATTGTATAAATATAATGTTTTCCATTATTTTGTTAATTTGCCAGAATAAAACATAAGTATATGCTGTGAAATGTGGAAGTTTATAATATTTCATTGAAAAAAGTATGAGATTCACTTAATCAAAGTAATACAAAAGTTAAATGGCAGCAAGAAAATTAACTTTCAAAAGTCCATGACTGGGTTGAAGAGTTTTCTAATTAGTTGTAGACAATGTATCTTGATCTACAGTCAAAATGTTTGCATTTCTTCCTTTGTAACTATGAGATTAAGAACAACATCTCAGCAACACTAAGGCATATATAGCTGGTTTTATTATAGTTTTTAATTGTTTACTTTTCATATCTATGTATTTTCATAAAATGACCTAATCATGAATTAATTATAAAAACAAATGTGGTATTATAACTAGAATAAACACACATTATCTTGATTTTTATTCGTGTTGGATATTCTGTGTCTTACCAAGAAATGACATTATCATGAAATAAAATGTAGGCAAAAATTACATTAATATGTTTTGGCTATATATTGCACAAAAATTCTACTCCTTGGTAATGACTGTGATTCACCTAGGGCCAACCTGTTCTCCATTTAGAACACCAATTTCCATTCAATATAGTTTATGAAGCTGTGCCATATATTAAACTCTCTGTTAAAAGATAGGCATTATGGGTAAGGTAAAGAAAATGCAGTTTCATAAACTCTGATAGTTACGATGATTATAAAAGGCCATTATATGAACATTTCGAATATGGAGAGAAGAGATGCTCATCAGTTTTACACACATAGGTGGTAGCTAGATTGAGAAGTCTTGTTGTTTCCATCACGTATATAGTTTAGCTTTTCACTTTTTTGATAGAGGAAAAGAACATGACTCTTAAAAGCATACCGTTCTCCTTGCTTCCCACCACTTTTAGGATTGACAAAAACTAGAAGTGGATGTGTTCCAGGAACAGGGGTGATCTAGAAGAAAATAAAGGTAAATGATTAAGATGGGGCACAGGTAGCAGATACCTGTTAACTCTCATCATTGACAAGTCTTTCTTTAAATTGTATCTGGAAAATAATAGAAATTATTAACAGGCCAGAGATGAAGAAAGAAAAAGAAACAATAAAAAGGAAAGAAAAGCTATAGTTTTGGAAAATAGTGTAAACTAGTAACAATAAATCAGTTTAGTAGAAACAAAGAAATATGTTGGATATCATTCTGTTTGAGGTAATCCAGTCACAAAAGAATACTCATAGTATGTACTCACTGATAAGTGGATCCTAGCCTAAAAAGCTCAGAATAACCAAGAAACAATTCACAGAACTTATGAGGCTCAGTCTTTCTTAGAAGGGAGAACAAAATGCTCATGTGAGGAAATAGTGGGACAAATAGAGGAGCAGGGATTGAAGAAAAGATAATCCAAAAACTGCCTCACATGGGGATCCACCCCATATGCAGCTATTAAACCCAAGCATTATTGCTGATGCCAAGTAGTACTTCCTGGCAGGAAACTGATAGGATGCTTCCTCAGGGGCTCTGCCAGAGCCACACTAATACAGAAGATAATGTTTGCAGCTAACCATTGGGATGAACACGAAGACCTCAATTAAATGACCTAGATAAAGGACTGAAGAAGCTGACAGGTTCTGAAACCTCAGGATAAGAACAAAATGACCAACTAACCAATTCCACCACAGCTGCCAGGGTCTAAAACACCAACCAAGTTCTTATAGAGAGACCCATGGCACCAGGTGCATATGCAGCAGAGGACAGCATTCTTTGGCATCAATGAGAGGAGAGGACTTTGATCCAGTGAAGGCTCATTTTCCCAGGGTAGGGAATGCCAAGTTGCTGAGGTAGGAGAGGGAGGTTGGTAGAGGAAGCCACTTCATGGATGCAATGTGAGGGGGAGGGAGGATAGATTGGTGGAAAGGGGATAAGACCCAAATTGTAAATACAGTAAATATCCAATTTTAAAAAGAAAAAGGAAAAAAAGAAACCTTTTTTTTTTTTTTTTTTTTGCAGAATTCACTTACAGAGCTAATTGTATGTAATTTATGAAATCCATCTTTTTTTCTGGGCTACTCTCAGATCTAGTGCCCCTATTCACATGGTCTTGCCTCAGAATTTCTCTGTCTTTTACTGAAAACAGAGTCACTAACCATTTTTATCAAAACAATATAGAAATTTTAAAAATGGTTCATAGTTTTGCCTTCTATATGCCCATTAAAATAATACAAGTCATCAGAGAAAATTCACTTCAAAAGAACATCCAGTATCTTTAAAAACTATATTGTTCTAGCCATGACTAAACACTATTATCCACTGGAGAAGTATTACATTATCAGATAAATCTAAAACATCTATTTTAGTTTTCTATTTCGTTATCAATATTGATTCTATCTTGTAGTAGATTAAATTTACATTTTATAAAAAAATAAGATGTTTAAAGTTTCATGGATATGTTCAACCTTAAAAAAGCTTTGTTTGTTTATCTATGAAACACACACACACACAAAGCCACACACACTTACAAACACACACATACACATACATGCACACACATTGAAACACACACACACACACACACACACACACACACAAATAAAAAGTCACAGTGAGCAGTGCCTATTTGCTAAGTAGAAGTTCACTGACTTGTTGGTCTCACCATTCCCTGTGTAAATTGAGTAGATGGTGCTCCTGCTCTGTGACTGTGTGGATTATCTTCATCACTATCTATTTTGAAGTGTATCAAGAAGACAAAGTTCCTGGTGGAATTGTAATTTAGTAATAAGTGCACAATTTCTACACAAGCACATAAGACAAATTTGGACTCTAGAGATATGGGATAGGAAGAGAAACAATACAGATACTGTGCTGGTGTACTCATAGTTTCATTTTTATTGGATAGTCTCTGTGCTTATATTTCAGATGTTATCCTCTTCCCCCCAATCCCATTCCACTTGGCCCTCCCATTGCCTCCATAAAGGTGCTTTCTCTCCCAACCATCCTCTCCCACCTCAGTGCCTTGGTGTTCCTCTACACTGGGGAAATGAGCTTTCCCTGGACCAACGACATCTCCTCCCGTTGATGCCAAAAAATACTATCCTGGGAGAAATATGCTCCTGTACCATGGGTTTACATAGGATAGCAAAAATATTTTGTATCTAATTTTAATCAATAAATGTATAATGGGTAGAAACATCATTATTAAAAGAAAATTGATATGCTACAATAAAGCTCAGAACACAAACTAAAAGAATATTAGCAAAAAATTATGAAACCAGTAGGTTAAATATTAACTTGGGAAGTAGATTCAGGCTAATCTTTATGTGGTGTTATTTCTCCCCTAGAGATGATCCTTAAATTTTTAATGTGACAATTGAAAGCAATCATTTCATTACAGTGTGCCCTTTCTCTATGTCTGTTTTAATGGTATCAATTTAAATATTCTTTCCTCCAAATCTTAACAGAAATGGCATCTTTCTAATGAACTTGTGCAGGGAGGAAGAGATAAAATCTTCACACTGCTGAAACGAGAAGGATGAATGATATAGTTTTCATTTTTCTACTGTAGTCCAACTAATTCTGAAGTTAGTAACTGTATTGGCTCTGTTTTACTTTGTCTAATAAAGCAAATGATGGCTCTTCTATCCTAATTTTCCTCTGACTCATTAAGGTTGGGGATCTGTAGGGTCTGTAGTTACTTCCTATTCCTTCAAGTAAGAGTTGTGTTAATAAAGTGTCCACTCTCCAATAACCTCCTATATGTCTCAATGGCATAATATAGCTGTCCATTTTTTCTAACAAAATCTAAAATGAGCAAATATCAAAAGCACCTTAATTTTAGAATTCGTATACAAATTCCTTTACATTTCATGTGTTGCAAAACTTGAACTTCTAAATTAATCCTATGCAAAATAAATGGGATCACACATGTATATTCGATGTAATTTTTAATATTATTTTTTTATTTTTAAGCTTAATTTAAATTGCTATTCATTGATTTCAGACATAGAAATCTCAAAATAAGTGTGTATAAGTGTTTATGTATATGATAGTTTGTATATGCTCAGCCCAAAAAGTGGCACTATTACAAGGTGTAATCTTGTTGGAGAAAATGTGTCACAGTGGGGATGAGTTTGGAAACATTCCTACTAGCTGCCTAATGCACAGGCTATTCATGGCTTCCTTTAGATGAACATGTAGAGCACTCAGCTCTGCATGCACCATGCCTGTCTGACCTCTGCCATGCTTCCACCATGATGATACTGGACTGAACCTCTGAGCAGTAAGCCAGCTTCAATTAAAAGTTTTTTTTAATTGAACAACTTTATTTTAAAGAACAAATATAAATGTACAGATTTTAAAATCTTTTTGCATAAAAGTATATGAATACATTTTTGTCAGTACTTAATTTTTTTAAAGTTTGATAGTATGCATTATAATCTTACTAGTTATAATGAGCATAATTTTAACTTACATGTAAAACAAGATGTAACCTGGAAATAGTCAAAGTTTTCTTGGCATGTAAAGATTAAGCATAATTATTTGGCGTTTGTTTTTCTGGAACTTCATATAGTCTGTGAGTTGTTTATGGGGTGTTCAGGACTTACTGGAGTTAGCATCCAATTACTAGTGATTGC
The DNA here is from genome assembly GCF_963924665.1 of Micromys minutus. NCBI lineage: Eukaryota > Metazoa > Chordata > Mammalia > Rodentia > Muridae > Micromys > Micromys minutus. The sequence goes on along the minus strand of NC_137969.1, from coordinate 183,944,022 downwards.
ATATAATGTCTGTTCTTTTGTGACTGGGTTACACTTCTCAGGATGATATTCTCTAGATGCATTCATTTTCTTAAAAATTTCATCTCAACGCTCTTACCCTTTTATTTATCAGTAAAAAACAGAAAAATAAAAAGGTCTAAGCTCAAAAAAAAAAAAAGAATTTCATAAAGTCATTGTTTCTGATAGCTGAATAGTACTCCATTGTGTAAATATACCACAATTTTTGTATCCATTCAACTACTAAAGGACATCTGGGTTTTTTCCAGCTTCTGGCTATTATAAATAGGGCTGCTAAAAACATTGTGGTGCATGTGTCTTTGTTGTACATTGGAGCATCTCTGGGGTATATGCCCAGAAGTGGAATAACTGGGTCTTGAGGTAGTACTATGTCCAATTATCTGAGGAGCCACTAGACTGATGTCCAGAGTGGTGGTACCAGTTTACAACCCCACCAACAGTGGAGAAGTGTTCCTTTTTTTCCACATCCTTGCCAGCATCTGCTGTCAACTGAATGTTTGATCTTAGCCATTCTCACTGGTGTGAGGTGGAATTTCAGCATTGTTTTGATTTGCATTTCCCTGATGGCTAAGGATGTCGAGCACTACCTTAGATGCTTCTCGGAAATTAGATATTCATCAATTGAGAACTTTTTTGTTTATCTCTGTACCCCATTCTTTAATAAGATTGTTTGTATCTCTGGAGACTAAATTCTAGAGTCCGTTATATAACTTGGATATGAGGCCTCTATCAGATTTGGGGTTGGTAATTATCTTTTCCCATTCTGTTGGCTGCCATTTTATTTTCTTGACAGTGTCTTTAGACCTACAGAAAATTTGAAATCTCATTAAGTCACATTTGCTGATATTTGACCTTAGAGCACAAGCCATTGGTGTTCTGTTCAGGAAACTTTCTCCTGTGCCTATTTGTTCCAAGGTTTTCCCTACTTTCTCTTCTAATAGTTTCAGTGTACCTGGTTTAATGTGGAAATATTTGATGCATTTGCACTTGAGCTTTGTACAAGGAGATAAGAAAGGTTCCATTTGCATTCTTCTGCATGCTGAGTGCCAGTTGGACCAACACCATGTTTTGAAAAAGCTGTCCTTTTTCCATTTAAAGTACACAGCTTCGTTTTCAAAAATCAAGTGACCAAATATGTGAGGGCTCATTTCTGGATATTCTATTCTATTCCATTGAGCCACATGCCTATCTCTGTACCAGTACAAAAGGCTTTTGTATTAGGATCTGATGATTTCTTCAATTCCCTCAGATTCAGTTGTTATGTTGCCACTTTCCTTTCTGATTTTGTTAATTTGGATACTCTCTCTTTGCCCTCTACTTAGTCTGGCTAAGGGTTTATCAATCTTGTTAATTAACACAGAGAAGCAGCTCTAGGTTTTGTTGATACTTTGAATGGTGCTTTTTTTTTCTATTTTGTCAATTTCTGCTCTGAGTTTCATTATTTCTTGCCATCTACTCCTCTTGGGTATATCTGCTTCCTTTAGTTCTTGAACTTTCAACTGTGCTGTCAAGTTGCTTGTGTATGTTCTCTCCAGTTTCTTAATGGAACAATAAGAGCTATGTGTTTTCATCTCAGTGTTCTTTCATTGCATCCTATAGGTTTGGGTATGTTGTGTTTTAATTTTCATTAAATTCTAGAAAATCCTTAATTTCTTTATTTATTTCTTCTCTTACCATGCTATCATTTAATGGAGCATTGTTTAGTTTCCATTGGTATGTGGGCTTTTTGTTGTCTTTGTTTTTATTAAAGACCAGCCTTTGGCCACAGTTATCTGATAGGATGCATAGGAGTATTTCAAACTTCTTATATCTATTGCAGCTTATTTTGTGACCAATTATATGGTCAATTTTTTAGAAGGTGCTGTGAGGTGCTGAGAAGGTGTATTCTTTTGGTTTAGGATGAAATGTTATGTAGATATCTATTAATTCCAATTGCTTCAAAACCTCTTCTAATTTCACTGCTTCCTTGTTCAGTTCCTGTTTTCATGATCTGTCCATTGATGGGAATGGAGTGCTGAGGTCTCCCACTATTATTGTGTGAGGTGCAATATATTTTTTGAGCTTTACTAGGGTTTCGTTTATGATTATGGGTACTCATTTGGAGCATATATGTTAAGGATTGAGAGTTCTTCCTGACAAATTTTCCCTCTAATGAGTAAAAAGTGTCCTTTCTTATCTTTTTTGATATCTTTTGGTGCAAAATCATCTTATTTGATATTAGAATGGTTACTCCATCTTGTTTCTTTGGGCTGTTTGCTTGGAAGTGTTTTACCCAACTTTTTACTCTGAGATTGTGTCTGTCTTTGTCTCTGAGATGAGTTTCTTGTATGCAGCAAAATGCTAGAATCTATTTATGCATTCAGTCTGATAGCCTATGTCTTTTTATTGGGGAATTAAGTCCATTTATTTTAACAGATATTAAGGAATAGTGGTTGTTGTTTCCTGCTCTTTTTCTTTTAGAGGTAGAATTGTGCTTGTGTGTCTTTCTTCTTTTGGTTTTCTTGCTTAGGTATTGTCTTGTTTTTACTAGGATGTACTTTCCCTACTTGTATTGCGTTTTTCCACCTATAATTTGTTGTAGTGCTGAGTTTGTGGTCAAATTTTGTGTAAATTTAGTTTTGTCCTGGAAACTGGTTCTTTTCATCTATGGTGACTGAGAATTTTCTGGGTATAGCAGCTTGGGCTGAAACTTTTGTTCTGTTAGGGTTTACATGATGTCTGTCCAGGATCTTCAAGCTTTCATAATATCTGTTGAGAAGTGGGGTGATATTCTGATTGATTTGCCTTTATATGTTACATGACCTTTTTCCCTTACTGCTTTTACTATTCTTTCTTTGCTTTGGGAACTTCGCGTTTTGAATATTATGTGTCAGGAAGAATTTCTTTTCTGGTCCACTCTATTTGGTATTCTGTAGGCTTTTTTTTATTATGTTCATGGTCGTCTCATTCTTAAGGGTAGGGTATTTTTCTTCTACAATTTTGTTGAATATATTTACTGTGCCTCTTAGTTGATATTCTTCGCCCTCTTGTATTCCTATTATCCTTAGGTTTGGACATCTCATTGTGTGCTGGATCTCCTGGAAATTTTGGATTAGGAGCTTTTTGGTTTTTGCATCTTCTCTGACTATTTTGTCTATGTTTTCAATGTTGTCTTCGGTCCCCGTGATTCTCTCTTCCATCTCCTGTAGTCTGTTGGAGATACTTGCATATGTGACTCCTGATTTCTTTTTTAGGTTTTCTACCTCTAGGTTTGTCTCTTTTAGTGTTTTCTTTATTTTGTCCATTTCTGTTTTAAGTTCCTTCTTTCATTTCTTCATCTCTTTGGTTCTGTTTTCCTCTTGTTATTTTATTTCTTTGAGTGTTTTTTATGTTCCCTCTTTAAAGCTTCTGTTTCTTTATGCTTTTCCTCCTGTTCTTGTTTAAAGATCTCCATCATCATCTTGAGGTATGATTTCTGGTCTGAATCTTCTTTTTCTAGAATGTTTGGCATTCTGCTGTTTGCTGTGTTGGGAATTCTGGGTTCTGATGTTGTCAGGTTGTCTCGGTTTCCATTAGGTAAGTACTTTTGCTTTTCTCTTACCATCATGTTGTCTGTGATTATAAGTGGTCTTGTTGTCAGTGATTCCTTCCTGCCTCTCCTGTGTTCCTGGCCTGTGTCCCTGGATCTCCGCTGTTTCTGGTGGTAAATGGGCTGAGAGTTTGTTCTGCCCACAAGTCCTTGCGGGTGGCAAGTGAGTCCTTAAGGCAGAGCTCCTGCTCCCCTGAACCAATGTGGGGGCTGTGCTTTCTGTGTGCCAGGCATAGCCCTCTCTGTGCCCTGCTACTCGCAGGTCAGTCTCACCAGGCCTGTGTCCCTGGATCTCTGCTGTTCCCAGTGGCAAATGGCCTGAGTTTTTGGTCCACACGCAAGGGCCTTCCAGATGTAAACTGAGTCCTAAATGGTGTTTTCTTTTTTTAAAGACTTGCCTGTGTAAAGTGTAAGTGTACTTATCTGTCTATTCTTATATTGTGTATGTGTATGTCTAGTATATGTGTGTGTTATATATCTTCTTCTATACTTCCCTACCTTATGTTTAAATCTCTCACTGTATTGAGTTGACTGTTAACATGTGGATTCAGGAATTCTTATGCAATTTTGGGGTAAGGTTGAAGGACTTGAAGAGATAGAAACTCCAGAGGAATATCAACATAGTCAACTAACTTGAACTCTTGGGAGATCTTAGAGACTGGGCTACCAACAGAAGAGCATACACAGGCTGGACGGAGGCCCAAAGCATATATATAGCAAATCTGCATCTCAGTCTTCATATAGGTCCCCCACAATTAGAACAGGGTCTGACTCTAAACTGCTGCTTGTCTGGAATCTATTCCTAAACAGGGCCTCTTTGTCTGGCCTCAGTGTGGGAGGAAGCACTAACCTGAAAGAGAACTCCCTGGGTGAGAGGAATAGGCTCAGTGGAGAAGATGGGAGATGGGTTTTCTGACTCTGAGAGAGGTAATGTGGAGCACTGACTGGATGGAGAGAGAGAGAGAGAGAGAGAGAGAGAGAGAGAGAGAGAGAGAGAGAGAGAGAGAGACAGAGACAGAGACAGAGACAGAGAGACAGAGAGGGTGTGTGTGTTAGGTTCTTCTTGTTTCTGAAGTGTTTATGTTGCAAGGGTCATACTGTTGCTGCTGTTGGCTGTTCTAGATGGATACTGGGGACTTGAACTCAGGTTGACATTTTTGCTTTGCACTATTTTTCTGAATGAGCTCTTCTCCCTAGATCATGAACAAGGACTTGAGCAAATTTAAAAAATTCAAATGTGTATAATAATGATTTTTATTTCCTCACTTCTTATGGGTTAATCACTATGTTAAATTATATTTAAAATACACACTTAGAATTATTCTATTTATTTTAAAATATTTTTCTGAGATAGGTATTGAAATATTTAAAGACAACATTCTAAATTCTAACAAATATTGCTTAAAATGGTTTTATATTCCCTACTATTATGAATATACATTACAGAAAATATTATGAAATAAAAAAGTGTTCTGTAGAATAACACCAAATAATACTATGGTATCATTTTGAGGCTAGTTGGACAGAAAAAACCAATAAAATGACTTAGAAAATGCAAAAGAACTTAAAAACTTTATAATAAAGTTTCATGTGTGAGAATGTCAAATGGCCAAGATTGAAATATAAAGGTAGAAAGGTCAGTTGCCCCTTTTCCTTCTGCATCACTGTGGTTATAAAATAAGATGATATCAAAGGCATTTGTACACGTCATCAGTCATCAGTTACTGTTGTTCTGTGCTCCTCTGATTGTAACTAACCCAATTAATTCCCATTGTGCCACCATTCAGTGTCACTGGTGACAAAGGAGTAGCTATGAGGCTCAGGTGTTAAGGGAACACATAATGTTTGTCAGAGCACAAATTTTATTCCAGACAAATCTGGAATATTTTTTTAATGCTCAGGGAAAAAGCTTTAAAACTGTGTTAACCTTTGCTTCTATAAAAAGAAGGCTGTTTGAGTAAATGTGGATGTTAAGCAGACAGAAATCTTATATTTGAAATCCAAAGACCTGGAGTGTTATCTAGTCTTTGTCAAGCTTGACAAGTTGAAATGTTTTTGGTCTATTAAAATGGACAATAGAGTTGAGAGATCTTTCCTATTGTATTTTTTATCTCATTAGCTTTTGAGGCTTGCAGAACATGAGTGTATACATATGCTTATATGCACAAATATAGATGAGTGTTTAAGATGCTTAGCTTCCAATGTCTCGTCAGGTAAGAAGATAAATAAGTAGAAAAGCATGCTTATGTCTCATCTTGTGAAGTATACTGGCAGTTGCTCTGATTGCCTCCCCATCTACATTCCAGAAAAGACATATAAGCACAGAGTAAGCTGCTTGCTGCCTCCAAACCCAAAGAAGAGAGAGCAAGTTTATCTGTGTCATAGTCTTGGGCATCTCTACCTTCTACTTGGTGATTTAAAAAATATCTTAAGTGTAAGCCATAACTATCCTGTGGCATTGTGTTATCAAAGACTCAGGACCAAATACAGAATGGCTAGATCATGTGCTCTTTATAAAAAGAAGAGTATCTATTGCTCTCCTTCCCTCATGGACCATGTAAATTAAGAGGAGCTCAAGGTGACTTTGAAGATACTACTCATGGTGAAAATGTGGAACTGTTCATATATCCAAACTTGACACTCTGCTTAGGTAAGACAAAATCACTAATGGTGGTATTGGCTGTCACTGCCTTGTTTTTCATTCTCTTACATGCTATATAACCTAAATTTGGAAGATGTGAATGAAGACTAAGACACATCAGTTGTCAGAACAGAATATATATGGAATCAAATATGGTGAAATATTCATTGCTTTTCAAGCTTACAGATACACATACATACTCCTAGGAAGCAACTAAAAATTGATGGCAAAATTATGATAAATATTCTAATTTACCTTATATTATGCCATTGTCATTTAAGATTATGGACATACTCAGTATCTGTCTCTGAGTTCATAACTCAAACAGTCTCAGATAAAAGAATATGAAAGATTCATTAGATATGTTGCCTCAACCACTTAATTTCTTCAAATTATTCATCCTGATTCCTAGTAATCAATATAGTGAAATTAACTGTATCGCCTTACACCACTCAGTTCAAAGCAATGGATTTGTATTGAAATGTAAATTATATGTACTTATGAAGTGAACATAAATGCTTTTCTTAGTTTCTACAACTTTGTATGGCTGATACATATGAATAAAGTTTTATGGAAACATCTCACAATTACATTTTTAGAAATTCTAAGTTCTTTTAATGCGTAAGCATTTCATATTCACAGAAAAATATTTCAAGGATGATTAAAAATAGCTTTTATACCAAACCATGTAAAATCACACTACCAAAATTGTAATTTATTTGTTTATTTTAGTATTGCAGATCAAAAGATACTTTCTCTTGCTTGAGTCAATCCAGACATCAAACTTAGAAGTTAATGTACATTTAGAATAGTATACTTTTTCTTTTCTTCTTTACCTCCCTCTCTCTCTTTCTCCCCTTCCATTTTTCTTCTATCCCTCATTGCCTCTCTTTCTTTTCTCTTTTCTTTATTTTCAGATAAGCGCTGATCTCAAAATATCTATTAGAGAATGAGTCGACTTCTCATTCTCCTTTATCAGATCCTGAATTTTGGGATTAAGAACATACTTCATCATGACCATTTTATGTAGTTCTGTGACTCCAACCGTGGGCTTTCTGAATGCTAGCCAAGGCATCTGTTACCTGAATCATCCTCAGCTCCTGGATGGAGCTAATGAATATTGTTAAGACAATTGGTAAAATAAGAAGATCTAAAAACCTACATCACAGTCATACATTAATGTCATAAATACATTTAATTTTTTACTTCTAAATATAACATTTATCGAGAACTTTTTTTGAGTTATGAATGCATAATTTTTTATGCTTTCCCCTTTGTTCCTTTAAACTCTGTCATGTGCCCCTCTTTCAAATTTGTAACTACTTTTTTATTAACTGTTACTACAGGCATAATTAAATATGTATATACATATTTATTCCTAAATACAATTGACTCCTGTTAAATGTTTCACAGATGTATAATTTCAGAGCTGACCATTTACATCAGATAGCTAATTGATGAGTTCTTCCCTAAGGAAGGCAATTTCTCACTCTCTGTACTCTTTAGCTACATGCATTTTTTTTTGTAAGGTTGAGGTTTTGTACCATCCACTTCCGCTTCATTATTGTTGTTGTCCTTTTTCAGCTCATATTTATGCTGCCATGTTGGTGAGACTTTATGGATGTGGCTTTTGACATTGGAAATCAACAAAATCTTACAGCAAAACTCCTGTTCATCTTCCTTTTCAAATTTGTTCTTTTCTTCAGCAATGTTCTCTGAACTTGAGGTGTGGAAGTATTTTGTAAATATATGCATCATCAGGAATTGGATCATCACCAAAGTTTTTGTTGAATGTGGTTTTCTGCACTGGGTGAAGTGTGGGTACTACACATGTCTGCATGTATAAGGATAGTGCTTAAGTTATTATTAGCAATTATGATGGTTTAGTAAGATGGAGGTTGGGGATTCTTCTTCAATGTCTATCAATGTGTAATTAGCTAGAATTTTAGTACCAGAAAAAAAAAAAAAAAAAAAAACTTCGTTCATGCCCAGTAGGGCTTAAGCCCAATTACAGTTAAAAGTCATCATTATAAAAACATTTTGAAATGAAGTAAAAAAAAGTATATTAAAAAAACACATGTGTATATTGATTCTTTAAGCAGGTGAGGACAGGCGAAAGACAAGAATAGAGCCTGTGATTAGACAGTAGAAAAGGAGGGTGGGTTGAAAATTTTGAGAGGCAGGAGAGATAGGAGCAGGAGGAAGGAAAGAAGATGAAGGAAGAGAAAGGTAATTCAGATTTTTTGTGGCTTTAAATAGCTACAGATATCTATAGATATTGTATACGGGATGGACAATTACAGGACAATTTGTCTTACCTAGGTGAGCAGTTATATCAATATCAATTGGCTCTGAGTTCACTGTGTGGACGTTTTGTGGGGTGAGAATTTACTGACATAAAATCTGATTGATAAATTACAAGCCTCTAGAGTTTTGATTTTACCAGGTTACCGGGATATGTGACTGCTAACCATCAGGGGCATATAGATAGGGATGTGAGAAGAACCACAGCAAAAGAGCAGTAAGATATGTGGTCAATACATTGGGCTAGCCATGGAGGCAGGGAGACTGCCAGGGCCAGAGAATAGCTGGCCTTGGTGTGGGATGGTGCATCTTTATTTTTATTATTTTATACAACATACATGCACTGCTATGCTAAAATATTTCATACATTTTAGATGAAAAAACAAAGGAAATATTCATAAATAAATAATTTTTTGCCTAAAACTATGCACACTTGAAGGTACATATTCATATAGCGATAAAATCACTGTAGAATAGAACAATATGTGATAGAGATGAAATTTGTCTTTGGATATTGTCTCAGTTTCCAAGTACACAAACTCTGTGTTTGAAATGTCTATGAAGAACCCTCTATTTTTTTAAAGTAGTAAAGAAGGGTTAATAGAAAGAGACTGTTAATATAGGGTTCTCCGTGCTGCATAGATTTCATTATTGTAAGTCTAGTACAGTAAGTGTAGAGTATGACTACGAATTTAAACTGGTTGTGTGCCCAGTTCAATACCTTTCTACTTAGGTTCATACCCTTCATTAATATCTTATTTGATCATTCTTAGTACCATCAACATGTGTTTTACCTCAAATTTATATCCGTTATTCCTCATGAGTTACAGATTTATATGTTGGTTTGACTACTTGTGTTATATTCTTTGGCATTGGATTTCTACTCAAACTACAATTACCCAAAGCCTTCAGCATCTCAGTAAATTTTAGCTTTGCCATTTCAGACCCAACAATTTCATCCAAATATGCAGCATTTTCCAGGTGGATTCTATTCTCAAAACATTTCTCTACTTACAAAACTCTATGGTAAACCTTGAATACTATAATATTTAGTTACTTATGGTAGTTATGCAATGTGTACCAATTCTTTAATAAACTAATTTTAACAAGTGTGAGCCTTTTAAAATACACATGGACATCATTTTTTCTGTATAAGCATTCCTAAAGTGTTTCTTTATTATACTCACAGCAAAGGTCAAAGTGCTCATGAATGCTTTCCAAAACATGGAACATCTCTTACCCATTACTTCTCTACACTACTCTATAATTTTCAGTGTTGATTTTCACTGTAGCTATAAAATTCTTTTTCCTAAAACTAAGAAGGCATAATCTTCAATGGTAAAATTTCTATTTCTCATAACCCCAAATAACTTATGATCTTTGCAATTTGAATTACTTATCCATATATGTCCTTCAGGCCTATCTTTCTTAATTATATGTGACTTCAAATTTTGGCCCTGATATTTGCCTTACTCTGCTCTGTGTATTGTGTATTATTTAGCTCCTAACACAATATTTGTAAAGGTGAACTCAGTGGTAGTTAGTTGTTTTACATTTTTGGTGGTGGTTTGTTATTACTTTGTTTTTGTTGTTGTTATTTTTGTGTGTTTTGTTTTGTTGAAGGCAGTCTTTTTCTGTGTAGCCCTGAATTTCCTCAAACTCACTCTGTAGATCAGGATGGATTCAAACTCTGAGATCTCTCTGTTCCTGCCTCCCAAGTGAAGGGATTAAAAACATTTCCTGCCGCCTCCTGGCTGAAAGGTTGTAGCTCTTAAAACTGTAAACCAATAACTCAGTGTACACACAGGGGTTAGAATGACTATAAAGGACTGATTAAAAATGAGTAATTGAGATTAAGGCATTATACTCACTGACTACAGCAATGAACTGACTTGCATACATACTAAACAATTGCTGTAGTATATGTGTTTATTTTAATTCATGATTATAAAACATAGAGACAGAAAGACATCAGGATAAATTAATGACATGAAAAAAGTACCAGTTTGAATTAAGATATTAAGAATTAAGGTCCCCTTTGTCATAATTTTGAATGCGAACTCTATTCATTCACTCTCTGCTGATGTTTTTGCTAAGACATTTTACATAATATTTAGGATCAAGATAAATATCTCATAAGTTGAACTGATTGCCATTTTTTACTAATTTGTTCACACATAGGATAATCCTTACCATCATTGGAGTTCTTGTATGTTAAAAAGTGCCATTTACATAACATTTGATATTATGTTTGAGGTGTAAACCTATGGTGTGAGCAGTGACAAAGACAGAGTGCCAAACCACTGCTATTTGAAGTCCCCTGGGACTTGGGTTAATTAATGAGATTCATCCTAGGGTTATGCATGATCTATTACTTCCTCTAATTAGAAATAATAATCCTGATCATTATACTGGTTAGTTGAAAAGGAAGAAGATGAATGTGCCTAACTATGATTAATCTTCTTATAGCAGTGGAGACTTCTCCTGTCAATGAGTTATATGCAAACTGGGCTGCAACTCAATGCTTTTCCAGGACATACATTTTATAAAGCTCACAGATAATTAACTCTCTGGAATATATCTTTACATTAATTCAAGAAGCAATGATTTTACTATTTTAAAAGTGATATGCAACAATCAAATATTTTCTATTTGAAATAAAATATTTGTTAAGGGATTTTTCCCTAGTTTTTTATTCTGATTCAAATTTTGTGAGGTCCTGCATCCAAAATGAAATTATGTACAGCATAGTACACAATTAAACCCAAAATTCTTGACAGTTACCTCCTATTTATTTAACACTGCTTTATCTGAATTGGTATCTTCATTTTTCAACTAACACTTTTAGCTGATAATTTCATATGACAGTATTGTTATGACGAGCTTCATGTGCAATTTAACATGTCTATCCTTATACTTAATGGATAAATACTTCAGCTTCTTCTCAAGTATTAAAATAAATTGTATAAGACTACATAAATATAAATATTTATGATATTCGGTATGCACCTTAAACTGGGAAATATCAAACATGATTATTTAAAGCTTAGGGAATAGAAAGCATAGATATTATTTTTCTAGTGGATAAGTTAATTTGTCTCACACCTTCAGACAACCCAATGGTGCATGAATGAGCACATTATTTACAAATTATAACTTTACATACTTATTAAAATTTGTTGAGTGTGGTACAAGACATTGTAGGAGTAAAACACAAAGTCTAAGCCAGGGCATTCCTTAGTCAGACTGTGGCTTTACCCTGACTAATGTCAGGTATATGGAGTATTTTCTAAATTCTGACCACCAAAACAATAATTTTAAATATGGTAATAAATATAATGACAATGAGTTATGTTGAGAGAATTATCACACCGATATTAATTGTGCCATATATATATATATATATTTATGTATATAATAGTGTCATAGTTCTTGTGTTATCTAAGCATGTGCAAATATTCCAAGCTTCATTTTTCATAATAAGGAATATGCACCTAAGTACATGTCAATTACGTAAATTTACAAATTGTGCTTTTAGGAAGTAACACTGAATTACTTACAGTAAAAATTAATCAGTGTTTATAATTTTGTGTTAAATTTTTGTGTTGATTGTTCTTACAAAAATAGATGAGATCACACAGTAAAAGATTTGCTATCAAAACTGTAGTCAGATTTCAAAATTCAGATGAATCATACATGAGATTATTAAATACATGGATATGATTATCAAAAATGACACCAAGACGTATTTTTTCATGGTCAAATTTTATATCTGTGAGTATAATACCATTTGTTTGAAATTTCTTTTTGCATTTAAGTTTAATTACTCAGGAAATATTTTCTATTTGTAGTATATTTAATTAGATTAGAAAAATTACTTCATTATTAATTGGTAAGCAATTATTATTTAAGTTTCAGTGAACTTTTCAAAATTCTAATTAAGCAATTATTAGACATATTTTGTTTACTTTTACCTGTGCTACTGATTATGGGATTTGAAGTATGTGATACATAGCATCACAAATAATTTAATAATTATTAAACTCAAAAGCATTAATTAAATATGATTAAAATTAATATGTATTAGAATTCCAAGTGTTGTATGCAACTATATTCCGCAGTCATCCATATAATAAGCAGTTGATGTAAATCCTAGGATTTTAAATATTTTAAGAAGAAAATAGAGAACCACACAATTGAAAACATTAAAGAATTAAGTAATCAAACATTTCTAAATACTAAAATAATGTTGTTTACTTTAACAAATACTCATTTTTTATAACATCAGCAAATTAGCAAAATATATTTACTGTGTAAAACATTTTTTACTCAATTCAAAATTATTTTATTGCTCTCTTCATAAATATACACCCAGAAAGTACATATTTCTGAAAGAAGTCTTATTTACAATTATCAAAACATAGAAATTCAAAATGTCTTTTGGGTGTGCTCTATTCAGTCCTTATATTTGAGGAGCTTAGTATCCTACACTTTGATACTGGGTCCTTTGTTTCCTTTTTTTTCCTTACAACTTTATTTTAAAAAAAAACAGAGATACATGTACAGATTTTTATAGGCATTTTGGCATAACACTATATGAATATATTTTTGTCAAACATTTTATAATGTAGGTAGATATGTTGTGTTTATGTCAGATGTCAAAGTAGTAATTTATAGGTTTATAAAAAATTTTCATCACTTCTCTTTGTGTAAACTCCAATTATATATCACATTGGAGTTCAATTTAAAATGCCAACATATTAAAACCTTACATTGAATACCTAATCTTGTTTTATTTTTAAAAAAATATTCACACAGATATAATTTTTCATAAAGGTATATGTTCACCATTAACTTAACTTCACAAAATTAAATGCTTACAAAGTATGTACATGCGTGTGAGTGAACATATTCATGTATATGTTTGTGTTTGTACGTGTGATTATAACTGGAGAGATACATGTAAATAGCATACATGTAAATAGTAAAGTTAAATATTAGTTTTAAGTTTCAGATTCACATTAGTTTTTTTTCCAACTTTACTTTAAAGAAAGATAATGTTATAAACCATTAATCTATCTAGAATGTCATTCTGTCAATCAAGAATAAGACTGACATTTTGATAAATTAATAATGATTTTTCTGAAGAAGTCTATTGAAATAATATAAATGATGAAAGAATGTGTTGATAACTGAACATATGTGCTTCTCAGAGTATGAAAGTAACAAATATGAATGCTACTGTAATTTGGACTTTTGAAATCATTACCTGCAAACCCTGTCCATCCATGGTAACAGAGTTAGCTCTCTGCATTTTGTTCTTGTCTGTTGCTTTATTTGGCTGCTGGGAGCTGCTCTTTTCCTTTTTGGCTGTTGACTGTCTTTCCTGTAAGAAAGAAAAAATATAAAATATATTTTATAAATTGAGTTAAAGTGAAGAGGCAGAATGGTTATTAGAGACAGTCTTTTTAAATATTTCTATGATTATAATTAGGTCTGGTTAGCTAATCTGGAATGCTTTCTAAAAAATTACAAAACCTTTTCCTTTTAACCATATGTCATAGTAACATGACCAAAATCACAAAAAAAGTATAGAAGAAATCAAATTTTAGTGATCTAGAAGCCTCAATATCCAAAGTCGGTTAGGACTATTACAATTTATTGCTTATTTAAGCGATAAAATAGAAAAATTACTATAGAGTTAAATTAGTATTTAAAACAGTATTCATAAGTGCATTCAGCATTAAAAATTATTTCCAACTAAAATACATTTTGAAGCTACTATGTTAATCAGTCTATGTATTGAGAAATTTAGGTTCTGCTCCTTCGAATTTCTTCATTCCTATAATGAAATAAATAGGTGAAAATCTAAATACATATACATGAGTGTGTTTGTGTGCATATCTGAATATGTATATATAATAATTGCTCTCCACTTTCCTCTTCTTTCTCTCCCTTTACTCTTTTCAAATTAATCAATAATTATCAGCACCTGCCATAATCTGTTTAAATCATCAATAAGCACCTCATTAGTACAACAGATTGTCTTCTCCACCTAAACCACGGTTGGTGTTGTTGAGCTCATGCCTCACACAGCTTCAAGGATACTGCTCCCCCTTATGGCTGTCTTCATATTTCACTACGTGTGGTCTCATTCTCCCTTGCTTATTATTTTATCCTATTTGAAATCCTGTTTGGCCTAATCATCTTGAAAACATTTACTTGCTTTCAGGGTAACTTCATTTCATCGCAAAGTTATCCATTTCAATTTTATGAAGATGTGTAAATATACAATTTCAATCCTGAAACTTAGTGTCTATATACAAATGCTCTTTCAATCACTTCCTCTACATATTTAAAATATTTAGCATTCTTTTAACACCCCTTTAATTGCACTATCCCTGGCCATAATAATAATAATAATAATAATAATAATAATAATAATAATAATAATAATAATAATAATAATACTTTTCTACATTATAGTAAGCATCATCAATTGGACCAACATCCTCTTATCTTTGTTTTCCCACAATCAATATTCTACAAACTGACACATCCCATTTTACTTTATTTGGCCACATCAGCCTCCTTATTGAAGATAGCAACCATCATCATCATCTATCATCATTTAAGGACTTCAGAAACCTCTCTACATTCTGTAGAAAACTGGCTTCTATTATTCTGACAACATGTTCTTGACATTCAGACCTCTGACCATTCTTTATAGCAATAGCAATTTTATACTCCTGAGTATATTCACAAAGGCTCATATAGAAGAGGATGTTATCCTACTGATTCAGGATATACCTTAATCACTGCATAATGACTGTGTAACAACTAAGGTTTAAACATTAATGTTTCTAAAGTTCATAAAAACATTGCTTTGAGAAGTCTTGGGGAATGTCTATGCTTACTAAGAAATAATCCACTAATTAATTAGGAATGTCTGTCTGCCCTTGAGTGCTTTAATGGTTTAGTGCCTATGATCTTCCTATCACTCACATGCTTGTCACATGAGTTCCAGAGAGTTCTTAATGTGGACTTTAATTGAGGCAACATGGAAATATATTCTTATGTGGACTTTAGAGAAAAATTCTTTTTACGCATAACAGTGTCTTACTTAGATAGTTTATCGGCACAATGCATAAGAAGAATATCATAGGATGAGATTTGAAATTAGGAAACATGGGATGAAGCACATCTCTGCTCTTAGGGCATTACGTAATCTGGAGCGTCTATGCAAAGCAGTGATTGTTTCAACTACTTCTAAGACTTGATGAGATTTAGTACAAAGAAAACAATAAAGTTTTGAGTATTGTACATGATTAGAGTATTGCACAATAAATACAAAGCACAAATAATATAAAATCAATAAAGGGAAAACTCTTCAGGAACTCATTGGTCTTACTATTTGAAAGAGATTTTTAGTTTCAAGTTCATGTAAATGCAAAGATATATGTAAAATAGTTTAAAGCAATTCTTCTATACATTGGATTAATTGTTATTTAGCACTAAAATATTAAAATGCCAAGTTAAAAAGCAAATAAAACTTGGTATCTTTATAACTGAAGTTTCACAGCAAATTCTATATTTGTATCACACTGATAATTATGAGAGGAATCACCAGTCTTTACTGAGCTACCAAAGAATTTATTTAGTTATCATTATAGTTGGCCATTGTGGACTGTCCAGACAACATCAAGAGCAGCCATTAAAGGGGTCACTCTCTGGACAATCTGTGAAGAGCACTAAATAAATGCTGCGGAGGAGAAAATTGTGAAACATTAAAAAAAAATCCCTTAAAACTCAAAATTGAATTTTCAGCTGATAAAATTTTATTTATAAAATTTCAAATAAAATTTTAAAAAGCCAAGATCTACAGAACAATTTCTGTAATCTTTAGTGAAGGAGGAGGTGATGACAACATGGTAGAACGTTTGCCTAGCCTCTCACAGCCTGCGCTAAAAAGGCTGCAAATTGTTTATTGTATATCTCTGTGTATAATTTGCTTAATACTAAAATGGTAAACTTTCACTTAAAATACATATATCAAGAAAACAAGGGTATTTCTTATTTTGGAAAGATGTGTTAGTTGGCTGAGCTTGGAAAAACAATCATGAGGCTAAGTAAAAAGACAGGAGATGCTGGCGAGGCTGCGGAGAAAGAGGAACACTTCTCCACTGTTGGTGGGGTTGCAAGCTAATACAACCACTCTGGAAGTCTGTCTGGCGATACCTCAGAAAATTGGATATAGTACTACCTGAAGACCCAGCTATTCCACTTCTGGGCATATACCCCAGAGACACTTTAATACACAACAAAGATATATGCACCACAATGTTCATAGCGGCTTAATTTATAATAGCCAGAAGCTGGAAGGAACCCAGATGTCCTTCAGAAGACGAATGGATACAAAAATTGTGGTACATATACACAATGGAATACTACTCAGCCACCAGAAACAATGACTTAACCAAATTCTTAAGAAAATGGCTGCATCTAGAGAAGATCATCCTGAGTGAGATAACCCAGTCACAAAAGAACAGACATAATATGCAGTCACTGATAGTGGGATGCTAACCCCAGAGGCTTGCACTCCCCCAGAAACAACTCACAGACTGTATGAAGTCCAAGAAATAAAGAAAACAAAAAATATACATATATTCACAAAAAAAAAAAAAAGACAGGAAAAACATAATGATCTATTTTCCCTGCTCTGGGTGTTTGCGTATTAGTATACAAATCGGTTTAACCTGTATAAAAGTTCTCTGAGTACTTTAGTATCTTTATGTACACAATATAAGATAACAGAGAAAGTAACTAGATACAGTTTTTGAGATTCACTTAGAAATTTTTACATTCTGTTCTGTGAGGACCAAGAAGGGGAAACATTTACATCCTTAAAAAATGCTGTCCAGAGAAATTTCCCATGCCAATATAAGAGTGCATTAATCTTGCCATTATGATATTAAGAGAAAAAATTACCAGTGTTAAAACTATTTTGGTTCAGGAAGAATTTCTCATATTTCTCCCAAACTTCACACAGAAAAAACTTTTGAGAACAATAGTAAGCTGGGTTTGCCTTTTAGCCTGCAGTTTTATTTTTCAGCATTTTAAGCTCTAAACCACAATTTAAGACAAATTCCCCTCTGTGACATAAATTATCCTAGGTAAAAAGAGTGGAAAAATTATTTCTTTAGTAAAGAGAAATTATTCAAACATTGAAAAGAACTACTCTAAAAGACCACAAGAATATAGAACATATAACCACTAAATAAATAAAAATGCAGTTATTGATATTTGAGCATTTTCAAATATCAACTACTTGTGTTTGCTATGCAGACATTTTAAACACAAAATTCAATGTATTTTGATTCTCAGGCTTCAGGAGTCACAAAACAGATTTTAACAGGGGAATGCATTGTGTGTGAAATCCTGGAGAATAATCATCATAATAAACAGAGCAGAAAAGCCAGGCACTGTTTACAGAAAAAAAAAAGAGAGACAGAAGAAGTGAAACACACACACACAAAACACAAAAAAACCCACCGCTTTAAATACTTGCTCTACAAACAAGCTATTTCTGTACCATGCTGATTCTAAGAGGCAGAGTGTTTGTGCATCGGTGAAAACTGTTCTCTTAACAGAGATGTTCATGACAATGCTTAAGCTTTGTGCTATTGATCACTTGACAAGGATAAGCAGGGAGTGATGATTACCTCCAGTGCAGGAGTTTCTCCTTTCTGTACAATCTCAGCATGCGAAACCCACAACCACAGAGCACTTGGCTTCATACAAAACCACAAGAAAATGTGCTCTGCCATTAACTGCAGCCATCACTTGGATCCCAGAACTTTCCTTCTCAGCCACCACACCAGGATGTATGGGATTATTACCCTTTCTGAGACTGGGACAAAGCCACTGAAATCACCCAGAAAGGATGAAAAATTAACCCCTCATGTCATGTTCTTGTTTATGTTATTTAAAGAGTCCTTTCAAGATATCAAGGCAATCAAATTTATTAGTTTCCAGTAAAAAATAGTAACAGTTACATACCTGTACCTACTGTTAGTAAAAATCTACTTTGCAGTTCAAATATTTAATGACCAAATTTGTCTCAATTTTAATAAAAGAAGACAAATTGTTTAAATCAATTGTAATTTAAATGGTATATTAAATATTATTTAATATTTTAATATAGCTGAGAAGCTATATTAAAACTTAGTTGAGGACCAGAATTCTTAATTAAATTTTATGTATAAATGCTAAGTACAAATAAAATGAATGACACAGTGTAAAGATATCCAGTTCTTAATTTAAAATCTTACTCTTAGACTTATTCATTGACTTTTATGTGCATGAGTGATCTGCCTACATATATGACATGTACCACATGTACACCTGTGGAGGTCAAAGAAGGGTGTCAGAAAAGGGTGTTAAGATGTCCTAGAACTATTGTTACAAACAGTTGGGAGCTGCCATCTGCACACTGGAAATAAACCTGAACCCTCTGCAAGATGAGCAAATGCTGTTAGTAAGACCTACGTGTCTTTCCAGCTTCCATTTCTCAATTTAAATAAAATTTTATTAAAATAATGTAACTGTGGACAAAAGCATATGTTCAGAGCCACATCTATGCCTGGTTACTTTTTATTCATTAGATTATTTTTATTAAAAAGTCACTAGTTATTTCACTTTAAATGTGGGAAGATTTACGCCAGGATTAGCATTGAAAATGGACACACTAACACTGGCATTAAATAATAATTCAGTAATAGTAGGAACTTGAGTAACTGAGTCAAGCCTTATGACGTGTATTCATTAAGCTCATCAAATGTCTGTTGCTGAGGCTATACATTGCAGTGAAGCTTGATGTGCAGAAGGACTTTCTTACTTTCATTAGTTACTATGTTCTCCTAACTTGGAATAGTTAATGTTCTGAGATAGAACCAGCCACTAAATGTCGCCCAACTAAAATTAAAACAAGAGCAACAAAAAATAAATCTCAGTCGAAGATGGTTTTAACACAGAATTCTACCAGACTGTCAAAAAAAAATATCTGATACCAATTCTCCTCAAACTATCCCACAACATAGAAACAGAAGGCACACTGCACAACTCATTATATGAAGCTACCTAAATCACAAAAAGTCTCAACAAAGACAGAGAACTTCAGACCAATTTCCTATAAGAATATTGAAGCAAGAATACTCAATAAAATACTCACAAACTGAGCAGAGAACACATAAAAAATTGTTCACCATGAACAAGTAGGCTTTATCCCAGGAATTCAACAGTGGTTCAATATCAACTTAATCTACTATGTAAACAAACTGAAAAAAACTACATAATCATTTTATTATATCCTAAAAAATCCTTTTACAAAATCCAACACAACGTCATATTAAAAGTCTTGAAGAGATCAGGCATATATGGTGCATACTTAAACATAATAAAATCAATATATAGAAACCCAAAATTAAATTAAATGGGGAGAAACTTAAAGCAATCTCAGGGAGAAGACAAGACTGCTATTCTCTACTAACCTATTCAACATAGAAATTCTTGTTAGAACTATTAGACAATTAACTAGAGTTTAACGGAAACAAGTTGAAAGGGAGAAGTCCAAGTATCACTATTCCCATATAATCAGATAGTACACGTAAGTGATTCCAGAAATCTTTTCAAGAACACCTACTACTGATAAATACCTTCAGCAAAGTGGATGGATAGAAAATTTACTTAGAAAAATTAGTACCCCTCCTTTACACAAACAATAGATTGGCTGAGAAAGATATTAGGGAAGGAACATCCTTCATAATAGCCATAATTATTATTAAATAACTTTCTGGATCTCTAAACAAGCAAAGAAAAGATTCATAATCAGGAACTTCAGTCTCTGAAAAACAAAATTGTGGAAGATACCAAAAGAGGTAAACATCTCCCAAGTTCATGGATCAGTAGAATAAACATACTAAAATTGACGATCTACAGAGTCAATGCAATTCCAAATCAAATACCAACACAATTCTTTACAGACCTTAAACAAGCAATTCTCCACTTCATATGGAAAAAAACCAAAAAGCCCGGGTTAGCTAAAATAGTCCTATACAATAAAAGTTTCCTGAAGGTATTACCATCCCTGACTGCAAGTTTTATTACAGAGTAATAGTGATAAAAATTCCATGGAATTGTTATAGAAAAAGACAGCTCAATAAATGGAATAGAATAAAAAAACAGAAATTAACTCACACACATATGAACACTTGATATTTCATAAAGACACCAAAGTCATAAATTAGAAAAATAAAAGTATCTTCGGCAAATGGTCCTAGCCTAATTGAATGTCTGTAGGTCGAAGAATACAAGTAGACCCATATCTACTCTGCATAAAACTTAAGTCCAAGTGTATCTAAGACCTCAACATAAAACAATATTCAAAATCTAATAGTAGAAAAAAGTGGGAAGTCGCCTAAAATCATAGGTATAGGAGACAGCTTTATAAACAGAACTCCAATAACTCAGTCACTAAGATTAATAAATTATAAATAGAATTTTATGAAACTGAAAAGCTTTTGCAAGGATAAGGATACAATTAATCTACAGAATATGAAAATATTTTGAACAAACCTACATCCAACAGAGTATTAGTATCAAGAATATATAAAGAATTCAAGAAATTAGACATCAACAAACAAAATAACCTAATAAAAATGGGGAAAAGGGTTAAACAGATAGCCAAGAAGCCCTTAAGGAAATGTTCAATGTCCTTACTTATCAGGACGAATAAAATGTGATGCAAACCAAAGCAAGATTTAATCGTATACCTATCAGAATGGCTAAGATGGAAAACACTAGTGACCGCTCATGCTGGCAAAGATGTGAGGCAAGGGCTAGTGGGCATGTAAACTTGTACAACCACTTTGGATGTACAATTTGTCATTTTCTCAGAAAATCTGGAAAAGTTTTACCTCAAGATCCAGATATATCACTCATAAACACGTACTCCCCAAAATCACCCCACAATACCACAGGAAAACTTGCTCAACTGTGATCATAACAGCTTTATTCTTGATAGCCAGAAGTTGGAAACAAAAGAGTTGTCCTTTCATTGAAGAACAGATAAAGAAAATGGAGTATATCTATACAATCGAAAACTAGTAAGCTATTAAAAAAACAAAGGCATTGTAAATTTGGCAGACAAATGAATTGAACTTTAGAATATCATTCTGAGTGAGGTATGCCAGAGCCAAAATAATATGTATGGCATACACTCAATTATACTTGTACATTAGCCCATAAAGTACAGAAGAACCATACTAAAATCAACAGACCTCTCCCCCCAAACTCTGGGTAATAAAAAAAGGCCCAAGGAAAAATGTGTGAATCTAACTCAGAAGGGGAAACAAAATTTTTATCAGAGGTAGATGGAGAGAGGGAACTTAATCCGTAGGGGACTAAAGAAGGAAATGGGGATGATGATAAGGTATGAGAGAAGGGGGATGGGATAAAATTGGAAGTAAGAGGAGATATAAGTGGTGGGCATCTCTGTGACCATATGAAGTCCTGGGATGGGGAGGATATAGAAAGTATATGGGGATGACCTTGCTACTAGTGGGGCATATAGATACTCATGTGGTCACCTCCTGTAGCCAAACAGGACCTCCAGTGGAAAGAGGGGGACATCAAACAACTCACAGAATCTTTAATTCAAAAATTGTCCTGCCTCCAAAATGTGCAGGGATAAAGATGGAGCAGAGTCTGAGGGAACAAATGACTGACTTCATTTGATACCCATCCCATGAGAGAGAGCCAACCCCTGCCACTATTAATGAAACTCTGCTATATTTGCAGACAGAAACCAAGCATAAATGTACTCTGAAAGGGTTCAACCAACAGTGGATGGAAACGGATGCAAAGATCCATAGCCAAACATTAGGCAGAGCTTAGGGAGTCTTGTGAAAAAGTGGCAAATAGAATTGAGCGAGCTAGAGGGGTCAAGGATACCAAAAGAAGACCTACAGCTTCAACTAACCTTGGTCCAAGGGGCTCATAGAGACTGAACCACCAACCTAAGGGGATTCAGGGGCTGGACTTAGTACATACAATACCATTCATTATATATGTTTACCTTGCCCTTTATGTGGGTCCTCTCACAATTGTAACAGGGACTGTCTTTGACTCTGTTGCTTGCTGTTGAATCTCCTTTTCCTACCTAAATTCCTGGTTGGGAGTCAGTGAGAAAGGAGATGTTTATTTCCATGGTGGGGTGGTACCTAAGGGAGGGGCTTCCACTTCTCCTCAGAGAATGGTAGTAATGGAGGGAGAATTTCATTCGCAAGAGTAGGAACATGAGGAAAGGGGTGAGAGGGGGCTGTGGGCTGCAATTGGGATGTAATGTGAACAGAAAAACAAATTATGAAAAAGTTTTCATTAGAATTACCTAAATGCTGTGTCAATATTTATGCTTATTTGTAAGCAAAATTCATTTACTTTAATTAAACATTATTCCGATGAAGTTGTAGGGGATGCCACTTGCTACATGATAGTTACTTCACACTACTGTCAAATACTACATACTGGAGGTCTTGAAAATTTGAAGTGATTTAGATTTTTGGTTTCCTTTTTTTTTTTTTTTTTACCATTGTCATTGAGAGTTTTATATCGAATAAAATTCACAGCAGTCATACTCTTTGCAAAAGAACTTTTGATTTTTCTCTACATATTTTGTGACACATAATTTATGATATTTCTAATTTTAGAGACAAATATAGAGTTTTTGAAACTATTTCATGGTTGAAAAGACAATGAATTTTACTTTCAATATCAAAATGTTGCAATCAAACTAGCATTAGTGTATTTATGTTAAATGTTACTATCATGTATGATTTGGAATTATTAAATTGTTAATTCAATATAAGATTATCATGATGTCCAGTTGTAACAGTTATAACATTTTTCATACATACCTCAGGAACTGAAGCTCCTGCAGTGGGCATAGTCTGCTGAAAAAGAGAAATTCATGAAAAAACAGAAAAAACAAAGCTGAAACTAAAAGTTTTCCCTCCTCAAATCTTTGCAGTGTCTCCCAACCACTCCCTTCTATTCAGATCCAAATTCTTTCTTTCTCTTCTTAGGAGCTAACAATCTTCTAAGATATAATAATAAAATAAAACAAAGCAAAAAACAAACACACCAGAACTGGAAATAGCAAACAAAGAAACGAGCCCACAAAAAAGCATAAAGAACACACACAGACACAGGAGACACACTTATTTCCATGCTCAGGAATCCCATAAATACATAAAATATACATAAAGCATCTTTAGGTTGAAAACAAAAGCTATAAAAATAGAAATAAAATGAAAAGTCAAGAAGAAGGGGAAGGAGAAGAAGGAAAAGAAGTAAACACAATGCTATGAGTCAAGGAACATCCAGAGATGCCTTTGTGTGGGAAATAAGTCATTCATGGATGGCATTGACTAACACAGAATTCTCCCTAACTTTACCCCCTCCCCTTTATTCATCCCAGTATTCTATTTTCTCACATGCACTCATCTCTTCTTCCAGACTGTGCCTTTCAGAGGCAGAAGTATTGAGAATCTTTTGTGTTGGCCTTGTTGGAAAAGTCCTCAGTTATAAAGCAGTAGGGTAGTACTACCCCATTTCTGTTAGTAAATATACACAATTTATGTAAAATTGAATGTGTAGAACTGTTTTATATGGGAGTATATTTCCATTTATTTATTTTTTATTCATTTTACATCCTGAGTGCTGTCTCCCCTCTTGGTTACCATCTTTCACAATCCTTCTTCCCTTTCCCACATTCCCTTCTCTTCTGAGAGTGTGGAGCTCTACCCCTAATCCTAAATATACTCAACACCCTGGCAGAATAAATTTGAGAGTATCAGTCTAAATAGAAAAAAATGCTAGCCTTAAAGACAGTATGTCTTTCATTATCTAACATAGCTATGACTTTGCGAGTCACCGGAGGAAATACCAAGTTGTAAAGATAGAAATTATCTAGATAAAATTTCTTACTGTAGATGAAAAGTTGGATTTCTTTTATATATGTGTACAGTTATATTCAATATTATACCCCATATCCAAGCCAAGTGAGGGAAAATCTAAGTAATAGTAGACTATCATAGTGGGTATTAAAAACAACACATAGAAAATTTTGTTTTACTGGCTTAACTGGTATAACTCTATAAAAAAAGAGGGAAATGATAGATAGACAGACATACAGACAGAAATAGATAGATAGAGATCGATTTATAGATATTTAATAAATGTATACATATATTTATAATAGGTAAGATACCCTAAAAGCTGAGCAGCACATGGGAAAGCAATAGGATTATGGTGCAGCTTTAAATGTATCTAGAAGAATTCTAGAAAACATTAAGGTTTCCTGAGCTACAACTCAGTTTAGAAGACCCTTCCATAACATGAGTTTTAAATAACGCTGTATAGGTTTGTAATCAAAGATTCACCAAATTGTAAAAAAAAAAAAAAAAAAAAAAAAGTTGGTCAAGTATCTCACTGAGAGGAGAAATTAATAGATGTAATTGTTATTATTATAGAATGACAAGAGACTGGGCAGAGATATCACTAAAAATTTTGTTTTAATAGTTCTAATTTTGAATGAATGATGGACAAAATGTGCTCATTTCTACCAAGGCCTGTTCAAAACTATCAGTCACCACTATATTTATCTCTTTCCTATCGATCTTTATTCAGTCTTATGTCACAAACTAGGGAACTCTGAGACCCTTGAGCCACCAAAAGAGCCCTTTTTTAAACATCATAGACAAAAAAAAATCTTAGAAGTTTTCCAACTTAAACACACACACACACACATTCTTCTTTGTTTCCTATGAGGAAGCTCAACTGGAACACTCAATAAAGTGATAGTGAATCTTTAAATGGTCAGTACCATTGCTGAACACAATCCATGTGTCTTAACCTGAAACATGTTTCTGTAAGAGGCGAATATGCAAAGAAAAGCAATGAAAGGTATGTTTCTGCTAATTGTAGATATTTAAATGAGAGGGCAGGATAACAAGTGATACTATGGAATTGTTGCTAATATTTTAAGAATCAGAATAGTAATTTTATTATGTGTAAAATTATGCTAAATGGTAAAGGGTGTTTGTTGAAATATTTAGGAAGCATAATACACATGATTTATTGTAAAAGTGTGAGTTAATAAGTAATACAGATCTTACCTACAAATAGGTGTGCATTGTACATAATACATGTGGTAATTACAAGTATAAATGCATTGTACTATTTATTTATATAAATATATATTTTTGCATATGAAGAACGACAAAATAATTACAATTATTAAGTATAAGTTTTATATTTCAAAAAATTTACTGTAATGTGTTTGATAAGTATTACATAGTTGAGAGTTATGTGCTACTTTTCATTTTTAAAAGCATTAGAATATTTTATTAAGAAAATCAAAATAGAAATGTGTACTTTATTCTGTAAAAAGCAATGTTACCCAACCAGACCATCCTCCTAGTGCTCCCTGGGACAAAACCACCAACCACATGGAGTGAATAATTGCCCCAGCCTCATATGTAGCAGAGGATGGCCTTGTTGCACATCAATGGGAGGAGAGGCCCTTGGTCCTATGAAGGCTCCATGCCCCAGTTTAGGGAAATTCTGGGGCAGGCAGGCAGATGAGAGTGGGTGGGCAGATGGGTTAGCAAGTTATTATTGACTGAGATGTCAGAAGGGCGTATGTTGTTGGAGAAGAAAGTCAATTGAGGGCATGCTTTTGAAAGAATGTTTTTGTCCCTAGCTCCCTCCTGTCTTTTTCTATTTCTTAAACATGAGATGAAAAGTTTTATTGTAACTTATGATCCCTGCCATGGCGTTCTGCCTCACTACAGCTACCAAGAATATGTTCCAAAGTACATTAAAACACATGTCCCATCATGTTCATAGCAGCCTTATTTATAATAGCCAGAAGCTGGAAAGAAACCAGATGTCCTTCAGTAGATGAATGGTTACAAAAATTTACACAATGGAGTACTACTCAGCTATTAGGAACAATGACTTTATGAAATTCCTAGGAAAATTGATGTATATAGAGAATATCATGCTGAGTGAGGAAACCATTAGCAAAACAACAGACATAATATGCAGTCACTGATAATTAGATACTAGCCCCAGAAGATCTGAATACCCAAGAAACAAGTCACTGATCATATGAAGCTCAAAAAAAGAAAGGTCAAAAATGGAAGCCTCGGTCCATAGGGGAAAAAAAACAACAAATGTATAGCAGCCACTCAGAGTGGGGTCCATTAAAAAATTAATAAATAAAGAGCTAAGAAGATAGCATTGTGGCAATTTTTGGTATTTAAAAATCATTATGTCTAATCTATACACACTTAGAAAACTTTGACTATTTCCATGTTACATTTTGTTTGACATGTACTTTTTGCTTATGATAACTAGTAAAACTTCAATGCATGCTATCAAACTTTTAAAAAAAATCAAGTACTGAAAAAAATATGTTTATATAGTTTTATGCCAAAATGCTTTTAAAAATCTGTACATGCATCTTTTTCTCTTTTTAAAATAAAGTTGTAAGAAAAAAAAGAAAGAAGAAGAGCATTGTTACGTAATGAACTCTTCAAACCATGAGACAAGTAAATCCGTCCTCCCATTGTCTCTGGTATTTTTGTCACAGAGATGGAGAATTATTAATACACCTTTCTTATTAGAAATTGTATCTGAATTATATATCTGTAAGAAAAGTGGCACCACCATCTGCAATGTACCATATAAAAAGAATAATGGGTGTTTTTTTTTCAATAGGGAACCTTTCGGCTCCTGCTGTCTAGAGTGATAGCCAAGACTATCATGTAGTGAAGTACTCTGTTGAACAGCAACTTTTAGATTGAATGCTACCTTGTTTCGTTTTTTTCCCCTAGTGAGTAAACCAAAAGTTTCTTTGTAAAACAAAACAACCAAACAAAAACAGCAATGAATATTTTGAGGAAAGGCATGGGCGTATATACATGGCACAAAGATAATGAAATTGTTTTCATAGTGATGTAAAGTTCTATTGGGGAAAAATGAGAAAACATAACTTAGTTGGCTGATGGTAAAGAAAAGCAGAGAACTCTGGAGATGAGGGTCATAATGGATGATAACCAAGGAACTATTTACTATGAACATTCAGATGAGGTGGAGCCTATATAAGTAGATATTGCAGTTTGCCCATTGTGCTTATTTCAGGCTAATATCTAATGGCTAAGACACGGGTATGCTGGTAACCTCAGAAGGATCTAAATGTGAGGACCCACAGGGACTGCATGATAACTACAATGTGAGAAATGTTCAAAGCAGTCTGATTTATAATAGTCAGAGGAAACAAAAGCCAGATGTCCTTCAACACAGGAATGGATACAGAAATTGTGGTACATTTGCACAATTGAATAGTAGTCAGCCATTAAAAACAATGACTTCATGAAATTCACAGGCAAATGGATGGAGCTAGAAACTATTATCCTGAGTGAGGTAACCCAGTCAGAAAAGAATACAAATGGTATGTACTCACTGATAAGTGGATATTAGGAACAAAAGCTCAGAATACCCATGATAAAACTTACAGACCAAATAATGGTCAAGAAGAAGAAAGACCAAATTGAAGACCAAAGTGTGAATGCATCAGTCCTACTTAGAAAGGAGAACAAAAAATCATGGAAGGGTAAAGGGAAGAAGGGGATTGAGGAAGAGAGGAGGGGGAGAGGAAAAAAAGGTGGCTGGATCATGTGTGGGAAGAGACAATGAAGGGTCAGGAAATTGAACAGAAGTGTGTAGAAATGGGAAATGGGGAACAGGTGGTAGTCAGCAGAAAGTTCCAGATACCAGAAAAGCAAGAGGCTCCCAGGACCCAACAGAGATTACATTAGATGAAATACCCAACAAAGAGGAGAGAACCTATAGAAACCATATCCAGAGGTTAGGTAAGACATCTGGTTGAGGGATGAGGCC
This sequence comes from Micromys minutus, assembly GCF_963924665.1. Taxonomy (NCBI): domain Eukaryota; kingdom Metazoa; phylum Chordata; class Mammalia; order Rodentia; family Muridae; genus Micromys; species Micromys minutus. The sequence goes on along the minus strand of NC_137969.1, from coordinate 183,915,466 downwards.
AGCCACCCTTCTCAAAATTTTAACCCAGAATTGCTCCTATCTAAAGTAAATACAGGGAAAAAGAGTGGAGAAGAGACGGAAGGAAAGGCCATCCAGAGACTGCCCCACATTGGGCTCTATTCCATATGTAGCCACCAAACTTAGACACTACTTCTGATGTCAAGAAGTGCTTGCGACAGGGACCTGATATGGATGTCTCCTGAGTAGCTTGGTGAGAGCCTTACCAATACAGATGGGGATGCCACCAGCCAACTATTGGACTTAGTAGGGGCACCTCAGTGTAGGAGTTAGGGAAGGACAATGATCTGAAGGAGTTTGCATCACCATAGGAAAAATGACAACATTAACCACCACCACCCCGAGCTCTCAGGGACTAAACTGCCAACTAACCAAAGAGTACACATGGAGAGACTCATGCTTCTTGCTGCATATGTAGAGGATGACTTTTTATGGCATCGAAGGGAGGGGAGGCCATTGTTCAGGTGAAAGCTTGATGCCCCAGTGAAGGGGAATGCCAGGGCAGGGAGGGGGAAGAAGTGGGTGGGTCGGGGAGCACCCTTGTGAAAGTAGGGGGAGAAGGGTGATGGGATAGGAGATTTTGGACAGGAAACCTGTAAAGGCAATAATATTGAAACATAAATAAAATAGCTAATAAAAATGTCTTTTAAAACTATGAGAAAAAAGATGTGAGAAAAAGTTTTAAGTTCTGATGTCACAAAACCAAAGTTATATACTATATTGGAAAAAAAACAATAGTTCAGGTAAAAAATGAAGTAACAACAATTATTTTAGAATGAACTCCAAATCTCTGTGTCACTTCGACTACTTGGCTTGAATTAGTATTTTATGGAAACTAATGTAGAGATTCTTCTTCCTTCAATCAGGAGAGATATTACCTAGGTACTGCCATGAACTTAGAGCATGTACGTTTGACAGAGGTGTAGATATGAAGAAGGAAAGGGAGACTGAAGTTCTCCAACATGAACTTATAGTAACTAAGGATGAGAAAGAGAAGCATGCAAAACTGAAAGCCCACCTACTAATGCTACCAGCCCTGAGAACTTTTCCAGATAGAACTCTTGTCTCCTGAAATGAAAATGGTGGAGATGCCCCAACTGTGAGCTTTCTACAAGCAGAATGAGTAGGAGAAGGATGACTATTAAGTTAACCTGCCTGCAGGTTGCATCTTCTTTAACTACATTAAGGCCTCATGCAGAAAAAGCCAATTGCTCTTTCTCAGGACATAAATTTAGATATCATATTACTGCTTTTCCACTCCTCTGTACATATTTTTAAATATTGAGGATGAAATGAATAAATGTTTTAGTTTTGAAAATCATCTTGAGTATATAATTCTCAGTGTAATACATTTTTAATTAGAATTAATACAGGAACTGTATATTTTTATTTAATCAACGGGAGATGTGACTACAGAAGAATGTGATTGATTTTATTTAATCAGTATCTTTTTAATATTAAATAGAATACACAGAACAGATAATTAGTTTAAAAGATGCATTTGCCTTCAGGGAACTTATTAAGTTCAATTTAATATCAAAGAATTTTAAAATCCTATTACTCTTAAGTATGCTTTAGGATAATTTTGCCTTTATATTTTCTAATATATAATCATTTTCAATTGACAATTTAATCCAGATTGTCACAGGTTGAAGAAAAATCTTTGGTAGAGATTATTGGGAGTTTTAGTTAGTTAAAATATTATAGGCATAGAATACTCAAATTATGAGTTTCATCTGTTATCATAAGACTAATAAGAAATTAAGAAAATTAAGCCTTACACTTACATATGAAAGTTTCTATCTTTAAGATATTGCTTTATCATTTAAAATGTCATCTAACCCATTTTTAAGATCAGAAAGTAGCATTTTATTAATTAAACAATTATCACTCCAAATTAGAATTAGACACATGCTTGTTTGCTACCCAAAGCTCATTATCCAAGTTACAGAAAAAAAAAATTGTTGTGTTTGCTTTTTTTGTTGTTGTTGGCAACCCCAGATGTATAAACATGGTCATGAAATCGCCTATTATACAGAGGTTTAGGTTTGATTCTCAGTACAAAATTCACAAAAACACACATGAGAGATAGGCAGAGACAGAGACAGAGAGACAGAAACAGAGTTACTTTTATAAATAACTCTCCATTTTTATCTTTAAATATTAATGAAGAATTTTTAATATGCAGAAAAAATTTAAAAAATTAAAATACTGTTCAAGGTCAATATGGATTAATTCAAGAGACCTTTTATTGCAGAAGTATTCTAACAGTACACAAAATTATTTTAAACTGCTTTCTCTCTTCTATATATAACCATGTATCTCTGGTATTAAAATATAAAAGTTAAAGAATATTTGAAATAAAAATAAATATAAAAAGGAGATAAAAATCAGAATAGAGAAAAATGCTTACATAAGGGTATATGGTTTTAGGTAGAGGATTGAAGTTCATTTTCTCTCACACATGAGAATAAACTATATCTGAGCATACCTAATTTATAAAAACTAAATACAGCTTGTTTTTCAAGAACTATTTTTTCATATTCCAATTTTATACTATCAGTTTTATATGTTGTAGACTGTTACACATCCAGACTCAGACACACAAGCAATAACAAGAATTTAATCAATGTGATGGAACCATTACTGCTGTACTTTAATAAAGAGTGTCAAGTCAAAAATGGTAAATTATATTTTCTATAAATACTGTTATGTCTAATAAAAATCTAATCATCAAAAATACAAATTCTAGAAACCAAATATAGTAAGGAATTTTTTGAAAAAAAGTTCTCATCATAAAATATTCTTATCATGGCTACCTCTTCTTTTCTTCCTTCTCTTCTTATTTCTCTTCTTTCTCTTCCCCTCCTCTCAGTTCCTCTCCACTGGGGAAGACTCAGTCTCTTGCCTAATCACTTCTATTTTAAATTTGACCAAAGTTAAATTTACAAGCTTGTATTTACAGGAAGGTAACAGCAAAAATATTTTTATTTGTCCTGGGGAAATCAGTTAGCAAAATATTTGATAGATGCAAATGTGAACCTAAACTCCAGCCTCAGAACCCACATCAATATCTGGCGTGCTGACATGTTATTTTAATCTCAGCTTCAATAAGGTGCATATAGACAGATACCTAGAGTTAACCATCCAAGTAGCCTGGCAAAGTTGGCAATCTCCTGGCAAGTGAAAGACCTTGCGTTAAAATATATTTTTTTTCCTGAAATCAAATGTAAAAGCAACACTATATGAAATGAGCATGAAAAAAATAACATTATGTGCACTGTGCAGGTTGTGTTTAGGAACATATCTGGATATACATGTACATATTTGTACATAATTGTAGTTAAAGAAAGGCCATAAATTTCAAGAAGAGCAAGAAGGATATTAAGAGGATTTGAAGGGAAGAAAGGAAATGGAGAAATGATACTACCTCATTTAAAAAACTTAGTGTTTTAGCATATTTTACTTTTATTGAGTCTCCTTTTATTTTGATCTCAAAGTGTTTTATTTTACTATGTTCTCATCTTGTACATTTAAATATCCTAATGAAAATTTGAAATACAAGGGTTTCAAAATTACATATGTACCTGCACACAGAACATGCACAGAAGCACAGGTTTTGCTGTATTTAACTCTTTCTACCATTAATAAGCATATAAGACTTGTGTTTAATGAAAAAGAACCTATGTCTGTATCACTTGAGTCTAATGGGAGAGAAAGAAAGAATGATGTTTGAGCAATAGAGAAAAGAGAATCCTCTTTTCAAAGCTAATGGGACAGATTGATACCTATATACTCCATATCCATAGGACATTTATTATGTCGATGATAATAGTTACAGTCCAGGCTTAATTTTCTTTTCATCATCTTTTGGAAAAAAACATTGAAGACAGAGCAAATGATAGAAATCATTCTGGACTTTTGTCCATCTGAATACCCACTGATCTCATGCCTAAGCATTCTCTAACCAGGTTTAAGTCCAGCTCGGGATTCAGTTTAGGTACAATTCAATTGAGTCAAAATTTACACTGACTGCCAGTCAACCTTATCATGGACTTTCATTATGTGCTTGTAATTAATTGGGCCCAGCAAACAATATCAGTACTGAGTTATAGTCTCTTTTTCCAAGACCATATAATTAGAATATAATTACCCACAGGATATCAGGATGATGCAGAACCTTTCCTCTAAATGCGCCCTCATTAGGAAATAAGTCTCAATGTACATTTATTCAATCAGTGTGAATTAATTAAAATGTTACTGAAATAAAAGAGGGTAGCAATAAAGAGTGGCTGGCATCTATTAAGAGACTATCACTTGAGATCTGCATGCACAAATTGTGTTCAAATCCATTTAGCATGAGTAGGAACTTTGGCATGTAGTGTGAGGTACAAGTGCAATACTCTGAAGTCTGACTAAACAAATTTGTGTGTATATTTGAGTTTTAAAAGCATTTATTAGAGAGTGCCTAAAATATATTTAATGTTTGGGTAAGCTTTTAGATACTACATTGTTTCTCTGAAAATCCTAAAATGAGCTTGAATGTATTTGATGTGCAAAATCATTTTAATTTTAAAGTGTCTTGCCAACTACTTTTTACATCTACATTATAAATGAGGATATTAAAATAAATATTTATACATGTGAAGTTTATTAAATAATGGTAAACAATGCTCAGACTTATGAAAGTACAAATTATTTTTGTATTTTTAGAAAATACCCAAACCCCTTAACCTAGCTTAAGCTATTTTAATACCATATTTTCTTTAAGATGAACATATGTATGCACCTAAGAATATATTCTTTTTAAAACTATGCATATTATATCATACCACACATTCAGATTATATAAAACATGGTAAAAATAGTAAATGCATAAGAAATCGCTGGGACATGTGATACTTTTCACAAAAAAGTATGAATTTGTATGAAATTAATCTACCTATAGTTTATTTTCATGTTTCTCTAATACAAGTGTTATGTTCCACTTCAATAACATTGTATCAAATAAATAATTGATCATTATATGACTATTCCAAATTTTAAAAGCACAACTCCATATATAGAAAATAATTTCAAAGATCTGTGTGTAATAAATTAGATATGTTTGGTTTTTTGAAAAAAATAACTGATAAATGGATTTAAAAATAAATTTTTATAAAACTGAGCTCTGTTATTAGAATTTGACATCCATCCTAAAAAACATGCCTATACTTCTTTTCAGTGGTAAGTTTGAATCAACAGTAGTTTAGATTGCTATTTTTCATATGCTCTTTATGTGTACACGCCAATTACAAGCTTGCAAGTAATCATTTAATTTTTCAAGAGTATTTATTCCATAATATTATATGTGTGTATATACATATGTATGTTATAAATCCATGTTTTGCTTATATTCTAACATAATATTATTTCCAGATATTACACGTATCTTGTTAGAAATGAATAATGCAATAACTCTGGTTGGTAGCTTAGTCCCTGGAAGCTCTCAGCAGTCCCCTTAGTGACGCTGTCATTCTTATGGGGTTGCAATCCCCTTCAGCTCCTTCAATCCTACCCCTAACTCTTCCACAGGGGTCTGCGGGCTCAGTCCCATATTGTATCTGCATCTGTCTCTGTGGATGGGTGGGGGGGTGCATCCTCTTAGAGGCAGAGGGTAAGGGAAATGGGATGGTGTGCTAGTGGATGGGGACAAAGAGGGGGAACGTTTGAAACGTAAATAAATAAAATAATTAATAAAAAAGAAAAAAGGGAAACCTAGATGCACAGTAACAATTGCAGGTATAGGCGAAATAATAATCAGGGGAAACAATTTGAAAAGCACTAATGGATTGTAGAGTTTTGTATAGCTCATCCAAATGAAGCTAGAAATACCATGACAGTTGACAGACTGTCTTGCTGTGATAAAACACCTTGATCAAAAGTAGCCTTGGGAGGAAAAGGTTTATTTCAGCTTACAAGTCTCATGGAGCATTCCATTACTTAGGGAGGCCTAAATTTGGAGTCAGGAACTGAAGAGGAAGCTACAGAAGAGAGCTGCTTTTTGCCTTGCTCCTCATGACTTGGCTAAGCCTGCTTTCTTATACAACTAAGAATCAGCTGTGTAGGGTGGGCTCTCACATATCAATCTTAAATTAAGAAAATACTCAAGTACACATGGGGGTGGCATGGCACCAACTGTATATGTAGCAGAGGATGACATTGCCTGGCATCAATAGGAGAAGACGCCTTTGGTCCTGTGAAGGCTCATTTCCCCAGTGTAGGAAAATGCCAAGTTGTTGAGGTGGGAGTGGGTGGGTGCAAGAGGAATCATCTTCATAGAAGATTGGGGAAAGGATATGAGAGAGGAGGAAACCGGGCTAACATCTGAAATGTAAATACATAAACTATCTAAGAACAAAAAAGCAGAAAATAATCTAGAGGCCAAATTGGTGGGGGTAGCTCCTTAGAGGTTTCCTCTTCCCAAATGCCTCTAGATTTGTCAAGTGTTAAAAATCAAGCTAAACAACAATAAGAGCAAAACACCAACTAACCAGGAATGAGTGTGTGTGGCGGGGGGGGGGTGGTGTATAGTTAAAGGTCTTACTGTCTAGACTTGACAGCAAGGAGAGGGTCTAGAGACTTCAACAGAATTATTGCAATCCGCAGGTAAACAGAAACACTGGTTTTCATAGGCAGTGGGATAAATTCATTTGTCCTTATATTTGAAAAAAAAATGGAACTGAAAACCCAACATAGATATGAAAACAGAAGAAGGAATGGACATGGGTCCTTTTTAAATTGTCCATAACAGTAAGAAACATTAAGTCCACAGATTATGTGAATAAGGCATGTGGATACATGTTTAATGGCTTTGAGGAAATCTGGTTTGGGTTGCATTCAACGTTTTACACTCAGGTGGTGGCAGTGATACAAAGCATTATCTTTAATGTCATTAGATCTCATCCCGTCTACTCCTCCTTGGTAGGAGACAAGCATAATAGAGAATTTCATATTCCTGGACTCCTTTTAGACATGGTTTATGGAAAGCTTGCCTTGTCAGTGTTAAGCTAGGACGTCATTTTCATACATATTAGATAACGATGGACAATTTTAGAAACTGCATGAATTTATAAAAGATGGCTTTTTGTTTTTGGGTACCGTAATTAAGATATTACTCTGGTTTGAAAACTTTAATATTTATTATTTAAAACTGTTTTTTCTTTTCTATTTATCCAATGTTTGAACACTCTTCTTTTAGGAAAATTCCTTTAATAGTGATCTCATCAAGAAATTAATATTTAATTCATGTGCATTATTTAAAGATAGATATTTAAGTTTCTTTCAAGTGCCCCATTTAATCACACAACAATCTCGACACAGCTGATGTTCTAACAAGAGTGACATGAAATTACATCATAGACTTCATTATTATGTGTGATTCCATGTGTCCTGAGATTTTCCACTAGTCCCTAATATCTAGGGTCATATAACTATATTTAATCAGGGCACCCTTAACAAGCAAAAATATTGCTACAGGCTCTTAGAACAGGTTTTACTCATTACTCTTTTCAACATTATGTGCTTGAACATGTTCTCCTTACCAGAAAACCTCAGAGTAATTTTATGACCCAAAAAGACTTGTGTAGAAATTTCACGAAAGAAATCAATCAAAGATTAGACATGGATTTTTTACATTAAGTTTGATTCGTTTTTTTTTGTTGTTGTTGTTTTTGTTTTTTTGCTTTGTTTTTTTCAGCATCCAGAATTAAGAAAACTTGTTAGTTTTGTTTCTTCTTCTACAAACAGCATTGTGTCCTTCCCTTTGAATGCTGTTCTCCAGGGATCTAGGACACTTTATTAATCCTCCTATGCACTAGACAAAGGTCAGTTGCCCTGGGTGCTTACTCTGCATTACTCTGATACTGGTGCACTTTGGCTTACCTTCTCCTTCCCAATTTCCCTCTTTATCTTTAAGCACTCTAGGCATATGCTTCAACTGTGCCAATATGTAATAGATGATTGTTTACTGTCCTTTATCAATAAAAACAACTGCAATTGCTATTTTCTTCATGTCATACAATGAATATTCAGCTATGCAATACATCTAATATTTTTGGGATGTACTACTTCCTTGTATAGTCACAGAATTATTACTATGTTTGGCAATACGGAAATGATCTGTACCTATAAGCCATCACCCTGGAGACTATTAAGTATTGTTTTTAAATGCAGCACAAAATGAAGCCAGGCTTCCGTGTTGCACTGACAGTTTCTGGAACACAGGGGCAATGCCTCCCATTGCCATATTTTGATTTCAGAGTTTATATACAAATAAAACTCTGAAGTAATTCTCTAGGTAAACATTATCAAGCTTGGATCTTTTATTTCCTTCTAAAGCTACTAAAATCTTTGAGTAAAGAAAATACCACGGTTAAATTTGTAACATTTAGGGGAATAAATTTTTTCTTGTAAAATATTATTATGAGCATACATTTTTAATTCTAACTTACTTGGGTATAAATTTACTCACTTTCTTGCTATGTACTGTGTTTCTATATTTCCTACCTTAAAAATTGTTGGAAATGACTTGTAGAAGAGCCTAAATCATCTATTAGTAGATAATCTCACATTCTTATTTGTGAATCACAGGCACATATGAATTTTTAAAATTTCATTTGCATTTACTTTGAGATTTTTATCTTGTTATGGTTTTAAATCTCCTTTTGAGATGTTTATGTATGGGTGCATATTTTTGATTTCCATTTGATTTTTATCTTCATCAAACTTTCAAATTATATTTTATTGGCACTGTGTTTTGGCTTTTCTATGAACTGTGATAAACTTACTATAGCACAAATTTGTTTCCTTAAAAAGAGTTATAACTGGCTCTGTGTACAATTAAATTTCAAGTAGAAACTATCATACAAACTTATACAAATATTGTTATAGTCCTATTAAAATAAACACAAAATCAGAATCCATTGGGTCTATTAGGTAGAAACAAATATAATTGGGCATAGATAATGACTCTTATATTAAGAAATGGCATTGTGTGTGTGTGTGTGAGAGAGAAAGAGATAGATAGAGAGAAAGAGAGAGAGAGAGAGAGAGAGAGAGAGAGAAGGAGAAAGAGAGAGGTCAGCATACATATGAGTTTCTCATACTATAGCAAATTTAGTCTAACCAGGAGGATATAGAATTATGAAGCTAGCCAGAACAATGAAGTAAAATTTGGTCCATTTCACAGGTATAGACAATATGAAAATTACACAATAGCATTCTGTGCTGTCCTTATGATACAACTGTTAGTATTATATATGAAGAATATGCCTATCCAGAAACAAATGTAGACTTATTTTATATATGTGATATTTCTCTAATGTGCTTTACCTCCCATTGGAATTTAAATGCTACTATTTTATTCTGACCATCTTAAAAATTAAATAAATACAAAGCAACTTTCCTTTGTGAATAATACCATGAAACTGAATGTTTTAGAGTTTCAAAATATAGAAAAAATGAGATCCCCTTTGCCTATCATTACCATGATGACAATTATGAATTGACCTATAATGAATATTAATTAAATGAATATTAAGTAATGACACTGATGAAACATTTATTGAGAACTGACAATGTACTTTATCCCCATTCTTTTGACAAAGGAAAAAAAAAGCTGAAAACTGCATGGGTACAAATCATCAAATCATAGGTAGGTTATGCAGAAAATTTTTAGGAAATACTTGAGTTCTGTGGCTGTAGCCCAAGGGGAAAGAGGTAAGTCAGAAAGAAGAGCAAAGAATCTGAAACAGTATAAAAAGTAGAATGTGAAGCTCAGAGCAGCAAACTCCAACCTCAACCAAGTGTTCACACCTCCCCACCACACACTACCTCTATGGAAGCTCAAGAACTGGCGTAAGGAAGTTACAGACGGTTCACAAGTTTGAGAGTTGTAGAGAATTCAGATGCATCCCTCCTCGTAGCACTGGCTGATGTTCACCATTGGGGTTGTTATTATTAATTCTCACTTGTGTGAGGTAAGTGATAGGTAGACGCAAAAAGATCCCATAATAACTGAGCTGTGAAGAAGACTCGCACACCATATTCACTGCCTAACAGACCTTCTGACATTCTGTGGAGTAGTGACTGAGCTTAACACATGCTCCAAGGAAGACTTCACATACCCTATGCTATTTAAGATGTAATCACCATATTTACAATGTATAATTTAGAAGGCTTAAAATTGTGGAAGAGTAAGAGAGATCGGAAGAGGAGAAGTTAATATGGCATATGGTTCTCTGAGGGTGTTATACGTAGGACTACGTAGATGGCTGCTGCAGTAACACCATAATTGGCCACATTACAGAGTTAGCAGTGAAGGAGAGAGAGAGGTAAAAGCAGAACCATTTTACTCAAAGCTAAGGAATATTCTTAGATCCTAAATCACTCAAATAATTTGCTTTTACTTTATATGATCTAAGAAGCGTCACTAGTTATTCTGTTGGCACTTGTATAAACTTCTTTATTAAAACTTGTTAAAACTTGGTAATATATATATATATAATATATGTATATATATTATATATATATGTAATTATTCCACAGAAAAGCCTTAGTTGTTCAAATGGATAGCAAAAAAATCTTTACACACCAAGAAAACTTTGACTATTTCCAGGTTGCATCTTGTTTTACATGTACTTTATGCTCATTGTTACTGGTGGGATCTTTATCACACTATCATACCTTTAAAAAAAAAAGTACTGACAAAAATGTATTGTATAATTTTATGCAAAAAATGCTTAAAATCTGTACATTTATCTTTGTTTTGTAAAATAAAGTTGTTAAAAAAATAAAAAAAGAAAATGCTAAATAGATCAATTTATAACATGCATTCTCTTATTGTTAATGGATACTGCTTTGATTATGCATTGCTGTGATATGTTTGAGTTTAAAGGGAGATGAGATAATCATTTAAAGCCAATTTAGAATTAAAAATTAATTATACCTGCCAATGTTGGTGTCTATTTCACAAATATCTCATCTACTATGGTCCTGTGGTGCAGATGGGAGTAAAGTGCAGAAAAAAGAAATCCCTGTAGAACAGAGACATTTCTAGAACAGAATAGTACATGGCAGTGATATCTTGCACTTTTGAGGAGAAGTCAAGTGAGAGTGGCCTTTTTGAAGATTTCCACTAAGCAGTTACTCCTAACATAATAAGGAATGAGCAAAGTGGTATCCACAAACATTACTTACATTAGATATGCTCTTTTAGAGAAATTATGTTGTTATTCCTCATAGAAATTCATAATAAATGGAAATATATGTAATTATATGTATTTAATTATTAAGGCAGCATGTCACATGACATATCTAGTTTTGTTGCAGAAATAAGAAAAAGATCTACTTAACACAGATGTTATTTATTATAAGGTTATATTATATTACTGAACTAAAGATTTAAAATATGTCTTTTTAGATTTTATAAATATTTAGTTACTTTTGCAATTAAAGCTTAAAATTTAAATTTTAAGTTCCAGAGCAATCCTAATAGTAACAGATGATATGAAATAATAATTTTTTAATCCGGGGCATATTTTATAGAAATGTTTCTGAACTAACACGTCATGCTCCATTTACCGAAGAGAGATGTTATTACCTCATTTGGTAAAATTACAAAATAAATGTCAGAACCTACATGCATATGACTCACTGTGCATGGTCTAGACTTGCCTCTTTACTTATTCTTCTGCCTGTAAGAGTCACCACTTGTTTAAATGGTAATTTAGGTCTTTAACTCTTCTTATATTTCAGTTGTGTATGTGGTATTGAGCTTTATAATTAGTATCATGTATTTTCCTGATAAATGATAACACAATACCTAAATACAAATATATATATATATATAAAACATATACATATGCTTCAAATGCCTATTTTGGTCTCTTGGTCTTTTGAATTGTATTGTTTGCTTATTGATGATTTTATATTACACATATACAATCATTTATAATATGTGTGTGTGTGTGTGTGAGTGTGTGTGTGTCAGCCATTCTGATCATTCTGAAGAAAATGGCATTCTCTTATATCACACTTGAACAGCAGCGTCTTGTTAAATATTCTGTATACTACTATCCCATGCTACTTTATTCCCACTCAGTCTTCCAGATCTCTTCTTTTCTAGAAGTTTCACTGAGTGATCTGTGACTGATGAAGTAGCTGTGTCCTTCTTTTATACTCCTTTGTTTTTAACACCACTGAAAAGCTATCCACATTCCCAACCATTACACTGAGTAATGGTTCTAATAAAGAAGACTCTAGGCTTCCAGTTTTAAAAAAAAAATATTCTAGCACCAATATTGAGAACCACAAAGTAAGTTCACCCAGCTCCCCTCAGTCATCATTATTAAAGAGTAATCAGTGGAGCAAGTTCTTGCAGTTATTCTGGGTAGTGTTAGGAGCAGCCTCCAATAAACCATTCTCAGAGTATCTCCATGCACTCCCAGAACCGTGACTGCAGATTTCCTTCATCTGAACCAATCCGACATAATGTTACGTCTGAACTTCTGGTTTCTGCTATAACATTCATCCAGTTATCCTTGCTTTGTAATGTTGTAAAGATCTTTTGATCATCCATGTCACTGTCCCATATCAGATATCTTTTCTCTGTGATTAAAGTTACATGTGACACAGATAGCAACTTCTAATTTCACTAAACAAAGCAAATCATAAATCAACTTTTCATATTAAATGAACTTAACTTTTTGACAAGGTAATGGCATCCTTCATTCTCACGGCCCATTTTGCAATGGGGAGCTTAAACATGTGGATATTAAATATAATGGGAAACCTTTTAGCCACCAGAACCACTCCAGTAGAAAACATTGACAGTTTTGAATGGTGGTAAGGCTATAGAATGTTATTTCTGATAGGGGAAATACTAACCATAAACAAACAGCATGTCAATTGTAATTAAACTTTTTGCACTTAAGAGATTATACCAAAGAGAAATGAAGTCATAGGCCCCAAACAGTCACTTTTATTGTCAAGAGATGAGGGCTGGTAACTACATAATGCTGGGTACACTAAACAATACCAAAATGTGTCTTGTAGGAGGGTGATCGCTATACTCTGTGCATCTAATTTCAATAACAAGGACTTCAACAAAAAAGCTAAGTGATGATTACATACCAGGAGCAATTTTTACTTCTTTGATATTTTGTATGGGGTGACAGAGATGACATGAGTGACCATGTCACAATATCTAAGTTCAACACTTTGGGCTTCAGGAAGGCTACAATCTCAAAATTCTATTATCATAGACAATTAAAGTGAATGAATTGTCCAATAAAGGAAATCAACAATAAAAACCAACTTAGCTAACTTTTATTTGATTTAAGACCCACTAGTTTTTTTTTAAAATAAATACTAAAATGTTATAGCAGATAATCCTGTAAATTCTTTCCTTGGATGATCATGAGGGTCCACAGGTTAGTAAGGTTAATGTCTACTAGTTTGTACAGTTTACTCAATTTTATAGGCTGGACAACATTTGATTTAAAAGATGAACCTTTAAATAGTTAATGAATATAATATCCAATGTATTTATTCGATTATACAAAAATAACCTTTCATTTTTGATTTGCATGAAAGAAGAAACCCTAAGACAAAGTATTATCACCTGCTTTGTTAACACACACGTGACTGCTAAGTCTTGAGAAAACAGATGTACTTTGAGGAAATAAAGGGACAAATAGAGGAGGAGGGATTGGAGAAAAGATCAATCAGAGACGGCCTCACCTAGGGATCCATTCCATATGCAGCCACTAAATCCAAGCAAGTATGCTGATGCCAAGTAGTGCTTACTGGCAGGAATATGAAATCGATGCCTCCTTAGAGGCTTTTCCAGAACCATACTGATACAGAGGAGGAGCTCGCAGCTAACCATCAGACTGAACAAGAGGATCCCAATGAAGAAGCTAGAGAAAGGACTGAAGGAGCTGAAAGGGTTTGCAACACCATAGGAAAAACAAAAGATTAACTAACCAAACCTACCACAGGTCCCAGGGACTAAAATACCAACCAATGAGTTCCCATGGAGAGACCCATGGCTCCAGAAGCATATGCAGCAGAGGAGAGCATTTGTCCAGTGGAGGCTCATTTTCCCAGTGTAGGGGAATGCCAAGATGCTGAGGTGTGAGTGGGTGGTTGGGAGAGGAGGCACCTTCAGGGAGGAATGGGAGGAAAAGGGGTGATGGAATTGGGGGAAGGGAATAATATCCCGAAATGTAAATACAGAGAATATCCAATAAAAACAGAAAGAAAATTACAAGCAATTAAATTATCCTTGATTTCCAGAGTCTTATGTGTTTTGCAAAAGATGGAGTGGGTTGATCCATTTAAGCACTTTTTCTTACCTTAGAAGACTGTTTTGAATTCCAATAAGGAATTCTGGTAGTTATTTAATACATGAGAGCTATTTCATATTTGCCTCTTAGAATGTGGACCCAGCAAGCAGCTTAGAGATGGGGAAAGGAGCAGGATTGTAAGAACCCCACTAGGACATACAATCCCAGCCCCCCAATTGTCCAAGTCACATGGGGTCAACCAGAACCACGGTATCATAGTAAGTGTGAAAACTGTGACAAAAGTAACAAGACCCAAGTGACACACCTGTCACCATCCAGGTGGCAAAGATGCTGAAAGAGTGTCTCAAGAAAAATCCAAGACCGAGTGAGACATGATGACAGTGATTTAAATGTAGCTAAGGATTTGCTTCAGACAGGAACATAATTCTGAATAAACCATATTCTAATGATCCAATAGCAAACATTGAGATATATACATCATGATGGATACCACATAAATATTTGATGATTAAAAATAACTTTTAAGAATCAAAAGTCTCCAAATGCAGGAATGGAGATTTGCCTCCATTGTGGAAGGAAGGAATATCCTAACACATGCTGTCAAGCCTTTAACTGCCCGAGAAATGACTGATAGAAGAGCTGCTACTCATGGTTGATAGTATGTGACAGAGCCTGGTCTGAATGTGAATGGTTCTCATTGAGCAGGATATCCCACAGAAAAAATCTTAATGTTACAAAACCAAAGACCTTTTGTTGAAATTAAAATATGATCTCAAAGATGCATTTAAATCATCAAAATTACAATATTTTGTAGAAAGAAAAAGTTAACAAGTAAAATTCCTTCATTACTCCAAGTGCTTAAGAACAGAGAAAAATACTTTATAATATAAAGTATTTTATGACTTTCAACATTTCTAATTAGTCTCTTTTATTTTATATATATATATATTTATATAATCTTAAATATAATATATACTATATTAATTTATGTAGATTTATATAATCTATTATTATTTATATTTAACAAGTATTACACTGGAAAATATTAAAATTAATTACTTCTATCCTCAGCAGTTGAAGATAATTCTTTCTTTCTTTTAGCAATTCAACACAATAAGGAGTTTATAATAACTTTGTATATAAAAGTATTCTAAAAAACTATCCGAATTTTGCATAAAATCACAAAAATGAATTATAAGTGGGTGAAAACTGAGTAATTTGATTAACTTATCAGTTGACCTTTACAAAAGTATTTATGTAACACATTTAATGTTTTTGTTCTATTATATAAAAACAAAGTTCTAGCCATTTAATTCCTAGATTGCTTTTGAAGAGAAGTGATGTGTGTTACAGATATAATGTAGTTTGTTTTATGAAATAACTTTTAATTCACTAACAGTTAGTTTTCTGAAATTGAACTTTGTCTTTGAATACTTGTTTGCATCCTTATTTAGACTGTTCATAATTACTTCTCTACATATTTTTTTATTTCTATATTTACTTAATAGGTAAATAATCTGCAGGTAGGAAAATTTATTGTTCAGTAATTTTTAAAAAACCGCTAGTAAGAATGCATAACGTATTTCAAGGTAGCCTCTGGCCTAAAAGAGAGACCTCAAAATTTAGACATAGAATGTATATTCCTTGCAAAAATGCCCACAAGAATAACCTCATTCTCTGGGAAGCTACATCTATAAAGTATGTAAAGTGTAAAAGCATTCTGCCCATACAGTTTCTGGTAAGTTCAGCATGACTAAAAGAAAACAACGGAGTCTGCGTCAATTTGAGCATCCCTTACCTCATCGTGAATGCACATGAGAAGAGGATGCTGTGAGCAGAGGTTTCTGCTCTGCACTGATATGTGGGTTCGGCTGACAGGGTTCTTCCTTAAGTAATGAATATTTACTTCCAGAAATACTCATTGGTATAGTGTTCCAGTTTCTCACAGTATGCACAAGTGAAACCCGAATGATAAAAAGGAACTCACCAATACAACTGGACAGATTGTGGTGGGTGGTAAAATATGGTCCTTCAAAGGTCCACAGTCACACTCAGGCTTCAGATGAGAAGCACATTTATTGTGCAGCTGGGGAAGGAGAAAGGCAAAATATCAAACCTACATGACAACAGCATCCAGGGAAAAGTGAATTACAGACAAGATACAATATTATATTAAAAGTATATTAGGATAATTATAAGAACAGTCTCAGACACTTACTGAAATTTTTACACTAAACAACCCTGCTTTCTTTTAGCAACACAATTAATTTATTGCCAACTACAGTGTCTCCTTGCTTATCCTTCAATATAATCTTGAAACCACTGTGCACTGTGGATGCTTCTTTTTTTTTTTTTTTTTCTTTTTGACCCTCATGTTTTCTCAAAGTCATTCCAAAGTGCACAGCTCAGTATGGGGCATAATTGATCCCATCATTAGTTTTAACTTTGTAATTCAATATGTAAATGTAACCTGAGATTCATCTCAGTAGGAGCAGGATATAAATAAAAGAAGATGATTATGATTATAGAAGTGGATCTTTATATTGTATTTATCAGCCCGACATTAGGTTAACATGTAATCATATAATGTGATATTTATTTTACAATGGGTATGAATCTTAGCTGATATTTCTATCAGCCTTTAAAGTGTAAGTATAGCAAATAATAAAGTAGTGATGTTTTGAAATTAAGGATACGGTCTTTATGAAAGATTTGATGAAAATAACTCTCACTCAAAGATATTCCGAAATTTCTCCCTTCAATACTTGATACTGATTTAGTGTATAATATTCATATGTCAAGTGTGTTGTTAAAAAATTAAAAACGACAGTTTTTTTTTTTTTTTTTAGTTTCGGTTTATCCACTCATTTCAGAAGGTCACTCCATTTAAGCTTTAGCTGTATTAACTCCCCATATAAGCAGTTAATTAGCCACTGGGCTTAAGCTCATTGTTGATTTAATGGTGGTGATGGAACTGCACTGATGGAGGATTTGTGCTGGCCTGTACTCTCCAGCGTTTGTCATATAGAGGCCCTGCTTTAGAGTTCAAGTACTTGTGCTATAATTCCTGCCCATTAGGCTGCATTATACAAAATAAAAGTATTTTTACACATCTGTCTACAATTAACAACTCCTTCTCACAGTAGCACATAAACTTCTCTATATAAATGCAGGTCGCGATTCCTCTTAGGCACTGATAATATTTGCCAAATGATAAAAAGAATTAGAGACAAAGAAGCAAATGAATCCTTGTATAAAATAGAATCAAATAAGCCTATATTCTGCCTGGGCAATACAACTATAACTTCCTTAAAATACCTCTAAATATATTATTGGTTTAGTGAAATTGTTCTCATAAAATAAATATGATTCTGTGTACATAGATTAGGTAACAAGGTGTCAGGGATGAGGTAAAAATGCTCCCACATAAATATGTAAAGATAAAAATTTTAACTCCTGATATGAAGTGGAAATGAACCTTTTCTGCAAGTACATCCTATGTTAATATACTCAAGCCAGAATATAATCATGCTGGATGTGTCTGGCCCTTGACTTAAAGCTCTATAATGAGACAGAAATCTGGACAGGAAATACTGATACAGATGGAAGGCCACATGAGATAATCTAGGCTGGGATATTAATGTTGTCTTTACAATGCAAGCAACACCAGAGATTTCTAGAAACTACCGAATCTAGTAGAAGTCAAAGGGTTCATCCCTAAATGCTTCAGAGGACTAATGTCCTTACTGACACTGTTATGTTAAGTTTCTTCTCTTTCAGGATTTAAGAGAATAAATTTATGTTGTCTTTAACCACTTAGTTTTTGTCATTTTGTTATAGTGGCTCTAGAAAGTATGTCCATTGACATGATGCAAACCCAAGGCAGACCCAGTGTCTTCAGCCTCCACTGGATTTTGGCTTGTCACAGAGACTAAGTTTTTACTCTTTAATATGGTGAAACTACCTCAAAACTGAGCCTGCAGAGGCTAAAACACTCTGATAAGGCAAACTTTGTGTGTGCAGAGTGAGACTGTCTTTAATTTGTATTCAGTGGGACATCCTATAATGACATGTTGCATAAATTGCAGAAAAGGAAGGAACACACAGTCTCAACCCAGCATAGCTCAAAGACAGTATCTGAGTCTCAACTTCATGTGCCTCCCCATCTAATGTATTTCAAATAAAACATTAAAATTAGTGACAGATTTTTATATTTAGGCCTAAATGGAAAGAACTAAGAACTTAGAAATATTCAATTGACCAGTAGACTAGTGTAAGTAATGATATAACTCAATATATCTCATAGAATGCTGTCTTTATAGATCTAAGCACAAAATAGTGTTTTCAAATTTAACTGCCACAATGTCCTGTATCTCTTGAGTTTTTCTATTCAATCTTAAAGAAGTAGCAGCAAGTAGCAGGGTCCATAATGTGAGTAAATTGTCAGTAAAACAGAAACACATATTAAAAGCAACATGTCTTAAGAGATTTATATTTATTAATCATATGCTGAATTACCTAATTTTTGTGAAAACTATAATCAAATACCTGGAATAGTAGCTATCTAGTCCATGACATTGTTTATAGAGGAAAAGGCCAAAGCTGTGGGCCACATTGTTAAAGAAATTACTAGTTTTACAAGCTGTGATTCAAATTGTGAAGCAGCTGTCAGTGAAGCCTCACATTGCCCAGAAGTGTACCTGATAACAAGACAGAAACAAAAAAACCACCCAACCAACAAAACAAATACAAAAGAGCTGCAAATCAAGACGCTCAGTTATAAATGATTGTGTTATCGTTGTTGTAAACTGAAAATCCTCTAAAGAAAGAGAGTTTATTAAAAATACAGTCATCAACTAAGAAGAAATTACATAATAGCATTAAAACAATAAATTGGCTTTCTTTACGTTACTGATAATGTGTTTTCTGAGAATGTGTGTGTGTCTTTTTAATAACAAAGGGAAAGTGGTCAGTCTCTATTACCAACCATAGCAAGGTTCTGAGATCGGTGCTGTTTCTTAAAAACACTTTTTACTGTTCCTGTAGAGCAATCCCTAAATTTAAATGTAGATGGTATTGGGAGATGGAGCCTTAGAGAGCTGACTTGAGCTAGTGGAGATATGAGAGAGGTCCCCAGGGGCATTATCAATGAAAAAGAATTGGGAGACAAATACTGATTTTCTCTTGACAAATAATGTCATCTGACTCTAAAAATCTTCTTTAATATGAAATGTCCCCTGAGCTGAAAGTGCTCAACCTCCAGAGTACATGAAGCGCATCTTTATTATTAAAACTCTCTAGTTTGTAGCCTTGTGTGACAGCATGACAATCTGGTTCGGACAACATGTTGCCATGCCATCCTATGCATCAGGATGTATGAAAAGGGTGACAAAGTGACAGCATATCTTCAAGACCCCAAAGTAAGCAAAGACAGACAAACAGAAGTCTTCCTTGAGGTCATAAATAAACTATATCACAGATGCATCCTGCCTCTTGAGCAGAATTTCCAAGAGAAATAGTTTCCACCTTTCAAAAGTCATTTTGAAAATGTTGTCCACAACTATCTTTTCATATTTTAAAAGATGGTATGTAGAAATGTAACGTTTATTTTTAAGATACCCAGAAACTCTCTTTCAGGGTAACAGATACAGGCATATATCTAGTAAAGTCATATAATATGAACCAGCTTTTTTTGGACTTGAATTAAATACTTGGAAATGATTTCAGAATTTGACAGCTCACAGTAGCACCTAATTTAGAGCCAGCACTATGTTTATTAGTAAAATATGTCTCAAGTTTGGATGAAAGAGAAAGAGAAAGAGAGAGAGAGAGAGAGAGAGAGAGAGAGAGAGAGAGAGACAGAGACAGAGACACAGAGAGACAGAGACAGAGAGAAAGGAACAGAGACAGAGAGAGAGAGAAACAGAGACAGAGAGAAAGGAACAGAGACAGAGAGAGAAAGAAAGAGAGAGAGAGAGAAACAGAGACAGAGACAGAGACACAGAGAGACAGAGAAAGAGAGAAAGGAACAGAGACAGAGAGAGAGAGACAGAGACAGAGAGAAAGGAACAGAGAAAGAGAGAGAAAGAGAGAGAGAGAGAGAGAGAGAGAGAGAGAGAGAGAGAGAGAGAGAGAGAGAGAGAAAGGGAGGGAGGGAGGGAGGGAAGGAGAGAGTCTTATGGAGATATATTGAGCTAGTAGTAGAAATGAATAGTAGAAAATAGAAAAACAAAAAAAGTATTCATTAGAATCTAAAAATTCAGAAACAAAAAAATTAGTCCTTCTTACAAATAAAGTTCAATGACCTGACTTAAAGTAATATATTTATTAGTTTACACTTATATATTAAATCTATATTTACAAATTCAGGGTACTTCCTTAATGAAAATATTCACTAAATAGTAAACTGTCTATGAATTAAAAAGCTTAGATGTCATTGTCAGGAGCATATTATTTTATTAAATATATGTTTTATAGGATATCTAGTTAGTAATTCAGATGCATAAGATAGGAACTCTCTTATTAATGTAGAATAGTTGCATTAACCTCACAGCCTAGTGATTCCTGCCTAACAAGCAGTCACCCTTTCTTGACTAGAAACAACTAAACAGAGTAAACACCATGACAAGGACATACACAGCAGATGTAAATCAGACTTGACAGTATGATATCAGTGGTGGCAGTATAACAGTGAGAAAAAGAAATGAAACCAATGATGAGTCTTTGGCTGGCTGAAAGGAACAAAGTTAAAAGCACAGAAAATATTTGTTTAAGTAGGAGATACAGCTTTTCACTGTTCTTTTCCTGAGAATTTGCCAATTCCCCATGTTAGTTATGAATATTTATGTAAGTGACACAATGTCTTTCTTAGAATTTAGTTTTAGGTCTACAAAATGTCTTATCCCCTGGGATGTACTAGTCTTAAATATTTACTAAGAACAAATTTCAATTATTCACTTTCTTTGATTTTTCCTTTGATACTATTATTTTCTTCTTCAAACTTTTAAATTGTGTTTATTTCTAAAGGAAGGACTGAGTTGTACATCAAGACACATTTCACTGGTTTAAAAATGTAGGAGTAGATTTTTATCTTTTGTGTTTTAAGATTTATTGACCAATCTAATAATGATATTTAAGCACTATAAGTTATTTTTATTTCAAGTTATAAGTTATTATAAGTTATTTCAATGTATTTTGGGATAAAATTTAAAGATGAAGTGCATTTGTGATTCAATATTTACATGAAGATCACTATATTACTCCTTATAGTGAATCTGATGACTTCCTCAAAACCTGATACTGCCTTAAGACCATCGGATGATTAAGGAGCACATGGAGGCAAATAAAAGTATAAAATTGATGGCACGCAGAAATGAAATAACTCGAGAACAACTCTGTCTTTCTTTAGGAAATAAAATAAAATCAATTTGAAGATGGCAATAATAGCATCCAAAAAAAAAAAAAAGGTCAAAGTAAATAAGTAACTGAACTTGGTTCCTAGCAAGTATTGAAGAATGGTACAGTCCAAGGAATGAGACATTTTTAATAAAATGTCAGGATTAATCATGGCTTCCACAGGGGTTCTTTAGTAAATACCCAGCTTGAAGGGAGAAGTCATAGAGGACGCAAGAACTTGTGCTTCTTAAATCTGTGTTTTGTGGAACTCAAAATCAAAATGGGGTAAGTGGTACAGAGGCGACATTTATTATCGTGGAATTATTATACATTTCTGAACAGGACATATTATAACAAATTAAGATTTTCAAAGGATTTTTTTCTGGTGGTGGTAGGGCAACCTACATATCAGAGAAGTTCCTTCTGTCAGGGAAATAAGCCAAGAGATCCTTACTCTAATCTAGTTGGGAGGGGTGCTAAGAGCTTGTACTAAGGTTGGGAACATGAAGTCAAAATCTCAGATCTGGAAGAGATATTTTAAGCAAGAAATGTAAGGGCTTAGCACTAGGCTCTATGAAGAAGAAAAACGTGAAAGACAAGAAAAACCTGAATCTAACTTGTATAGTAACCGGAAACATCATTTTAGGATCAGATCTTGTAAGTGGCAGGGTAAGAGTTGAGGAGTTGCCCTAGAGAATGCAGGTCTATGGACCTTGACAAAAAAGTTAGTAATGTTCGAAGTTACACAATTTCCTAAAGTGTTTAAGGATGCAAGTGACTAGGCTTGGGAAATTCTACTTGTGAATTTTTCACCAAATGAGATGGCAACAGCCTGAATATTATTCAAGGCATGCCACATGAACACGAGGGTTCACACTAGGCACTATGTCTGATTTTACCTATTACCCACTTGGTTAATAGTATAGACATGATCACTTACTAAGTATGTGCCCCATTTCTAAGCATATCTACACTGACTCTTTACCCATTTAATCCTTTCAACAACCCTATAAGTTAGGTATTATCAACCCCATTTTGAAGTGTAGAATAGTGTCCCAACCTGAGGCACTCCATGGATACAGTGACACAATTTGTAAGTGACTCCGACCATTTTAATATTCTGCGTTTCTCAAGCTGTGATTTCAAGTCATACAAAGTGATTAATAGCTTTAGAGGAAAGATCGAAGTAAAGCTCTGTTCCATCCTCTGATCTCCGGTTTAAGTAGTTCCTCATGGAATCCACTCAGGTGACCTCTTACAAAGCTCATTACAGGCAACACCACATTCCTGACTCTCCTGAGTCACAGAGTGTGAAAATGACATTTGTTTCTTTAGAGATCTGTCATATTAGACACCAATAATTGAGGGATCGATATTGGGCCAACATTTTCATAAAACAGCTCAAGAAAGCTATGGATAATACTAAGTATATAAATATTTTCAGGTGAGTATATTTTGACACCAGTTACAAAATTGATTAATTAATAAAAGGGTCCCCCACTGCTGCTGTAAATTAGAATTCTGAAAGTACACAGAAACAGATTCATGGAGCCAAATTAGGAAGGTGAAAAGAGTTGAATAGCAAACTTCCAGGCACCCAGAGATCTAAGGTCTACAGACCTTGCATATTAATTCTTATTTTAGGCTTAATAGGCACTTATAAATATTAATGCTTAAGAAATAGAGAAATCTATTACTACTAATAATACTATTACTACTAATAACAATAGTAATAGTAGTAATAAAAACAGTAAAAATAATAACAACAGCAACATATTCAATACATTGTTTTTAAGTTTGTTAAAAGTAAAAAAGTCAATCTTGAAATTTTCTAATCTTAGCCTATGCTAAAATTAAGATGTGCCAAGTAAAATGATGTGGGGCTGAGACTAGGCTTCTACAAGATATGGAAAAAAAGTTACATAGTCTTGTAATTCTTTAGTTTTCCAAATGCACTTTTAATATATACAACTGTCTTTAAAAAATAAAATTGTTATGGTCTTTATAAAGTTTGAGCATTAATATATTCTTGCAATAGCTATGCATTTTAATATAATAACCAAACACTTCAAACACTTTCTTGTAGTTTGAAATGTAAGCCAAATTGTTTTTTTCATTATTCTTCCTGTGTGTGTGTGTGTGTGTGTGTGTGTGTGTGTGTGTGTTTGTGTGTGTGTGTTGTTTAAGAATACTTTTTAACCTGTATATTCTCTACCTAAAATCTGAGTTGCCAACTATTGAGTACCCTCTGCTGTTTATTCTCACAGGAGAATGCAGAGAACTGAAGGATTAAGAGAGTATTCTGCTAGAAAGAAGCAAAACCACCCTACAGGCTAATAAATGCTCAAAAAGAAGACATGTCTGATTGTGCTAATTTCAGAAATTAAACAGGTTTAGTAGTTAAATCTAATTACTGTGTTTATTCTGAAGTTATTTGAAGCAGTTTTGACAGTCAACCAGGTAGTATTGAAAGGCTTTGGCAATTGTTTTTCCCTAATTATTACTACACCAAAACCTCTTCTGTCCCAGTTCACAGAGTACCTGGAGATAAGGAACATATGAGAGAAAGATTGGATAGATCCTGGGAAACAGCTATACCCAAGGAGTAGTGACCCTCTTTTGTTTGCCAACTTGCATTCCTGGTTTCTGATTGCTTTCTTGGGAACTGCTAGAACCCACTCCATGGGTCCTTGAAAAGCATGTGAAGGCGTCATCTCTGAAGTCCATAGTCTTGTGAGGACAAATCTGATTCTCAGGCAGATGAAATAATAACTGCCCCACCCACCACGGTTTTAGGTGATTTATTCTAACTTTGAAGCCCGTCGGGTAACAGTGATGCCGCGGTACTCACTGTGGTCTGACACCAAACACAATGCAGCCCCGTTAGGCCCTGGTAACATTTCACTGTTTTGTGGCACTTATCACACTTGGTTGGGCAATTGCCTTCGACCCAATAGTGGTGCATGACCTAGAACAGAAGAGTAACAGGGTGGTAAAAGGCTCTATCCAGAGAGACACATCTAGAAAGCTAGTGTTGCCAGACTTACATCTGTGTTCTTCTTGGACTTCACATAGGTCTTGATGCAGGAGGGTGGGGCTCTGGCCACGCAGCGCTCGTGGACGGTGTACTTGCAGACTGAAAGGAAACACGTACACAGATTCAGAGCTGACCCTTGTCTTGATTGCAAATTTACGAGGGAAGAGTGGCATTAACAGATCCTCATTTCGCATCCACTGTTCTCTAATCAATCCAATCAGCCCCATCAAGGAAAAAAAGTCCAAGTCGGCTGTTTTATCATGGAATGCAAAAGGCCAATTAGTACAGGAAATAGTATGCATATGAGAAACCAAGGCTCCTCTATCATAGCATAGCAGGAACAGGAAATGCTTAATTAAATCAGTCCTTGCTCAAATTTTTCACAATAATTCCCAGATGACAAAAAATATTAAAGACAAATTGATGGCTGCCAAATGGCTTTGTGTCATTTGCTAGAAGGAAGAGGTCTATATTTCACTTAGAACAGGCACGAGGACTGCTGGCTGGCTTGGGGGTAAATGTCTGTGTGCTTATACTGCTTTGTCTATTGACTTAGCTAAACTTTAAATGGTAGATGTGTCTATGGAAGGAGAATAGATTCTATCATCCATTCAGGGGAGCCCGTCCTTCACCCTCCATCATGATACGGTTTCTTCCAACAACCACCTTCTCTAGGCCAGGAAGCAAAAAGAACTATACGAATATACCACATTTATACCAGCAAATGTATATATGAATGCTTGATTATAACACATTTGAGAGTGCATCCCACCATCTCCTGGCTTTCTTCTAAATACTAGTAGGGTCACATGAAGATGTTATATATGAAGACTGTTCCACACTAACAACTCAGGATTCATAATGATGTAGAAGAATTTTTAAAAAGGAAGATGATAAACAACTTAAAAATCTACTTCTTAAACTATGAATGAAATGGATATAATGCTCACAGAGATAGATAGTCGGCCTGTGAGTTCTGACAACAGCCTGGAAGAACACATATCTTTACCATTATTTATAGTAGTGAGTAGTACTCATGTTATGAGTTTTCCACCAATAACCATTTTGTAAAGAACAAAAACCTGTCTTTTTATGCTATAGCACTTTGCTTCCTTGAAAGTTAACTTGTTTCAGTCAATTAAATCTGCCTTAAAATCTTCACTCTCTTAAAAAGTTATGGACGTTCCGAGATTGTTTTGTTTTATTTTGTTTGTTTGTTTGGGCATGGAGAATAAACTAGTATACCTGGATCTTCCAACCTAGCCATTAGAAATGTGGTATTTGACAAATGTTATATAACCTTAAAAATATCCCATTCATTTACACACTGATGACATTAAGTGTAGTTCTTAATGTCACATAGGACACCTAGAGAAACAAAATCTTACAGCATCTTACATAGCAAGAATTGTGTGGCTGAGTTTCTGTGTCATCTCAGAGAACATAAACTTTATTTTCAGTAAAAATGCTATCAGTGGAACCAATACTAGATGACTGTATAAATGTATTATCACACATATTTATATATACTCTCAGCAAATCTCTGACTGGTGATGTACATTTATTAGAGTAAAGTAAATCTTGTGAGAAAAGGAAACTGAAACTGTGAAAATGAACAGAACTTATAATGACTTCTATCCCAATATCTATACTCCTATGAAAATTTCTCCTTTATGTAAAATAATGTACTGGAGAGGCTGGTGAGTTGTTTAGGCAGGTAAAATACTTGATACAAAATGATTACAGTTCAGATCTCAAGAACTCATTTAAAAGAGTGACCATCTGTGAGTACCTCAGAGAACTGGGAGTAGAGAGGGTGTCTCCCAGGCACAAAGGACTAGACACAGAAGTTGAGATATGAGTCAATAAGAAAATCGGGGTCAGTATGTAGGGCGGGACCAATGGAGGAGGTCACTAGATATTAATCTTAGATATCCACATGAACACACATGCATGCACAATCACAGACATGAGAACACAACCACACCCACCCAGCTACCCTCCCTCCCCACACACGTGTATACTCAATCAATACATAAGACCTAGAAGTGTAAATATTTAATTTGAGGGAAAATCTGTGTTTTAGTCAGCAAGTAAGTCTTTATTCTTTTAAGATTTAAATGAATTGTCTTTCCTTGAAAGCTAATATAAATAATGTGCTCAACTTATGAGGGAATATAAAATATAGATAAGATATAGGTATGTGAAAACAGTAAAACATATCTATGCACTCCAAGGAGAAGTGAGAGACACAAATACTTAGCAATTAAACTTCAATACAAAGAAATATCTAGGGAATTGGAACCTATCATTTATTCCCTTTGAAAGGAAGTTGGCCAGAGACCTGAGCATTGAGAAGTCACAGGGTAATATGCGCCCTAAGCATCATGGCCTGGGGTATGTCACACAAACAGGATAGCTGCCTGAGCTCAGTTTTCCCTCAAGAAAGGTGATGACATCAGGCAGAGCGAGTGAACTCACAGGAGCAGCAGAGGCCCTGCTTCCCCACGCCAATCAGCATGTTCAGGCAGAGGTTGCAGTAGGCGGGCTTGTTAAAGTGCTTGAGTCGCCACACGTGCTGGCCGTCATCCTTCACATTCTGCACGGGACGTGAAAGAAACAGATTTCACTTAAATGAAATAGACAGTGCACTCCGCAAGTGCCAACAAAGATCAGGCTGGCCTGATGCGTGTGAAGACAAACTGTTCCTTCGTCTTGGCTCTCTACAGAACAAGAGTGCCACAGAGACGTTGGGTGCGGGCAGGGGGAGAACCCAAGTGTTCTTGCCTACTAAGAAGGTGAAATAAATTCGAGAGGCTGTATTGACCCCTGAAATCTTGTCTAGTGTCAACAGCTCAACAGCATACCCACCAACCTCCACGACCAACTGCCTGACAGAACTCCCAGTGAACACAAGGCCGTGCCTTCTTAGCCTTGGAGTCGCTCATGCTTACCACAATTCCAACAAAACAAACGAATAAAGAAAGAGAAAGGACTGTCGGTGGAAGCCTGAGAAATCAAAACTTGTAAAGATATTTAACCGTGCATTTGTGTTGAGATAAACAAAATTCAAAATGGAGGTGGGTTTCGTAAGACAGAAAAATGTGGTGTAATCAAACAGGCAATGCTCCAAAGTCAGACATGGTGGTCTGCAGATCCAGAATATGATCACTAACTACATATTCTGCATTAAATACAAATTTTGATAAAATGGACAAAAGTATAATTATATGACCTTTTGTTTAGTTGTCTTGTAAAAAATAACTTTATTCATAACTATAGATAATAAAATATGAAAACTGCATTATTGTGTTTATCACTGTAGTTATATGGCACCATAAAACCTTGGGTTTATATTTACAATTTAGCAAAAAAAGTGCTATACTGCTTACTATGCAAAGTAAATATACATGATACTTTAAGAACTTCTCTAATGATGCTTATCACATCTCTATTGCTTAAGATCAAAATCAGAAGAATTTAGAGTAAGTTACTCGATGTTTAAATCAGAATTAACTGGTCAAAAACATTAGATGAAGTTATCATATATCATTACTGTCCTCGGTTTGTATATTATTACACATCTCATATTTTATTCACCAATTTGCCAGAAATCAGATTTCAAAATTCTTGATGGATATTCTATCAATACTGATATTATGCATAACTTTTCTAATTAGCAATAATTCATATTTTTACACTGTAATTCACCAAGTACTATCTGAGTATGTATTATGTGTTGGGGCACTATAGAAAGATAACACGGCTCAGATCACTTTATTTTTATTAATAATAAAATATTAATAAGAATGCTTCTAACCTCTCTTTCTTACCACAGTGAGAGCCAGGACACTGATTTATAATATCCACGAATCCATAGTAACTACTTCTCACATTAGAATTAGAAATGTCAAATTTGCATCATAAGATGAAACATTAATGAACCTGCTTCCTGGGAGGTACTTGTCAATAGGCCCTTGAAGTTTAGCAAGTTTCAAAGGCAGAAACACTGCCTTGTTTTTGTCCCAAGCAGCCATTCCAAACACAACTGATTACTGAAGACCTTGCAGTATAGCGATGTAACTCTATCCAGATGACAGAACAGGCTTGTGTGGTACCAAGCCAAAGAAGACAGGCTACACCGCCTTCTGCCCTACAGAGAGACTTGGTTTCCCAAGTCACTGGGACCAAGCTCTTACACTAAGTGATGCATTTAGTTGACTCATGCTCTTTTATCTCCTTAGTCAAAGAGAGAAAGGCAGAGGTGGGTTGTGAGGTACCTGTTCCTTGCTTTCTGGTGAGTAACATGCCAACAGAGTAACATGCCTCTGGCCCAGGGCTTCTCTGGTTCTGAGGGAGCTGCAGTCAGCTGATTCCTTACCTTCAACCTTATGTTAATCTCACACCTTTCTCCATCTCTTCACAGTATTCAAGTATGTCTTTTGGTTAAAGGAGTAAGAAGATTTCCACAAAAGCACCTGAGTCAATATAGGTGATTCTCATCGACACCACGTCAGGAGACAAGGTTTTAAATATTTTGGTCTATCATTTAAAGAATAAGGCACACAGTTGTTTCTGAGTCCAGTGCTGGTGTCAATGTGTCATAATAATCTTAGTAGCACTAGTGTGTAAACAGGATAAGACATGTTTAAATTTGCTATGTTTTATAATCTATATTTTTGTTCCCTTAATATTAAAATGATTAAATATCTTGATCTAAAAGTATTAATATGAGGCATTTTTAAAATAATCTTTGAAAGTAGCACTGTACTGCTTTAAAACATTTTCAAATCAAAGGAGAAGCATTGGAGTTTTCACACTTATTGCTGTTTTTGTACTCATTGTCATCTCATCTCAAATGATTGTCCATTCCGTGTGAATAAGCCTCATCCTGCTGGAGAGCACATATGGACAAAGTCAGATGGCATTTTCCTTATCAAAAAATAAACAAGTCTGAACGTGGGTGTTCTGTCAATCAGAACACTTAGCCATGTTACAGGCTGCAAGTGATATACAAATCCATTACCGGGCATAAAATGCTTTACCAAAAAAAAAAAAAAAAAAAAAAATTAGATAGTTTTATAGCTCCTAGCCCTATGCACTGCCTAAATATACCAAAGAAATCTGTATGTGGCCTCTTTCAGGGAAGAAATGGAAACCAAGCACAAACTGCTTCTTAGTAGTGCAAATTGCACCCTGGCTCTCTGGATTTTCATGTCTTGTCTTGTCTTATTGAGATTGTAAACTTGGTAGAAGAGAGTCAGTCTCATTCTATCAGCAGAACATATTCCTATTAATGCTTTTATAACAAATAAATATTTATTAGCAAATAAATGAGTTTTCTTCTTTTTTTAAGGGACTGAGCAGAGAACTGAAATACCTAGACCAGGGCCTACTGTGCCAATGTGAAGAAGCTGCCTCATTTTTCCTCTACTTCCTGTCTGAGAAAATGAAGGCACTCACTCTGTTTCTCAGGCCAGAGTGTGGGGTTTCATTACACAACACCTGTGAAGTTAATTTAACTCCATAAAGACTGGTGTTATATAAACAGTAAATATCACTACCATCATGCTGTTGAAATTTATAACATCCAAAAATCTTCACCCTAAAGAACTGAGAGGAAGATACTCACAGCCAACCCTTGGACTGAGCACAGGGAACCCGACAGAAAAGTGAGAAAAGGGAATGAAGGAGTTGAAGGTGTTTGCAAGTCCATAGGAAGAACAACAGTATCAACCAACCAGAACCTCCAGAGCTCCCAGGGCTAAACCAACAACAAAGAGTTCACATGGAGAAATCTGTGGCTCCAGCTGCAAGTGCAGCAAAGGATGGCCTTGTCTGACATCAATAGGAGGAGTTGCCTTTGGGCCTGGGAAGGCTCAGTTCCCCAGTGTAGGAGAATATCAGGGTGATGAGGTAGGAAGGGGGACTTGGGAAGGGGAGCCCGCTCAAAAGAGCAGAAGGAGGGGGATTGGATAGGGACGTTCAGAGGGAAAACTGTGAAAGGGGATAAAAACCAAAATGTAAATAAAGAAAATATCAAAAGAAAAGAATTGAGATGAATGTTTCTAGTTCCACTGTAGTTATTTGATAAAAATATTACTTCATTTTCACATTACATACTAGACATTATCTATTCTTTGCCTCTGAGAGAGTAGAATGTTCAGTGATGCCTGTTAAAGCCCACGGTTAAAGAATCATCAGTGCATTTCCTCAGGTTTTAGCTTTATAAACCAGACAGATGTCCCCCAAAATGCTTTTTGGTTTATTATTTTCCTATTTGATTGTTTATCCTGAAGTTTTCCAACATTTCATTTTTTGGCATTATTTCCCAGAATATTAACAAGGTTCAAGTGGCCCAAGGCTGGCTCTAAAGGATATTTAGTTTCAAAGATTTTAAAGAGCTGTATTGCTGATTTCCCAGGCCAAACATCACATCTTATCAAGTTTCTTGGATACAATGAAGAGTGAAAGTTGTAAGTTGCTCCCATTGTTAGATAATATGCACTATATTGTCTAATATATTTTGTCCAATTATCTCTGAAACATTACATCATCACTGTAAATGACACTGTTCTCTTTGGCAATAAACTCGGGCTATATTAAGTCTGGGCACAAAGTAATTCAGAGAGATTTATTGACATCAGGGTCCAGTCACAGTCACTTGCTAATTTCCAGACTGTACTTTTCACACTCAGAAAAGGCCTATGCCATCCCTGCAAAATATTATACTAAGTTTCGTTTGATAGCTTGTAATGGACTTCTGAATCTTGTCTGGTTTTTAACTTCTTTATAGATTGATCCACGTATGGAGAGTGGGGAAAAATCAAACTTCATATGTTTAATCTTTACACACCAAGAAAGCTTTTACTATTTCCATGTTTTGATTTGTTTTACATGTACTTTATGATTAGTGTGACTAGCAAGATTTGAATGAATGCTTTCAAACCACTAAAAACATCAAGTACTGACAAAAATATATTCATATAATTTCATGCAAAAATGCTTTTAAAAAATCTGTACATGTATCTCTGTTTTTTTAAAAATAAAGTTGAAAAAAAACTTCCTAACCAAATCATAGATTGTAACTTTTTATTGGAATGTACAATGACAATTTTCAAAGAGGAGTTAGTGTAGTTAGACAGCATCACTGCATAACACCTGGAAATCTCATCAGGGGAAATAGTACTTCTCTGTACAGCAAAAGGTAAGCAAAATGTGCCTGTCCGTGTTCTTAATCAAACACATAGTGTGTATTACATATAAAGACTAATGATCATATTTCTTTGAAACCATGTAATGAAGTGAATAAAACTCCATTCCAATTCAAATTAAACTCAGGCTAAAAGTGGCCCCATTCATTTATAATCAAAACACTGAGGATCTCCCTGCTAAAGTGTCCAGACTGTATTCGAGTTATTTATGTTAGTCCAGGTACACGAGGACATCTTTGAGCTATTGTCGAAGGCACCTCTCTTAGCAGCAGGCAGCAGTTAGTAAGAGTGTTAAAAATAAGTGACTGTGTGCTACGTCCTACAGGGGACAATTTTATCCCTGACATGACAATGCTCAGAGAACATGAATTAAGAAGAGAATGTAGACACAGTACACAGACTGACATATGAAGAGGGGTGCTGTTTTCTGGAAAAGGCATGAGTCTCACGCTCCTGAACTCACAGCATATGTGCAAATCTTCACAAGATCCACACATATCAAGGCAGCCTCTATTCAAATATGGATGGCTCATGAGATCTCATTCTTTAGTGGAATGCTGTTGGAGGCTGAAACCTGCTAAAGATGTGGTTCTCGACCTTCCTAATGCTGTAACCATTTAATACAGTTCTTCATGTTGTGGAGAGCCCCAACCATAAAATGATCTTCCTTGCTACATCATCACTGTAATTTTGCTACTGTTATAAGTTGTAAAGAAAAGGTCTGTGATTTCTGATGGTCTTAGAGGATCTCTCTGAAAGAGATGTTCGGCTCCATAAACGAGTCATGACCCCCAGGTTGAGAAGATCTCAGTGAATACAGGAGAACCATTCTTTGGGACTGTGGCCACTTCTTGATTGTCCCTGCTATAATGCATAGCTCTATAGAGATGCATATAACAATTGCTCTCAGTAGAACTAGAGGTGAAATGGGCCTTAAATCTGATCATCTTTTGTTGTATATACATGTGAAATTCTCAAAAAAATAAATTTTTGTTTGGTTTGCTTTTGTATCAATTAATACCAAAGTCTCTATAGTTTTACTCCCTGATACTTTAAAAAAAAGATTAGCCATGGTCTTATGTTTCTGACAGAGACCGGAGAGCTTCCTGCAAGTGTGGACCACCCTTGTACTCATGGATTATCTTAAAGTGTGTTAAATAAAGCCACACACAGCACTGTGGTGCTCCCAGGAAAGTGGACAGGGAGAATGAGGCTTGTTGGGAATCAATAGCAACAGCTACTGAGTACTGTCAGAGCCAAGTTCGAGGTCTAGGTAGAGCCCTCAGGTCAGTGCTCAGAGTGCCTCTATCCTTATGGAAGATTGTCTGCAGAGTTCCAAGCTTTAAAACTGGCACAAATGACTTGACCTTCTGTGGGGATTTTATAAGGATGATATTTTGAAGTGGCACAGGGAAGCCAGGCCCTCTCCTTCCAAAGACAGCTTTGTTTTCTAAGCATCAAGGTGGAGAAAAGGTAAATATAAAGGTTATTATTATTATTATTATTATTGTTGTTGTTGTTGTTGTTGTTAACCATTTTAAACAAGCCTTGTAAACCAATGTCCTTGGAAAAATAAAATTTTTATTCAGGTTTTTTTTTTTGGTGTTTTTGTTTTATATAAATCTGAGTCATAAGAGATTTAAGCAGAGGTGCAACTCAGAAAACAAACAAACAAACAAACAAATAAAAAAGAAAGCAAAGGAAAGAAAAATCCACATTAACTCTGTGACATAAATACTGATAATGGGATAACTCCAGGCACAAATATGATCAAACTCACAAAGCTATGAAAACTCCTAATTTCCCATCATATGTGTGGGGCCACAAAACTTTGTCCTTTTCTGATTAGTTTGATTTGAATTTTGTAAAGGCTCTAGAAACTCTTGGATGAGAGAATAAATGGCTTCCACTATCTAGTAATTCAGTGAGCATCAGGTCCTGAGGTTCAATGTTTCTTTGTTTCAGAGCAAAGTGTACTCTATTGAGAATGGAAAAGCTCTTGGAAGTGTGTTGAAGAGAACCAATAAGGTACAATAAAATCATCAGTGCCATGATACCCATTCAAATCATGCTCACCCAGGAATTTCAATGGCACGCTTTCATGTATACTATGGTATTTAGCTCACAGCTAGTTAGCATGCACTCCCTACAATCATAACTGACAATACAGAAGAATATGAAGGTCTGTTTAATAAAGAAGACTTTATATGAATGGCCATCTTCAAGATCAATCACCCAAATTTCCAATAACAGCCTAACACCAAGGTAGGAGGGGAGGAGGATGTTTGATATCATAAATTGAGTTCTGTGAGCACTGCCACATTAACTACTTGCTGCAATCAAGTGAGGCTCACTTCCTAAAAACAATGGCTTTCATCACTCAAGTGTCTTAGTGCTTTTTTCTGCTTTTTCAAACATTTACTATGTTTTATAGGAGAGGAAGTTATTTCTAGCTAGTACATGCTGAGTATGGTGATTGTGTAATACAGGAGTTATCCATTTTATTAAAACGATTTAAAATTTTTGTTGTATATATTTATAAAGGAACAAAAAGAAGTGGAATTTCTTTTTTACAATTGTTCTTTACAATGGGGAAATTCTCCATTCCCATATTTAAGCCGGCTCTCTTCGTATTATGCAATGTAGCCCTGCCATCTAGTGGCTGTAATCGGGAACACAGTCCCAATTTCAAAGGAAACACCCTACCATGTCGATCTATTAAACCCTTGAATAATCCTTTTGCACCCAAAACACAAAGCATTTAAAATACAGTTATAGTATAAACTGCATATAAATAACTTCCATAATATCAAAGTAAAGGTAAGTATCTACTCACACTAAAATGGAGTAAGCAATTTCTTCATAACACCCTGATTTAAATTGCTGTAGCTCTATAGTTTAAAAATGCGATGATTTTATAATTATGCCAAGCGTTTCCATAAAGTAACATTCAAAGAACTGGGAAACAATTACCTTCAAACAAAATTATATATATATATTTTTTTGGCCTTAAAATACAAATAACAAAATTTCCCCTTCGGTGGCTTTGCTTCCTCCCTTCAGACTAGTAAAGTTCTTGCTTCTGCCCAGTTTTCTTTTTGTAGAGCTGGGCATGGAACTGTGGTCTGAGGCACGCTAGGCAGGTGCTGACCCACTGTGGGGCAGCATCTGCTCCGGACCACACACGTCCCACACACATCCCCAGC
Organism: Micromys minutus; assembly: GCF_963924665.1. NCBI lineage: Eukaryota > Metazoa > Chordata > Mammalia > Rodentia > Muridae > Micromys > Micromys minutus. The sequence continues at coordinate 183,880,245 of NC_137969.1, read as the reverse complement.
TTCCTGCCTTTTCTTACATGATCCACTTACTCCACTCAGAGCACACAAACTCCAGCTTTCCAATTGTGAGGTTAATTTATGGAAGGCGATATTTTTGCAACGTCCCAACATAAATCAGCCTTCAGCTGTACTTTCCCACTGTGAACCTTAACTGTCACCACGTTCTTGTTCCCCTTGTGTGTTCTCCTTGTTAGCCCGCTGCCGTTAAGCTTTCCTCATAACGCTTATAGACTAATAACGCGATGTATGACAAGTGATCATAAAAATTAGAGATGGCATATAGCACAGGAAGCTAAATGCATATTGATACATTAATTTACAAGGTGAATAAATTTTCTAGTTCCCTTGTGTGTGGTTTTCTTTCTTCTTTTTAAAATCTTTCTGTAACTTTCGCTCTTTTTGACAATGCAGGAGATGAGGCCTGTAGCTCTCTCTACTCAGTAGACAAGCTTTACTATCGAACTAATTCCTAAGCCCACAAAAGAAACAAATACGTACAAAAACAGAATAAGGAGTGATATCATTAATGTTTCTTATTTTATTCCATGGTTGTAAGGATAATTCCCATGTGTATTTCAATATTTCTCTCTCTGACCATGCCTCAATCCCATTGGTCTCCTGAAAAGCACAATGAGAGAGACAGCAAAAGAACCTGGAAATCGTGGTGAATATTAGACAGACACTAATCCCTGTAAACCGGCTACTATTCCTAAAGCTGCAGCTGTTCCTAATCCCTAATTCCATCTGTCTGTCCTGCGCCCAAAACCACAGCATAGTTCCCGTCTATTTGTGCTTCACAAGATGGCACCGTGGGATTATTGAGGTCGAGAAACTTATTAGACGGTCAGTGGTGGAAAGCGATGTGGGCCCACTGATCACCAAATGTTGCCAAAGTGCGTCCTACTGACGCAGACGCACCGCCCTCATTGCTAAGGCTTACATTTTCCAAGCCCAGCAGGACTAGAAGTGGGATGGTCGTCATCCCCCCTTGAATCCACTCCTCCAGAGACACGGTGCCATCGCGGTCATAGTCAATTTCTTCCATCATTTCATGGAGAATCTGGAAGAGGAGGGGAGAAAAAGAGTCAGGGGACTGATTTCTAAAACCCATACAATTCAGCACAGCATTTCCTCCAACTGGCTATCACACACTGTTACTAAGAACTGAGCATTAGTGGAGAAAACTGTCTTTAACTAGGCATATGAGTAAAGAATCTGGCGTTCTATGCGGCTCAGTTTTTAGAAATAGGTGCTCAACATCTTAGCAGTCCCCAAGAAAAAGCAGCACGGGGAAAAAAATTAAAAGGTACTTTTAATTTAAAAATAAAAGTAGTTTCTAATTACTTCTCCAAGATCACTTTTTAAGTTCATATATATGCCAGAAAGTGTCCGAACAAATTAACATCAGGGCAAAGAGCACGAATAATTCTTCGCTTTGTAGTAATGAGTGAGGGACTCAAGTTCCTTTTAATTGCCTATAACAATTTAACAGAGCACCAACTTAATGACCTGACCATATTTCATTCGACTTCTTTGAAGATGGCTTTCAAGTAATGTTCAACAATGTGTGATTGTGATAAACTTACTTCTTTATAGTGCATTTATAATGTGGATTCTTATTTCAAGGGATTGTATGGATATAAGGAGATAATGCAGTGTAAGTTAAAGACCCCTGGCATATATAGGAATGTATATTGTATAAATTATGTACAAGTTTCAGCTATGTTACACTTGGTTGCTGAAAGGTCAACAAACTTCTTATCTAGTTAAATCAGAAAGATAAATATGATTCAAACTATAAAGTAGCAAGAACATTGTCTTTAAACAATATGGACATTTTAATCAGTTTAGAAACATGCTTTCAAACAGCATGAGCTATAAGATATGAAAAGATGCTGTAAATGTCATCTTTGAATTGGAAGTATAAGGACTATTTCCCTAGCTTTCTGCTTTTTTTTTTTTTTTTTTTTTTTTTTTTTTTTATGTAGTTTTTCTTCATAGCAACAGAGGATCTACTGACAGAGAATACATTAGGAGCAGGGCACACCAGCTATTTAATTGTTCTAGAAATAAAAAAAATTATGATTTGGTAAAAGAGCTTAAGATCTGAGTAAAGTGTTATGCCTCTTGGAGATTTCTCAATGACTTAGTAGAATAGACAAATAAAAAAAGAAATTCTGAGCTCGCTTCTCTGTTTCTGAGGACAGACTGGGTTAAATTGTAAGATCCTGCCAAATCAAAGAACAAGGAAAGAACAGGGCATGGTGAACCTTCTCTCACACACCCAATGCCTGTTTCCTGTCTTTGAAATGCAGGGTCTCTCTAATTAGTCCAGCTTGGCTGAAGGACAAAACTTTAGCATCAGAGTGATGGGTCACCAAATAAGTACCACAAAGCTAAGCCTCATACTTTAATTTGTATGCTGAGTAAATCCGCTGTTAGAGCCTGGACTCGACTGCTAAGTATCTTTGCAAAGACGTGTTGGTCTCCCTGTTCATGTCTACCAACCCGTGTTCACTTTTCTCTATTTGTGCCTAACTAACCGGCATCTGTAAATGTTGGGAGGTAAAAGCTGTTGAGGCTTTAGGGTGGAGATAATGTGCTGAGCTATCATAGCAAACACGGTGTCCATAGTAACCTTGTTTTTTCAACTCTCCACTATTTGGACTGTCCAGATGGGAAACCTTCATATCAGGATTGTCCAGGACAAATGATGTCATGGTTATTATTTGCAGTGTCTAATAGATAACCATCATAGTTAACTGGCCAAACAAGAACTGCCGTGTCCTTGGAGCAGTTCTATCTTACTTTGGGGCAGCCTGGCCACCACACACTGTTTTCTGAGAAGTTGGAGTATCTCCTTCTGCTATGAAAACTGATTGATAGGAAACAAGGCCTCCTTCGCTGATTGCCATGACAACCAGCAGATGTCACTGGCAGATGAACAATTGTCACAGACAGAAAGTTGAGCAGAGTGGAAATATAGCATTTTTTTTTTTTAATTTTTTTTCGGATGAAGAGGAGTAACAGAGTTTTTAGTAAATCACATGATTTCAGTAGACTATTACAATGAATTCTTCCATAAATTATAAACATATTTGCCAATTTCTAGAATTTCTTAAACAAAACAGCTAATGACAAGTGTCACTTGTGAGCAAAAGAGGCAAACACAGCAAAGCAAATGAAAATGAATTACCATTGAATTACAAGAGGAAGAACTCTTAATCAGGTTAAGAATGGTGTCACCATTTTGCCCAGGATAAGGCCTGACAAGCCTTTGATTTGAGACAGAAGAGGGACACAGACTGAGCTCTTTCCTCAGAGTCCTGTTTTTGTCTTGGTAGGCGCTATCTAAATGTGAGAGCTTATTTACAAATAAGCTTGAATTCATATGGCACGCAGACCTTTAAATAAAACGGAATTGCTTTCTTCATAGAAACTTCATAAATTTAATTGGCTTCAAAAATAAAACAACTGTCTCCTATCAATTTTACCCAAAATATTATTTATATCTAAAGTTAAATTGCCTAAAAAGAAATGTTTCAATACATTTTAATGATGCTGCAATTTTGTATAAATTCATACATACTAAGGAATCTTTATTTTCTTAGAAACATTTTAAAAAATACTGATGCTTTAAATAAGTTGGCTAAAACTTACTGGCTGTGCTTGTAACTAGCTGTAGAGCTTTGGGCAAGAATTTTCAACACACTTGCATCTTAATACACACATCTAAAGAATAAATAAGGTGGAATGAACTTAGCAGTGTGCATCACAGCAGCCACTTAGCTCCATATGTGTGCTACGCTAATCAAAATGTAACTCTAGAAAGAAAGCCCAAGTCATTGCTACCACTCCAAAACACCGCACAAACCCTACCATCCCATACAGAATCAACTTCTCCTCTGGTTAGCCATACAACTGACCCACAAAAATTCAAAACAAATCATCCTAATATAGTTACACCCCCCCCCCAAAAAAGAAAACAATGAAGGAGGCCAGCCATAAGTCATTCAGCAGTTCCTTTATGCACACGCCTACCGGATTAAGTTCAGTAACATCCCATTCCAGGTACTCCGCAACATGCATCATCTGACCGATGATATTCTCTAATTCCTGAAGTAAGTGGGAGGGAGAATGGAGGATGCAGAAGGTGCAGGAGAGAAAGACAAGGGTTTGTTAGTCTAGGGTTTTAGAACCTTGTTTTTCAGGATGTATATGAGATTAAATGGTTATATGACTAACAATCTAAAATCATATACACATAGAGAAACTAGTGAGATATCTTTTAACAGCATAGAAAAGAGAATCTATACATAAATGCTATTACCTATCATACAGCCTTAGAATTGATGTACATAAAAGTGCAGCCTAACTGCAAAAACAGCCATGCCCTTTCCTGGGAACTTTTACCAGCAGAGGGCGCAACATACCAAGCTCAGCTTTCTTGCAGCTTTTATGAAGGCACATGAGTATTTTTACAGAATGGGGTACAAAAGGAAGTCACTTCAGACGACTGATAGGTTTGTTTTTATTTCTATTCACTGAGACGGAATATGTACCCTGTAACCACTTCTCTGGGTAAAACTTTACTAGAAGGCTGTGTGGAGGTCGGGTTTCGGAGGCTAAGCATATCCAGCATTTATTTGCTGAGACACTCAGATTTTAGTTCAAATTTTCATAGCCTCCTCATCCTGACTCTCTGAAGAATTCTTAGGAAATACATATAACTTAATAAAAACTTATGTTACAAGATTATGTTGTGAAAATAGTAGTTGGTATTTGTTGTACATAAATACAAGGCTTGAAATTATATAAAATTGAAGTATTTTCCTGTCACAGGGGGTCAAAGTTCATGGGATAAAGACAGTAACATAGCAGGAAGACACTGAGTTGTGGGGAACCAAGAGATCCCATGAGAAACACAGGTTTGAATTTCAGAAGTCGGTATCAACTCATGCTGGGTTGCTTTCTGGATGAGGGATTACAGCGTGCCTCTTCTCTCTAGAGAAGCTAGATGCAAGAATAATTCTACTCACTCCTACAGAAAGATGTGTCCTTGGAAAAGTCTATATGGCAAGGTGGACTATAAGGTGAAGTGCTTCTGCCACCAAGCTTGACCCCCTAAGCACAAGCCTGGGACACACCGGGTAGAAGAACTAAGTCCTGCAAGTTGTCTTTTGAACCTCACACATTCACAGAAGCATCAAAACATGGCTGTCCATGAATATATATGACAATAAGCCTCCAAAACCCCTTAGATCTATTTGAGCTACAGCAAGTTCTGTCAGATAAGCTGAACGGCCCTCTGCTAACCTGCATGACCAGCTTCTGTGCATTTCCCTCACTGTGTAACATACTGCACAAGTTAGGAGTGAGTGCTTGTCACCCAGTATTTCCCTGAGTCCAATCTTCATCACTGCTACAGTAATAGGAACAGGAAGTCTGATGTATCTCATGCACATAGAGATGCATACAACCAACTCTGACAATATTTACATGATTGTTTGTACTTTTCCTGGAGACTTGTAATATGTTATCATCAAATACATAACAGTTAATTGAGTACAATATGCAGTTCCGATGTGTGGACTGGGTATCTCTTTCTACTTCTCAGAAAACCACCATTGTTTCCCACATAACATGAACATTTAATGATGCATTCCAGGCTATCATTCAGATGCATTGCTTTGTTTTTTATCATTTTCTCTCCTTTATGCTATAGGAAAATTACAGTTGTCATTAGAAGAGATTTCTCTCATCAAGCTTTAAGTGCATTTACCTTTCTTTACTACATTTATGAAAAAGAATATTTAAGAGAAGTAAATATAAAATGAATCAATTTTATAACTTCTTTTTTATTGGATATTTTCCGTATTTACATTTCAAAAGTAAGCTTTATGCTTAATCAATATTTTTTTAAAGGCAAATATTACTGATGATTTTTCTGCAATGAGAGGCTGTGATTTAGGTCCACGTTTTTTCTACTAAGTCGGGAAACCTCTTTGTAGATCTCTTTCAGCAAAACCACGGGATAGAATGCTCACAATCCTGTCTCTTCAGATGACAAAAGTGCTCTGTGAGTGGATTTACATGTCATGGGGCATGCCTTCTGTGATGCTAACTATAAGTTCATACTTGATTATCTCAAAGGAAACTATTTTGCAAATTTTCAAAGAATGTTGGAAAGAGTGAATTACCGAGCTGTCCAGGAAGCCATTCCCATCCGTGTCATAAAGGCGAAACATAACTAGAATAAAACAGATGGAAACAGAGAGTTTAAAGATGAGAAAGGTCATGTTGTTTTAAGGTGGATTTTTTTTTAACTTAGTTTATCAACTGGAATGCTAAATGCCTTTAACATGCTTTTTTTTTTAAAATAAAGCCCAACTGATAATGATTTAATCGGTTAATATAGATACTGGATCTCAGATATTTAGTTTATAAAATTTTGTTTGTATGTAGAGAAAATAAAATAGCATTCTTTATGTAGATTTGATATTTTTTTGATTCTTAGTCATGAATTTAAATATGGAGAAGTTGAAATATTCAGCATCTGGATAGTAAAGGACAAAGAGGAGGTAGAAAAACAATCAATAGTGAATTTCATAAATCAGTTAAGATGTGGACTCCATGGGACTGTTTTCTTATCCCAAATTTTACTATTCACCCTTCTATCAGGTCACATTTGCTGTGGCATTCAAGTGAAAAGGGACACATTGGTGCACACCAGAAACTAGAGCCCTGTCCATAAACACAAGCTGGTATTAGGACTCATCCCAAACAATGTGAGCGAGGAAACAGTAGTTTTCAAAAGACTCTTTCTACTGGGGATCTCAGCTCCTAAAAATTCTGTATTTGCATGACCACTTTTCTTTTCTTTTTTTATTTTTTCTGTTGGTCTTGGGTTGGATCTCTAGCCAGGTTTTACTAGGCGCCTCATCTATAAACTAATCAAGTAAGAGCGCATAGAATACAGACTCTCTTCCTGAGCTAAGAAAAGCAGAAGTCCAAGACCTGAAGTCTCCCCTGTATAATTTGCAGACCTCAAGGAGATCATGGAAGAAGCTGCAGGTGTCTTTTTAAGGTAAACACAAGGAATGGCACAGCTGTAGAAACAGAAGAGAAGAAGTGAGGGTTAATGTTGACTTTGTATAATTTCCTGGAGGGTCTAGGTCTGAGTTCTGTATGTTACCAGAGGCACCAGCAACTAGGAGAGTATGTATAGATGACTGTAATTATTCTTGTACTTACGTTATAGAACTCTACCAACTAAAACATTGTTATGTGTACAAGGTACAAAGTTAGTTTGTGTATCAGTATAAATTTTCAAATATTATCAAGTCAACTATGGCTTTGCATTCTTTTGTGATAGAAAATCAAACATTAAAATACAAAACCAGAAAACATATATTTATTAAATTTTGGTCAGCTAAAATTTTAATATATTTAATCATCTGGCTAATCTCACTTGTATAGTCAATAAATAAGAATAAAATTGTAAAAGTAAAGATAAAATTACTCAAAGTAGACATTAAGCATCTCAAGATTTGTTACTATAGCAGAAATGCTAAAATTATTCCCATAAAAGGGACGAATTCACAGACTACCAAGAAAAGTGTCTAATACCAAGAACAAGGTGAGGCAAGAGATAAACCCAACTCTGTTTCAGAGTTGGTTAATGGTAGCTCTGTTCGACTCTCCTGGAAAAATAGCTACACCGAGATTCCTCCTAGGGCAGGGGGCAAATATTAAAGGAATCTGGAAAACTAGAGAAAATGGTAATCACAAGATGCAAAATACATGCCAGATATGGAAGGATGGGGGGGGCAGCAGAGACAGAGACAGACAGAGAGAGTGAGGCAGCTCAGGGGATGTCAAAATAAGATAAAAAATTAAGATTTTAAACAAGAAGATAACTCTGCTTTCAAAGTGCAACATGAAAATAATGTCGCCAGAGAATGTAGCACATAACATAAGGGCTAGAGGAAAGGTTATTAATTAAAAGGCAAAGGGTCACACATGCTCAAGTAAAACGTACAGTTGAGAATTTGACAATTCACTAGATACAGAAAGAGAGACATGAATCAAATAAGAGTGGGGTAGGCATTAGCTCCACAGAAAATAAAAGTTATTCAGCATGATAAGCCATTGAAGACCTTCCCTTTGAAAATAATCTTTCCAAATAATATTGGTGAAAGTAAGTTTTGAGCCTTAAATATTAGTAAGATTGATGTTTGTTAACATTTAAAAGTAGAAACAAGCTTTGAGGTAAAGTAGGTCCTTAAAATTTCAGGTTTTAATTTTGAAACCAATATAGATTTATAGATGTTTTGGTGCCAAAACAAAATAAGAGCAAATCCAGATTATCCTGCCAATGTGTGAAGTTTCAAAGGTGAGCACCTGCAATGGGAATCTGAATAAGCTTAGCCCACATTTTCTATTTTAATAACCATGTCATTTTATCTTACATAGAGCCAGGTATGTGCCCACACGTAAATTTAACTAAAAGGTCAGAATTGATGCACCTTATGTAACATGAGACATTTTTTTATTTTTCTAAACCTTTGCCATTTCCAAAATTTTTGGAAAATTCTGTTTATTACTTAATACATTACAATACAAATTATATGTTCTTTGTACTTTTCTAGAAATTATTAGACAGAACAAAGTAAATATTTTAATGATATTTAAATTGAGAATTCTTCAATACACAAACTTCAGTTACCTGCTTTTTAAAAATTCATATATATAACTTTTTTAAAAATTCAAAGTATAAAAATGAGAGTGCCCAGATATTTTGTAATTCGATATAATGAGAAATATTCTTATTCTTTCCAAATTTCCTATAAGAAAAATAAAGATGAAAAGTATAAATTGCAGCTTTTGCAAATAGAAAGTGATCCTGCAGTAGATAAGATGTCATAAACCTTTGAGATCTAAGAAGAATTGGTTTCTTTCATCACTTTTATTCATAATAATTTAAGAGATCTGACCAGATGAATGGTGGTTAGGGCCTATTGGTGATACATAGGGTCACTGTAAGATGTCCTCCTAGGAGATGGAAAGAGTATTAATAATTTGAAATGGCTCTCAAGTGACAGTGGGCTAGGTCAGAAACTGGAACACACAGATAGAGTGAATGTGCAGGACTAACGTGCCTGTGTGTCTGGTGATAGGACGGGTGACCCACATGGCTAGCTAAGAGATAGCTACAGGGATGGGGAAAGGAAACCTCTTACAACCCTACCACAGATTTGCACTTTTCAGGTGAATAATGCAGGTTCACAATGAAGTGAAGCCAGGGTCAAGAAAGGTCAGTGAAGAAATGGTTTGTGTTTCTGTTTGTTTCTTCACAATGGGGTAGGCTTTGAGCCAGGTCTTATACAAAACCTGACATAAAAAGACCAAACAAGACATAGGACAAGGGTAGGAAAAAGAAAATCATCAGAAACGTCATTTTGGTAGGCTATGCTTTCCTTTTGTGGATGTTGCAAAGTAGGTCACTCTATCTAACCATTTAATAGAGAAGAATCAGAAATACCAATTCTGAGGTAAGCAGTCCCCTCAGGTAAATTTATGGTGGTGAGATGTCACCAAAGAGAAGAATTTGTGTGTTCCAATCCTCCTCAACACGGGGTACCAGAGCAAAAAGCAGTAGTGGCTCAAGCTGATTCGTTTTAATTAGCCAATTATCAGGTACCTCATTGAAGGACACCCAGTAACCTATGTGTACAGGTCTGGCAAGTAATTCTGGGTGACTATGTGGGAATGACTGATCTAAACCAAGGTGTGTATCTAACATTTTCGGTAAGCTACCTCAAAGGAAGGCCCCAATTTTCTTTCTTACTAGTAACCATTTTAGGTTCCCAATCTCTTCTTTTTAGTTCTCCTATGTCTTATGTTTAATCTGGTATAACCCTCTTGAAAGTAATTAAGAACAATAACTTCATGAACTTCTTAGGCAAATGGATGAAACTAAAAAATATCATCCTGAGAGAGACAACCCAATGTCTGTCTGTTTCTCTCTCTCTCTCTCTCTCTCTCTCTCTCTCTCTCTCTCTCTCTCTCTCTCTCTCTATCTATCTATCTATCTCCCTCCCTCTCTCCCTCCCTCCCTCCCTCCATCTCTCTCTTTCTCTGTCTTTCTCACATACACACACACACAAAGACCACACATGGTATGCACTCCCTGAAAAGTGGATAGTACCCCAAAAGCTCAGATTACCCAGGATACAATTCACAGACCACATGAAGCTCAAGAAGGGCAACCAAAGTGTGCTCCAAAATGTCCAGAGACTCCCCACCTGAGGATCAAGCAAATATACAGCCACAAAACCCAGACAATAGTGCCGATGCCAAGAAATACATGCTGACAGGAGACTGATATAGCTGTCTCCTGAAAGACTCGGCCAGATCATGACAACTACAGAGGCAGATGCTCACAGCCAACCATTGAACTGAGAACAGGGTCCCCAGTGGGGCAGTCAGAGAAAGTGAAAAAGCTGAAGGGGTATACAACTCCATATGATCAACAAAACTATCCAACTAGAGTTCCCAGGAACTAAACCACTATCTAAAGAATACACATGGGGGGGCCCTTAGCTCCAGCCTTATATGTAGCAAAGGATAGGCTTTTAGAGCATCAGTGGGAGGAGAAGCCCTTGGTCATGCTAAGGCTCAATGCCCCACTTTAGGGGAATGTCAGGACAGGGAGGCAGGAGAGGGTTGGTGGGTTGGTAAGTGGGTGGGGGAGAACCCTATTAGAAACAGGGAGAGGGGGAGGGGATAGAGGTTTTATGATTGGGAAACTGAGAAAGGGGATAACATTTGAAATGTAAATTTAAAATCCAATAAAAAATAGTAAAAGAAAAAATATAACTAGGTAGTTCATCAGACACCTTTAATGTACATCTTAGCAAGAATGAATCTAGAAACTGAAAATGTATAGACTGTTGGGAATTTATAAATGTACAAATCAAAACAGGTTAAAAATATAAATTTTAGAGAAACTTATTGATTGGTAAATTTGAGTCATTAATATAGAAAATATCAAGAGTTTCAAAAGAAAAGGTAAAAACTGAATAATTTTCTGTTCAGTCAGAGGGAAGGCCACTAAATCAGGGGGTCATCATCCTCACAAACAGAAATGGCGACACCTGAGCAAACTTGCTCTTTGGCTGTCACTTCAAGAGAAAGTCACTGTTTACTTTGGAATGAGAGAGTTCACTGCAAGTTCTTAGGAATACAAAATAAATCTTGAAATGCAAATACTCAATGTTTATGAATAATAAATATATATTTAAAGAACAATATTCATATGGTTTATTCATAACCTAAGCTGGTCTATCTCCTAAATAATCATTGTAAATTCTTTCCTTGTGAGAAGTATTATCAAAGAGTTACAATTAAATTTAACTAAAACGTTTTGTAATTACAATTCTAATACATTAGAGTAATTTTAATTTTATTAAGCAATATGAAAGTTTGATTTTATTATCTTTATTAATGTTTTGGTAGGAAAATTTTAATTCTTCTTGATCTTTAATCTGTTTAATTTAGTTACTGAAATATACAGCACCTGCTGCAGTTAAAATGAGTTTTGCAGTTATGGTGCTTTGAAGAGTATTTTGATTCATTGCAATGTGCACATGAGTCCACCAGGGTGAGCTCCGTCACTGCGATGGATTAAGAAGCATTAAGTAGATGCTTAGAAATTCCCTACCTGCAATACTGTAAAAGAAAAAAGATAGTGCTTGATTATGAAGGAGCATATCTTACATATCAGGTATTTGAGAAACTGCACTGTGTCGAAGACAGTGTTAACATGATGACAGAGAGAGGTTGCCATGCAGAAGAGTGTAAAGTGCGTGTGTTGGGGGTCTGGGATGCATGGGTGTATGTGGGTATGTGTGCATATGCGCACAAAGGTGGGAGGAATTTTTCCACTTCCTGTTTGGAAGATTTGGAAAATCTCCCTCAGAAAAGGGAACACATGCTCTGTCAAACATTTCAAAGCCTCCAATTACTTTTTGTTTATGAAAAAGAGCTGAAGATAAAACATTTAGGAGCTATTTCAGAGACAGATAGACACAGATCAAATTTCACATCATGCCAACCAAACTTCAACATTTCTTAATAAAATCTATTTATACAATTGGGATGCAATTTTAGTTAAATTTAATAATATTTTTTGATTGTTTGATTCTGACAGAAGGTTTTCTTTGGTTTCTGTTTTTTGGGGTTTTTATCTGTTTTGTGTTTAATTTAAATTTTAAGCAAGCTAATTTAAATAAAGGAACATTTTACAATCGATCTCTCCTCCAAACTCCATCTTGGTGAATAAGCAGAATTGCCAAAACCTACACTCTAGCTTATCTTCAGGTCTTCCTCTTTCAAGAAGAGACAGGTAACACACAATGTCCTTGAGGTGAATCACTTCTGGGGAGCACGTATTTGCTGGAGAAGAACGTGGAGGAGTGATGGCACCCTTATTCATCCTCAGTCCTGGAAAATACATTTATATTCATTTATTTAAAATATTCACTGTGATTTCAAATATAAAATGACTTAAAAAAGCACTATATATAATAAACATGTGTGTGTGTGTTTCTTAAGTATAAGATAATCAAATGCACTAGACACTAATATATTAACTTTCCATGTATGCTGCAAATGGTGCAAATGGGAGGGAGATTTCCTCCAGAGACCATTAGCAGAGATGGGCGGTCTACCACTGAATGATATGAGAATGGGCTTGGCGTTCCCAGGTGTGTGAGAAAATGGAAAGAGATATCATACGTGAAACCCATTACTAATCTTCTATTTTTCTATTAGTCAGTGACAAATAAAAGATATCTTGAAAATACCAGAATTGCCCTTTCACAGAAACTGAAAAAGCAATATAAGTCTGTCATGTTATGATTTTTATATTAGGCTTAAGTAATCATTCATAAAATGCATGTTATGTTCAAGTATTTTCCAGCACCACAAATAAGAATTCCACCTACTAACATACTATCCATGAGTAGAAATAAGCAGAATAGAAAGAGAAATAGAAATCAGCATGATAGGCACTTTGGTAAAAGGGAGAGCATATGACTGTGTGATTTCAATAGGGTCTTCACCTGATATACATAGCTCATGCCAGCCCAGTGAATGATAAGCCAACTAGATCTGAACACTGACCCTTCCTGGTTTTTTAAAGTCTTCATGTTACTTTCAAAATGTTAAAAATAATTTTGCTACATTTTACTTATTTGTTTATTTATTGATTGTGTGTGTGTGCGCACACGTGCTTGCGAGTGCATATACATGCCTGTGTGCCTGTGTGTATACACATGTACATGTTATGGAACACATATAGAGACCACAGGAACACGTTTGGTTGTTTCTTTCAGTTTTCTATGATGTAGGTTTCAGGGATGGAAATCAGATCAAAGTCCCTTTAGTTGTTGGGCCATCTCACTAGCATTTGATTCCAGGTATTTTATGAATTGTTGTATACTAGGACCATTGTAGAGAATTTAAATATTTGTTCAAAATAATCACAGCATAAATAATGTACAGATGATCTTGTAACAGAAACTTGTTCACACAAAAAATTCATCTCACGGAGAAGCCTTTGAAACCAAATCTTGAATATCTGAAAAGACCTGAGGCAAACCTCAGTTGTAACCACAGTGTACATTTGACAAGTAGCATTTGACCAGGGTTACTAGTAGACTGAGTGTCTCATGGATTCTTAGTCTGACAACAGCTGAGGAAGAATAATTTGAACAAATGCAGTTTGACCAGCTGTCCTTCCTTGGCATGAATCTCCCTGACAGATCTGTTTGTAGCTCTGACTTTTTCTGTACATTTTATCTCATCTGGCTATCTTGACATTCTCAAATGACATCCAGAAGGCTTTACAGAATGACTTCAATTTGTTTCTTTGCTGATGTTGCCTCTAATAATAGGTCTCATGTAGAGTGTTTTTAATACCAGGCCAGAAGCAGGAATAGTGTCTTTCACACATCATTTTCCTTAATGGTCATGTAACCTTGTGAGGTCGACTACATTATCCTCATTTGACAGAAGAGAAGTAAGCTTATGAATATGGCTGTCCCTGAGTTTCACCGTCAGCCATACAGGTCTTGTCTTCATCATTCAATCCTTTCAAGTTAGGCAGTACTTTTTTTTGTAGACACTTTTGAAAGGAAAAGAACTTACATCTTAACATAGACACACACAAGTACAATTTGTGGCTTTTTTAGGAACACAAATATTTTCTATGAGGACTTACTACTGTTTATCTTTTCATTCTTTAAATTTTATCAGGGAAACTTCCACTGGAATCTACTACACAAAGCCCCACCTATCAGATACACAACTTCCTCCCTTCCCTGGTACTATGGCATGTGCTTATACAGCAACTCTTACTTTCCTTCACAGTGATCAGTGAGATCTACATTTTGAATTAATTTTCTTCATAATTGAAGGAACACTACGTTCATAATACAAACTAATTGTTCATCTTACATCAAAGAAAGAAAAAAATAATCAAAGATAATACTGAGTTTCAAATAGTTTCTGAATAATTGTAACTGACCAACGAAAGCTTAGCCAGCTGCAGAAATCATGGCTTCTAACTTATGACAGAAGGCATTGTGGTGTTGACCCTTGAAGTGGACATAATTCCAGATTTGGAGCACAAAACAGTAAATTACAGTCATAAACTAAGACATGAGTCATCCAGCTGAGGAATCAACCCTTCTCCCAAATGCCCAGCCCAGGGTCCTGAAATGATGTAATCTGCTCAAGTCTTTAACACAGAGAAAGGAAGGAACACTGTTTAATTGATTTGAGAGAAAGTTAAATTGTACATTTCTCTTCAAGAGTTAAGGTGTTTGTCTTTTAATTCTCATGATACTATTCTAAAAGTATAATATGGAGACTAGGAGGGCCACACAATTTCCTTTTTGTTTCATTGCGCGATGTATAGTGAGAGAAAGACTACAAACACACACATTTTAGGTCACAGTACTTTTTTTGGCAAATGTGTTTTGTTATGAATATGAAATTTATGTCTCATGTAATTCCTCTATTTGAAATGTGCATCTCAGTGGCTTTTTGCCTGTTCACAGAGTTGGGAATCGATTGCCACTATCAACATTAGATTTTTATCATTGTCCGAATACCCACACTCACTAGCAGCCACTCTGTCTTCTTCTGCTCAGTTCCAGGCAACTGGTTGTCTACTTTCTGTCTCCACAGACATTTAACATTACGTTTTGAATGAGAATGCCATTATTGTGTTTGCTTGGAGATAAATAAATATTTCTTTCTTTATACTGATATCATTTTGTAAATGAGAACTTTAATGAACATTTGTCATCATCATTATATTTTAAATGTTTTAAGTTAAAGAATTTAGTCAGAAAAGCAATCTGTATATTAGAATACTAAGAAATCTCTCCAAAAGACTAATTAAAATAAATTGGAGTGTTAAACATGTACTCTTTATAGTTACTCACAGGGCTTATCTGAGTAAACTTAAATTTCCAAGACAGTTTTGACAAAAAAAAAAATGAAGTATACAACATTAGTGTTCTAAGTATATATTTGTGGATAAAGTGTGTATGTTTGTGTGTGTGTGTGTGTGTGTGTGTGTGTGTAAATTGAAAATAAAATAGAGAAAAAAGGTCCTCATTAAAGATCCTGTACACTCTCTTTAATATGCACAAACTCTCACTCTCAACATCTCCTTATATTTGCTGTTTGGTAACTGTTGGCTAGTCTTGTGTCAATTGAACTAGAGTTATCTCAAAGGAGGAAAACTCAATTGAGAAATGTGTCCACTCAGTTTTGAGTTTGTGTGTGTGTGTGTGTGTGTGTGTGTGTGTGTGAGAGAGAGAGAGAGAGAGAGAGAGAGAGAGAGAGAGAGAGAGAGAGAGAGAGAGAGAGAGAGAGACTGTGTGACTGTGTCTGTCTGTGTGTGTGTGTGTCTGTGTGTTTTAAATAGTGACTGATTAGGGAAAAGGTAGCCTATTTTTCGTGTAGTCAACCTCGGGCTGCTGGTTCAGGGTTCTATAGGCAGAATAAGCAAGCCACAGACTTGCTTACAAGATAGTAAACAGCACCCCATCAATGGGTTTACTTTGCATCAGCTCCTGGTTCCAGGTTCCTGCCCTGTTTAAGTTCTTGACATGGCTTCCTTCAGTGATTGATTATAGTATTTGTGGAAGTGTAAGCTCAATAAAACCATTCCTTGTCCACTTACTTATAGGTTCTTGTAAATAACCCAACCATAAAATAAGGTGACTTACACAATGACCTACAAGAGCATTCTATTTCTCTGCCTCCATAATCTATTACAATTACTTTCACTATTTGTATTGAAATTCAGCAGGAATTACATGATAGATAGACTTTCAAAAGAGCTTATCTTATTTAGTAGCAAGGAACTTAACTCCCTCCATGTATTTTTATGAGTTAATTGTTTCTCTTTGCATTGAGTAACATTTTTTTAATTTACCACAGAATTGAATAAAGGTGAAGTGACTAACCCAAGAAAGTAATTAATTGAACAGTTTTATTTCTATTCCCAAAACCACTATATGGTCTTGCTTAGGAAATAAGAAATTATCTGTTTTATTTTGACATCCTGAAAGCAGGCATTGTGCTTTAACCACTCTTCATAGAAGTCATAGTTTAAACTTTAACCTTATTATCTTTCCCAAGTCTAGCTGGAGGTATCTCCAATTACTACCTTCCTCTGTCTGATAGTGTTCTCTAAGGTCCTTTTAAGGTGTTGCATTAACAATTCATGTGTTTGTCAGAGAAATGACACATGACAACAGAGTACTGGGCTGTGACCAGGGATCCTCACCCGGGTGATAAGTAGAGTCCAACATGTCAGAAAGCTCTGAAAAAGATGATCAAATTCTATTTACCATTAACAATGACAGTTATGTTTTTGCAATAAATAGTGTTTTAAAAAAACATTTGAAAGTGAACATGAAGGCCAGGTAAACAAACAGTTCCTTTTGCCTCAGGTAGTTAGATTTAGCTCTTTGCTCTGAAGTTTGTATCAGTAATATCGATTTTCTGGTTTTCTAAGTTGTCTTGACTTCATGATTTTAAATACTTTTGTGATATAAAATACAGAAAACTGAAGCAAGTCCCAATGCATAGTATGTATGTTCATACATCCCTATAAACTATATTGTAGGCATGTTTATTGTAACACACAAAAAGACTCACAGTAGTAAGAATTTTGATTGTAGTGCATTAATTTGATTAGGAATACATAATTTGAACTTTAAGAGTATATTTTTCAGATAATGACATAGTATACACAGCATTAGTAAACATAAATGATGCCTGTACTACAATTTTCAAGAACATGGGTTTCAGTGTGCTCTTGTAGACACACACATATACATACTTTTTTCTTTTTGTTTTTATCAGCTTTCTCTTTGTTGTCCAGTGCATCCTAATTCTTTTTTCCCTCTCTTAAAACTTTATTTTAAAAAAGAGGAATACATATACAGATTTTAAAGCCATTTTGGCATAACACTATATGAATATTTTTATCAGTACTTGATTTTTTTAGAGGTTTAATAACATGCATTGAAATCCCACTAGTTACTATAAGCATAAAGTACATGTAGGACAGAACGTAACATGGAAACAGTTTTCTTAGTGAGTATAGATTAAGCATAATGATCTTTGAATACCAAAAATTGCCACAAGACTATATGTTATTAGCTCTTAGATTATTAGTGATTTGAGGTCCAGGTGTATAAGACTCTGAGAAAGTTCTATACATTTCTTTTCCCTAAGAAGGACTGAGGCTTTCTTTTTCTTTTTTTTTTTTTTTTTTTTTTTGGTCTTTGTTTTTCTTGAGCTTCATATGGCCTGTGAGTTGTTTCTGGGGTTACTATCCAGTTATCAGTGACTACATATTATGTCTGTTCTTTTGTGACTGGGTTACCTCACTCAGGATGATATTCTCTAGATGCATTTATTTTTCTAGGAATTTCATAAAGTCATTGTTTCTAATAGCTGAGTAGTACTCCATTGTGTAAATATACCACAATTTTTGTATCCATTCAGCTACTGAAGGACATTTGGGTTCCCTCTAGCTTCTGGCTATTATAAATAGGGCTGCTATGAATATTGTGGTGCATGTGCCCTTATTGTATTTTGGAGCATCTCTGGTGTATATGCCCAGAAGTGGAAAAACTGAGTCTTCAGGTAGGACTATGTTTAATTTTCTGAGGAACCACCAAACTGATTTCCAGAGTAGTTTTACCAGTTTACAACACCGCCAAACTTGGAGAAGTGTTCCTCTTTCTCCACATCCTTGCCAGCATCTATTGTCATCTCAGTATTTGATCTTAGCCATTCTGACAGATGTGAGGTGGAATCTCAGGGTTGTTTTGATTTGCATTTCCCTGATGACTAGGGATATCAAGCACTTCCTTAGATGCTTCTGAGCCATTTGATATTCCTCAATTGAGAATTTTTTGTTTATCTCTGTACCCCATTTTTAAATAAGATTGTTTGATTCTCTGGCATCTACTTCTTGAGTTCTTTGTATACATTGGATATTAGATGTTTATCAGATGTGGGGTTGGTAAAGGTCTTTTCCCAATCTGTTGGCTGCCCTTTTGTTTTCTTGACCACGTCCTTAGCCTTACAGAAACTTTGCAATCTCATTAGGTACCATTTCTCAAACTTTGACCTTAGAGCACAAGCCATTGGTGTTCCGTTCAGAAAAAATTTCCCTGTGCCTATGTGTTCTAAGGTTTTCACTACTTTCTCTTATAATAGTTTCAGTGTACTTGTTTTAATGTGGAAATTTTTGATGCACTTGCACTTGAGCTTTGTGCAAGGAAATAAGAAAGGGTCTATTATCATTCTTTTCCATGCTGACTGCCAACCATATACATTCTTTAAAAAGTTTAAAGGATATGTCTTTGTAACTTGTTACTTTTGTCTCTTTCTGAGGATCAATATTAGAACTTCAAAAATGCTTGTGAGCACTTAGCCTTTACCACCCATCTCAAAAGATGTATATGTATGTGTGTGTGTGTGTGTGTGTGTGTGTGTGTGTGTGTGTGTGTGTGTGTGTATGTGCACATATCTGGACTAGCAATTGACGTGAACTGTTTTTCTCAATCTCTCCCAGCATATCCTTTGGGAAACAAACTCTCAATGCAGCTGGATTGACCAGCTACTAAATCCTAGAATTTCTTTTCTCTGATTCCTCACCACAGTGGTTACAGGTACAGCAAGGCTTATCACTCATGTGGCTGCTGTCCATCAAACCCGGATCTCCATACTTGGAGGCCCAGTACTTAAAACCTGAGTCATCTTGTCAGCCTTTCAAAGGTCAGTGTTTCATAAAAAAGTTTGGTTGATTTACCTATTTATGTATTTTGTTTTATTTTGTTTGAAACAGGATATTTTGAGGCCCAGGATGACCATATACCTGGCCAGATTACTGAGATTACCCTGGTCTTCCATTCTCTATCTCTAAAGTGATGAGGGAAGTCACAGGTTTCACACAGCATGCTCAGATAACACATAGATTTCGTTTCCCAGTAAATAAGTGCCTTTGCATCAGTGTACATTGTTTTCAAACAATTCTATTTTAGATGACAGATGAACCACTATTTTTATTTCTTTCTATCACTATTTCAATGGAAATATGTAATACTATTTATGCTTCTAAATCTACAAGGTATTATAGCATTAGAAGTTAAAGTTTTCTGTTGTATTTTTTTTAATTCTGTTCACATGAGGAAATTCATTAGTCTTATAAAGCAATTTACTGGAGTACAATATTATTTCTAATACACTAATGGTGACTAAGACAAGACAAGACAAATCTCACTGCTTTTATTTGTATGAACAGGGAGAAAACGATACAAATTGTAGACTCTTAAGTAAGGAGCAGACAATAAGACATGCAAGCACATTTGGGTCAGAGCACAGAGATCACTTTGAAGAAGTGATGCTAATATTCCTCTGCTATTGGTTCCAACAGTTTTACAGGGTGTTTGTATTTGAGCCCATGGTTTCTTGTGGGTAACGGGAAGGTTGAAAGTCAGTGGTCAATGTTAACTCTTGGTCACATAACTGCCGAGGCATCAACTATCAGTGACATACCACCTAATTATGAAATTTCCTTTGGTACCACCATTGTGCAGCTGTACCAGCTGGCATGTGGGAGCTAGAAATGAGAAGAACAAGAGTTCAAAACCTGGAAGTTCAGGGTCACACTGAGTCACAGGAAACCCTGTCCCAAACTAAGCAAAATGAATCTCCTCCAGTGACAGAAAGGTTCTGGCTTTCTGTTCCTCAGTACAGTAACATAAACTACATAGGGATTTTGACAAAATACAAGTTAGTGAATGAAAATAAAAGTTCTGATTTATTTTACTTAAATTAAAGTACCTATCAGTAGTCAATAGCTGCTTTATAACATATTGTTTCACACAGTGTGGATGTAGAAGCCAGGGGGTGCATTCACTATTTTTCCAAAAATTCTCTGTTATGTATTTGAGATGGAAACTTTCTCACTCACTTAAGCTGGAGCTTGGAGATTCAGATAGTTTGAGCAGTAAGCCCAAACTCCAAGAATTTTTTTTTTTTTTTTTTTTTTTTTTTTTGTCTATGACTTGGTAGTATACACAGATAACTAAATGATGTTTACTAATTACTGTTACAGCGCCATCTACTTTCAATAACAGCAACGTATCATGAGTTCTTGGATAGCTTGAGCTATAAAGTGAGTCCCTGATTGCAAACCCCCCTCCACTAAAAGGAAAAAAAAAAAAAAAAAAAAAAAAAACCAAGAAAAAATAATTTAGATTTTTTATTTCTTAGTATCTAGATATTTTTTTTTTACTACTTTATTTTTTAAAAAAGAGAGATACATATAAAGATTTTTAAAGGCGTTTTGGCATGACACTATTTGAATATTTTTGTCAGTACTCAATTCTTTTAGAGGTTTGATAGCCTGCTGGATATTTTCTAAAAAGTACTTGATAAGCCTGATCATTAAAATAAATTCTAATAACACTATTTAAACTCATGGTAACTTTCAAAATGCATGACAAAGTATAAAATAAAGAGAAATTTGATAATGATCATGACATGTGCAAACCAAAACACTAGACCACGATCTGTTTGTTGAGTAATGATGATAGACTGTCATTTATTGAGTATTTACAGTGTATTTACATTTATTTTGAAGATTCTATACTCTTTAAAACCAAGGAAATAGAAACATTCATTATTTCCATTTAGATAAAAAAGATTATATGAGTACAATTTAGATGTCACTTTTGTGCTTTAAACATGTTTATGTGGGGAGAGATTGATTTATAGATAGATTGACAGATAGATAGGTAAATAGATAGATACATACATACATAGGTAGATAAATAGATAGACAGATAGATGGAATAAACTCTGTCACTTGACTCTTAACAAATATTGTAAGTTATATATCTATATGTATATAGATATATAGATATATAGATATAGATATATGTGTGTGTGTGTGTAATTATATATATACTTACACGTAATTATGTATATGCTCATATATTTACAAAAAATTGTCCAAGTTGGTTGCAGTTGCAATGTGTTATGCATGAGTTTTCTTATCTGTACTCTTAAAGCAAATATAAATTTTGCATGCTGCTTGAAAATGTAAATATGAATTAATACACAGGGCACTTACTATTAAGCGTTTAAAAGTGGATACTGAGTAACAGCAGTGAAGAAGTGCTGACTGCCAATTTCAACTCCTGACTTCCATAGAGTGCTGATTGTCATGGGAGAAAGCACGCTTTTACTATAATTTTAGTTTTTTTCTAGCTCCTGGGAGATAAGGCCTCATAACTTCCCCTGTTAAATGATGAGCAGAAAGATCTGGGCACCTGCACATGAACTGTATTGTTTGCTCTCACTAAGATATTACAAGCTCTCCAAGTATTTTTGAACATGGAAGTACAAATATATTAGGATAATGCTGCCATTTAACATAAAATTATTTAGGTTAAAATATTTTTAGATCATTTATTCTGGAAAGATTAAATTTATATCAAAATGTTAAGATTTTGAAGACATATTCCTGGATATTTATGTTTTATATGGAGAATACACTAAGTAATCATGACTAAATGGGCTCTTTTATGTGACATGGGTAAGGTCTTGAAGTTGTAAGTTTTATCGGTTGCAGCATAAAATATTGTTCAAGTAAACGGAATTTAAATTACAGCTCTCTCAGCTATGGGTGATTACAAGTGTGAATCTGGTGCTGAAGCTGCAGGAGATGTGCAAGGGTTTATACAATTAAAGAAATTCCCTAATGACTACAAATTCTTCGATGTTTTGTTCTAGAGAATGTGGGTGCCAGTTTCAATGCTTATTGCATTATAAAGAACAACTATATTAATATGTGTATCTTCAGCACTGTATTTTAGAGGCTGACTACAAGCCAGGAATCTTCTTCACTGCCATACAAATGTCTACAGTTTGAGTGTCTCCTGTTGGTTCATTTCTAGAAACTCAAATAGTTCATTATACATAAAAGATCTACAAGGTTTCGTCGTAATGCAAAACATACACCCATATGCACACACAACAAATAAACTACAAGACAATAATCCCCCTCTTACACCTTTGGATTTTCAATAAGGACATTTATGAAAAGATGCCTTTCTACATGTAGCTACTTCTCCTTGTATAATTAATTTTCTACTTTATTAGCTTCCTTATTAAAAATAACTTTTCTTCTTTTCAGTCAACAAGAGCCATTGTGTAACTCTTCAACTTCATGGAAAACACAAAATGAGCTAAAATTGACTCTTTTCATTGACACATCTTAGTGCACATAATTCAAAACCTCAACCTGATTAAATATTGCCTGCCAACTGAGCAAGGGAAATTCTTAGAAAGGAAAAGGTACATTAATTGTTCCAGATTAACATATATCTGTGCATTGTTTCTCTCAATATGAAATACCCTCTGTCCCTTTTATTGCTTTGGACCCATTCTTCACAACAGCTTTCACATCAGCAGCAGCATGATAACTTTCAGGCTTAAAATCTTGTAATGATCTCTAATTTCATCTGGAGAGGAGTTATAACTAAGTGTGACAAGTCAATCTGCTCCACACCTGGGCTTGGCTTCCACCCTACCCCCACAACACCCACAGCTTCCACCCTACCCCCACAACACCCACAGCTTCCACCCTACCCCCACAACACCCACAGCTTCCACCCTACCCACACAACACCCACAGCTTCCACCCTACCCCCACAACACCCACAGCTTCCACCCTACCCCCACAACACCCACAGCTTCCACCCTACCCCCACAACACCCACAGCTTCCACCCTACCCCCACAACACCCATAGCTTCCACCCTACCCCCACACACCCACAGCTTCCACTCTACCCCCACAACACCCACAGCTTCCACCCTACCCTCTCATCACCCACAAGTCTTCTTTTCTCTCTTCATCAGCATCATTTATCTCTCAGTTTGGCATCATGACCTTGGGGGACACATGTTTGCTCCTTCCTGAACCGATGCCACAAGTTGCCACTTAACCAAGAATAATCCAATGTGACAAGTGATCCTGCTCTTTAACTTATAAAATTAAAGGGTCAAATTGCCCTTTCTCCTTACAAATTCTTTTGGGAATTTTGTTGCCTTGTTGGAAAACTGACTTCTGCCAAAAGTACATAACTGGAAAATAAATGCTGTGTTGGTCAGTTGCATTGCCAGGGCAGCTTGTCAAGTAAGGGGTATGATTTACATTATTAAGTGTTAACAAATAAATGAAGAATATCATAAAATGCATGCAATGCTTCTCTAGGAGAATCTTCTAATAAGGGTTTTAAAAACAAACTAAAGTATGTGTTTGAAATACCTCAGTTTCTCTTTTTAAATTCCTTGCTCCATTGTTCATCCTCATGTTCACTCCTCCTTATCCAGCTAGACAGTGATACCTTTTTGTTGTATACATAGAACTACAGGCATGTTGTAGCAATGCTAAGAATAGGAGAAATGGTTATCTCCAGGAAAAAGTACACTAATTATCCAAATCCAAATGTTTAGGCATGAAAAATGCATAGTAGTAACATTATGCAAACTTAACTGCATATATATATATATATATATATATATATATATATATATATATATATATATATGTATTTCTATGATGGTATATGGAGGTCTTTGAAGGAAAAAAGGGGAGAGAGGAATGATGTAATTTTAAACTTAAAAAATGCTCAAACAAACAATATCAACAACAATAAAACCAAAGCCACATTTCAGGGAATTGGAAATGGTTCAGCCTATAATGTTATCTGAGTTCAGTACTCCACACCCATAAAAAGAAAATTTGCCTACCAGGTGTTTTAGTTAGGGCTTTATTGATGTGAAGAGACACCATGACCAAGGCAAATGGTATAAATGACATTTAATTGGGTCTGGCCTAAAGTTTCAGAGATATAATTGATTATCATCATGAAAGGAAGTCTGGCCGTGTGCAGGCAGACATGGTGCTGGAGAAAGACCAGTGAGATGCATGTCCTGATCTGAAGGCAGCCAAGAGAGAACTCTCACCCACAGTGACACACTTCCTCCAACAAGGCCACAGCTCCTAATAGTGCCACTTCCCATGGGGCAAGCATATTCAAGCCACCTCACTTCTACTATGTAGTTTAGTGGAATCATTTATTTCCCGGTTCAGTAAGGGGCTGACATAAAAAATGATGTTGAAAACACTTGAGAAAGAAAATTTACAGGCACCATTGCCCCAAGCCCAACACATACAGAACAATCTCAGATTGTCTTTGTGTTGGTATACTCTTTCCTGGGTTCTTAATTAAGAGCATCTTTTTTTTTTTCTTTTCTATATCATGAAGTTGCAATTAGATCACTGTGTTGACTGCATTGCAGTTGATCACATAATTGCTTTCCTTCATCCTTTAGTTAAAAGGGACTTTGGCTTTCCTGAAGTCTCCCCTGGCATATAGATTTAAGGCATATATTAATGAAGGGATATCATGAGTGCTTAAGTGACACAGACTTTTAATTAAATATATGATTATGCTTAAAAACTGTTAGAGAAATTTTAAGCTTGCCAGCATAAAATGACTAAGAATAAACAAAAAAAAACTTTCGCAATTACTCCTGACTTATATTGATCACTGTGGACTCTACATTTTATACATTTTTCACCTCATAAAAATAGGCAGAGTATATGTCTAAACGAGTTGGTAAGATAGATTAACTTTTCTTTCAACTTCAATGATACTTAAAATGCAACAGTTATGTCTAACTGCTATTAACAGATGTCTATAATAAAAAAAAATTACTTGATGGTAATTTTCAGTATCTGTGTGGAATAAGCACAGATTATGAAGGTAACAGTCAGCAATGCTATGACAGGAATGTCTTCTGCATAGGTGCCAGTTTGCTACCTAAGGAGGTAATTAAGTTTTGACAAATTGTATTGGCAGGTTTTGTGTGTCAACTTGACACAAGATGGAGTTACCTCAGAGAAAGGAGCCTCCCTTGAGGAAACTCCTACATCAGATCCAGCTATAAGGCATTTTCTCAATTAGTGTTGAAGGATGGAAGGGGCCATTGTGGGTGGTACCATCCCTGGGTTGGTAGTTTTGGGTTTTATAACAGAACAAGCTGAGCAACCAGGGGAAGCAAGACAGTAACTAACATTCCTTCAAGTCTTCTTCATCAGCTCCTGCTTCCTGAACTGCTTGAGTTCCAGTCCTAACTTCCTTTGATGATGAACAGCAATGTGAAATTGTAAGCTGAATAACACCTTTTCTCCCCAACTTGCTTGTTGATCATGATGTTTTTTGCAGGAGTAGAAACCCTGACTAAGACACACCATAATGATTATTTCATTGCCAGTATTTAACCCACACTCTGCCAGACAATTACAGTGACTCTTTGGCAGAGGCACTAAGGAGAGGATAAGACTTCTTTTCTATAGAGTAAAGGCAGAACAATAATTATATAAGGAAAGTATTGCCCATGTGTGTAACATCAGATGTGTCTCCCCATGTTGAACAGTTCTGAGAATTTCTGGTTGGGGAGTCCTTAAGCTCCAACAGTAATCCTACCATAACTGTTTATCTAAATGAATGATAACAAAATGCCTTTGAAACATGCACCTCTATACCTGGAAATCAGCTAATTCCCTGTCTTTATCTGAGTACTTTCTTTATACAGCAGATCATGGCTGTTACAGTGGCTCACAATTTGCCAAGTGTCCTATTGCAGAAAATAAGTGTCTATTTTGTGCTTTCCAATAAATGGGGGATCCCTCCCTCTCTCCCCCCTCTCATATATATACAAATTCATGAAATATTTTAACATTTCAGAAGACAGGGTAGAAAGACTGTAAAATAAGTTTTTAAATGGTTGAACATGACTAGGATAAAAGTGTCTATTAGACATGACAGAACCATCATACTCATGAACTTACTGCAAGGCAGGCATGGTGGCATATACCTTTAACTTCAACATCAAAGAGTAATGAATGCACATCTCTAAATATTGGATGCCAGCCTGCTCTATATAGTGAGACCCTATCTCAACAAGTAACATAATTAATAGAATATAAAAATACAGTGATTTGAAAGTCCTGCACACTACTTATACATAATCAAAAGAGAATTTCTATACAGGTTGGGAAGGATGAACACCAGAGACTTAGTTCCTAGCTGAATAGCTATTGACAATTGATAGATATGTGGGGAAGCAAATGCCAATACTTTAAGTGTGTAGTCTCTAGTAGGTGGATTATATCCCAGTGACTTCATACCCATGCATATATCACAGCACTAGCTGTATGCTGTGAGTGTTGATTCCTAATAGTCATGATGTTGTGCGTAATGAAGAGGATGATGATGACGATGATGATGATAAGTAGGACAGAAGGGAACATGAAGTTAAAAAAATTATGTGGAGGTGGATTGGAGAGGATTTGCAAGTGGCCTTTGACAGTAATTATGAGTACATTAAATTCATAAATGAGATTCTCATAGAATTTCTAAAGAAATAACATTAAAACAAAACCAATGCCAAATTACCTATGTGAGCAGAGCAGAAATTATATAGTCAGAAATAGTTAACAACAAAAAAGGCTTGGAGTCCATGGGCCAGAAAGACAGAATTAGGAAGGAAGGGGAAGTCTATAACATTATTACTTCCTTAATTGTGTTGCATGTGCCAAAGGTCATTGCTGCATGGTGCATCTCAGAATTATGGGGTGGGTGGTCAGCATTTCATGTGTTCTTTCTTTGTTGCTTGCACAGGCTCTTAAATACAGCACTTGTTTTATAGATTTATGGTGCTAACGATTTTAGTTGGCCTAGAAAATAGTAATTTTATATAAGCATGATAATGAAACTTG
This sequence comes from Micromys minutus, assembly GCF_963924665.1. Taxonomy (NCBI): domain Eukaryota; kingdom Metazoa; phylum Chordata; class Mammalia; order Rodentia; family Muridae; genus Micromys; species Micromys minutus. The sequence goes on along the minus strand of NC_137969.1, from coordinate 183,852,778 downwards.
AACTTGGAAAGTCAGGGGGTTATATCGTTAGGTTTCTGCTAGATTATTTTAGAGATTGGAAGTTGAGAACTTGTTTGAAGAAGCAAATGATAATTAAGGAAACTGTTACCTTGTCAGTGGCTGGTTAATACTGATCATGACAAGTGTGGGGGAAAACTTTTTGTTTAACTCAACACAATTCAGTTGAGGCTAGGAAGAAGATATAACTGTTTGTAAATGGACAATTTGAGGATGCAAATCAGCAAGACTAGTAGAGACACATTTGGGGAGAATTTAGTCAGCCTGCAGACTGAAAAGGGTTACCCTATGGGAGATAAAGAAAGCTATCTCAGTGGAGATAAACATTTATGGTGTGTAGACTGAATAAACAGTCTATGAGGATACTTTGATGCATTTAATGTTTGAGAGTACCAGGTTTTCATTGTTTCAAGCTTTTACATTTATTTTTCATTTAGCTTTTCAAATTTTTTACTGTTGTTTATATAAGGGAGAGACATACTTGCTACAGCACACATGTGGGTTCAGAGAAATGTTCTAAGACTATAAGACTATTATCTCCTTTCACAAGTGGAACTTGAGGTTCAAACTCAGGACATCAGGTTTGACAGCAAGTGCTGTTGCCTGCTGAATCATCTCACCACCCCAAGTGGCTATTTTCTATATGGTGTGGAAAAATGCATAAAATATTTAAAGCAAGGGCAAAAATTGCATAATCATTCAGAATTTAAAATATCTTAACAATAAAGAATGTCTCAGTAGTAAACTAATTTTCAGAAGATACTTGTAAAACTAAAGAAGTGCTAAAGCTATACGAACCCTGGACAGTAATACTAAAGCTGTATTAGTACGCATGTTTATAAAATCCTCTGTTATTTTTCTTTCTACTGAGACCACTGTGACTAAAATGGAGATTTTAGTGTAGTAGAGTGTCTGAGAGACACCACTACTCTAAATTTTTTCTTACAACTTTATTTAAAGAAGAGAGATGCATGTGCAGATTTTTTTAAAGCATTTTGACAATTCTTTTAGAGGTTTGATAGCATGCACTGAGAAATTCTAAAGTGTTGACAATGTGCGAAAGTACAGTGTAACGTCTACCATTTAGTAATTTTCATAGAATGGAAGATAAATCAGAAGTTGACTATTGGAGAGAGGTATCTGGAACCTAAGATTTTGCTGAGGTGGAGGTAGCAAATAAGGCTATTTACTCAGGAGTGCCACAAATTCAAAGCAAATATTATTATCAATAGGCAATGTGGAAAAGGTATCAGTAGAAGGTTTTACCAGATTTATCTCTCTATTTCACAAATGCCATGCAGATAATTAGGCATCATGTGACAAAAAGCTACAATACACATGCTCATTGGCATACATAATCTTTGTTACTATACATGATGTGTAACATTTTTATGCAAAGAAAACGGAATGGCTTGTTTGGAAGCATTGCAAGTTGTTATGTTCCAGGAGCGTTATTAGTTTGCCTGAGCTCATGGTTTGATAAGGGCTCTATCATCCATTTTCTAAAATAATTTTTAAGCTTGCATTATTTGGGTTCCGAGGTTACACTTTTTATGCACTCCATATCAGAACCTCTCTTGGATCCTCAGAACTTTCAGGGATTTGTAATACTTGAATCATTTTCATAATGATATTTATCTCACTCTTGCATTCACTGGAGTGTACCCTGAAATGTTAAAAAGAGTACATGGCACAGCACAATATAAACAAATGCAGATATGACTTTCAGGACACAATACGTATGGAGTTTCAACAGTGAAAAACAACAGAATACTTCAAAAATCACTTTGGTTTTGTGCTTAAAGATAGTAAATATTTTTAAAACAAGTTACTTTATTAACATGAAATATGGATTATCCTTACTTGTCTTATGTCTTTTCTTTATTGAAGCAATATTAATAGATATCACACAAACAAATGTGTTCTCCAAATCAAAAATTGCTGAGATCAAAGAATGAGGATGTTACTTTAAGACTACATTGGAGCCCCCTAGCTTTGTGTTTGCCAGGTTTGAAGAGGCAAGCTCTCATAGATGAGAATGTTGAAACAAAGACAAGGTCTGCATCCTATAACAAGGATTTGGGTAGTGGAAGAGAGTCTTGTCCAGCTTGAGTTAGAGTGATTCTCCTGCTAGTTAGTGAAGCACAGCTGTTCTGGTGCTAAGAAGAGGTCTGAGATACACGTTTGTTACTTCCTCCACTGAGCTTCTGCTCCAAGGATGCTTACAAGGAAGTTCTACACAGAAGACCCTGAATTAATCACTCAAACACTCTCTTATCTCAGACAGTAGCCCTAGACTCTGATTTTTTTGGCTCCTCCAAACTAAAGACCATACAGACGGCCACTGACACTGTTCCATCTGTCCATTTTTATTGATGCTCTTTTCAGTCCTTCATCAACTTCCAAACAATTTCATGGTTTATAATCATGGAAAATGCAGTGAAATATACATCATCCTTGTGGACCACATCTATAGTGCAGAATGTAAATAAGAAAAATAAAAAATGTCTACTCACAGATATTAATTTAAATGTGCAATGATAGATGCCACCATTAATTTTGAAACATTATAAATTTCCTATACATAACTCTTTTTATTATTTTTTAAATGTCTACATATTTGTCTAGCAATTTGGAAAAAATATTCCAAACTTGATGAAGATGTCTCTTAAAGTCATTAAGGTAATGTGTACTTCTTTATCAAATTATAAGCCATAAGGAATCCCATTTTCTATATTGCTTTTTATACTGGGGATATTTTAAAAATTAGTATCCTGTATAAATTCCATGTAGACACAAACACAACTTTCAATCAAATGTCCTTTCTTCAATGTTGTGATGCTCATGTCTCTTTTATAATGCATGCTATCTATACATTTTTTACACAGACATACTCACCACCTGATAGCAGAGCAGGCTTTCCCTTGACATTTGGGCTGGAATGGGGGAATTTGTTGCTGAATGACATAAAAAGGTGGGCAGTGAAATCATCAGGGAGCTCAGCTTCCAGAAAGGTCTTCATGAACAGCTTGAAGCCTTCAAAATCTATGGTCTAAAAACACATATTTAAGCATGTAATTTCAGATTCAGTGAAATAACAAGACATTTTACCACGTTCAGAAATTATGTGAGATGTTTTCTGTGTATGAAGTCTACAGGAGAATGATGAGACCAAGGCATAGTGGGTCTAAGCTATTGTTGGCAATAGCAGGCATTGTCTCACGTTTGATAGTGTCGAACAAAGAGAACATGATTTCTAGTTAGATGTTTCTATCACCATGGCAACCATATGACATACAATGTTACCTTTTCAAATTTCAGATTTTTTTTCCATGTCCATCAATTGGGAATCTTATTTCCAAACCCACAGCATTCTGCTGGGTAGCTCAGGTAAATAATGTGAGCAAATTGATGTAGAGACTTATATTTATGTATCTGGCACACAGAATGGCTGACATTTTCACCTCTTTTTTCCCTAAATAATAATAGTTGTTTTGAAATTATAAAGAGAATTCAACCATGATTTCAAATCAAAACCAACAGTAATTATTTCAAAACGTCACATAGAGAATTCTAAGGAAACATATACAGTCTTTAAGCCTTCTCTAATCTATTCTCATTTGAAGGTAGTCATTTTAGGGTCAGGGTCTTAGGCCACTTGAAAGGCTAATGAAGGAAGCTATATTCTCTTCTCGAGCTTAATGTCACTGTAAAGGAGACTCCAGAAAGCATGCCTTCTCACAACAGAAGATATAGGTAAGATGACTATTGTTGAGAAATGGAGAAAACTGTGGGTGTTTACAGACAATCGTATGTGGCTAATGTTGACCAGGCTTGACTAAGTACTCTTATCACTGAAAGGCCGCATAGAACGGGGTATTTTCTGGAAGTTGCTGAACAAGGAAAGATTTGGGGAATTACTAGGCATAGCAGAGCTACAGACACCAAGCCAGAAAATAAAAATGTGTTCTCTGAAGAGCAATCATATGCACAGGCAGGTCTGCCTCACCTTCAGAGCCCTGGAGGGACCTTTCCTCAACCAGGTTATTCGGCTCATGGAAATGAAATATTTTTCATTTTATTTGAGTGACTGAAAGGTAAGAAATATTTCTGTAAATATTCTCTTTTAAAATAAAAAAAACTGCCTAAATCTTTATGTTTAATATTATCTGGGGAAAATGTGAGAGAATGTACATGCTTGATATTTTTATTCATTATGAACATTTTAAGTCACAATATTATTTTTAGTCAACTTAAAACAAACTATATATTTTTAAAATATCAGTAGAAAATATAAATTTTTAAAATATGGGTAATGATCTACTTAAATTATATCTATATATCAATGCCTCTATGTACCTATGTATGTAATATGAATATGCATGTGTGTATATATGATATATATACATACATACATACATACATACATACATACATACATATAGCTGAGAGTTAGCAGGTCATAAAAAACCTGTGCAGAATATTGAGTAGATTCTCAAGAAACTAAAATAATTAATTATCTTTCTTATTAAGAATTTCTTCTTCGATCTTTACCAACACCACATCAGATAGAGGCCTAATATCCAAGGTGTACAAGGAACTCAAAAACCTAGACACCAGAGAATCAAATAACCCTATTAAAAAATGGGGTACTGAGCTAAACAAAACTTTTTCAGTTGAGGAACACCGAATGGCCGAGAAACACCTGAGGAAGTGCTCGACATCCTTAGCCATCAGGGAAATGCAAATCAAAACAACCCTGAGATTCCACCTCACACCAGTCAGATTGGCCAAGATCCAAAACTCAGATGACAGCAGATGCTGGCGAGGCTGCGGAGAAAGAGGAACACTTCTCCACTGTTGGTGGGGTTGCAAGCTAATACAACCATTCTGGAAATCTGTCTGGCGATACCTCAGAAAATTGGATATAGTACTACCTGAAGACCCAGCTATCCCACTTCTGGGCATATACCCCAGAGACACTTTTATACACAACAAAGATATATGCACCACAATGTTCATAGCGGCTCTATTTATAATAGCCAGAAGCTGGAAGGAACCCAGATGTCCTTCAGAAGATGAATGGATACAAAAATTGTGGTACATATACACAATAGAATACTACTCAGCCACCAGAAACAATGACTTAACCAAATTCTTAAGAAAATGGCTGCATCTAGAAAAGATCATCCTGAGTGAGATAACCCAGTCACAAAAGAACAGACATAATATGCAGTCACTGATAGTGGGATGCTAACCCCAGAGGCTTGCACTCCCCCAGAAACAACTCACAGACTGTATGAAGTCCAAGAAATAAAGAAAACAAAAAAATATACATATATTTACAAAACAAGAAGACTTTGACTATTTCCATGTTGCGTTTTGTTTTGCATGTACTCTACACTTATTGTAACTATTAGGTTTTCAACGCATACTGTCAAGCCCTTGAAAAAAATCAAGTACTGACTAAAAAAAAAATATATTCAAAAAAAAAAAAGAATTCTTTCCTCAAAAAATTTTTTTTCCTCAAAATATATGTTTGTATGACAGCAACATTTCATAGTGGTCAGAATAAAAATCAGAATAAAATAATTTAAGAATCTTGGGTATATTGTTAGCAAAATAAAAATATAATTAAATGAAAGGTAATTATATCTTGGAAATGTATTAATCATCTTACATTTTAAGTTATCCTTTTAGTGGCTCAAAACATGATAAAATTCACTCCTTTCATGAATCAATACTTCAGCTTTTCTTTGTATTCTGTAATTAGACAACACTCTCAAACTACTTAGTTTAGAGTATAAAACTTTTTAAAATATCTTACTTCTAAAAAGTGAATTATTACCTATGTGGAGTGTTTTGTTTGTTCTTCAGCGTATATAGGAGATGATTTCATCAGATCTGTAGTTAAAATATTTATCGAATCTATGAAGCTGTTTCCTGGAATTCCCTACTGTAATATTGGGGGAAAATCTCTATACTACATTTTTGGTGCTATATATGGAACAATGTTTTGAAACTCATCTGACTCTGTGTTACCAAATGACATTGACAAAGTATTTTTCAATGTTTCCTGAATGACCATTACTTTTCTCTATAAAAAAAAAAAAGACTGAAAGATTACCTAAAATATTGTTGCTAAATCATGACTGTTGTCATAAATGGATGATATAAATAATTTGCACATCTATTTTATAATATGGAATAGTGTGGAAATTTCAAATTTTTATGAGTTCTACAGGTACCATTTATTTTGAAAAATTCAGACCATTAAATGAAAACAAAACATTTTTTCTCCAATAATTTGTTTTTATTCACTTTACATTCTGATCATAGCCTCCTTACTTTCTGTGTTCCCAGTCCCACCCTCATAAATCCCTTCCCCCATTTCCTCTCCCCTTCTCTTCAGAAAACCACCACACTCTGGGAAATCTAGTCCCAGCAAACCGGGCACATCCTCTCCCATTTTAGCCCAACCAAGTAATCCAGGTTGAGAGAACGGGATCCAATGGAAGAAAACAGAAACTGAGATAGCCTCTGCTCTGCTTGTTAGGAGTTCCACATGAAGACCAAGTTGCACATGTGTTACAAGTGTGTAAGGAGTCAAGGTCAAACCCATGCATGCTTCCTGATTAGTGGTCCAAGTCTCTTGGAGATCATGAACCCAGTTTAGTTGATCCTGTAGGTCCTCTTGTGGTGTTCTTGACTTCTCCAGCTTGCTGAATTTTATCTTCACCTCTTCCACAAGATTCCTTCAGTTCTGCCTAATGTTTGGCTGTTGGTCTCTGAACCTGTCTCCATTCACTGATGGATGAAGCCTCTCTCAGGAGACAGTTTTGCTAGGTCCTTGTCTGTAAGCATAGCAGAGTATCATTACTAATGTCAAGGCTTGACTCTCTTACATGCGGTGGGTCTCAAGTTGGGGTAGTCATTGGTTGGCTGTTCCTTCAGTCTCTGTCCAACTTGTAACCTTGCACATCCTCTAAGCAAGTCAAATGTAGGTTGAAGGTTTTGTGGATATGCTAATTTCTCCCTTGCTTCTCTGAAATTCCTGCCTGGTTTTTTTGGTGGTCATTTCAGGCTCTATGTCTCTCTCCGGTAAGAATTTCAGTTAGGTTGACTCACAATATTCTGCTTCATACCAGACCTCCAGGGAAAGCTAGAGATGACCCAACCAATTCCATTCGCATGCCCAGCCCCCTCCCACTGCTCCTTTCTCCACACCTGATTATCAGCTCTTTTTCCCTACTCACCCGCACTGCTACCTAGATCCCTCGACTTCCTATGATTATTTAGTTGCCCCCTCTGAGTGATATACATGTATGCACTCTTAGGAACTCCTAATTACCCAGTTTCTTTGGGTCTAAGGTTTATAGTATGGTTATCCTGCACTTTATGGCTAATGTCCACTTATAAGTAAATACATAAATTATGTCTCTTTCTGGCTGGGGAACCTCACTCAAAATAATATTCTAAATTTCCAAGTATTTGCTTGAAAAATGTATGATGGCTTAAAAAAAACTTTTTAATTGGATATTTTATTTTTTTACATTTCAAATATAATGCTCTTTCTTAGTTTCTCCTCTGCAAACTCCCTATCCTATCCCCCCTTAGCCTGCATGTAAGAGGGTGCTTTCCTACCCACCCACCCATTCCTGCCTCACAGCCCTAGTATTCCTCTACACTAGGACATCAAGCCTTCACTGTACCAAGAGCCTCACTTCACACTGATGCCAGATATGGCCCCTTCAGCTCTTTAAGTCCTTTCACTGACTCCTACATTGCGGAACCTGTGATCAGTCCAATGGTTGGATTCGAGCATCAACACCTATATTGGTCAGGATCTTCCAAGCCTCTCAGGAGACAGCTGTATCAGGCTCCTTATTAGTGAGTACTTTTTGGTATCAGCAATAGTGTCTTGGTTTAGTGTCTGCATGTGGGATAGATACCCAGATGAGGCAGTCTCTGGACAGTATTTCTTTCAGTCTCCACTGTATTTTCTTTAGACAGGAGCAAATCAGGGTTAAAATTTGGGACATAGATGAATGGCCCCAACGAGGTGGCCATGCCTAACATCTAGTAATGGTCTAGACAGGTTCTCTTTCTCCTTTGTTGTATATTTCAGCTATTGTCAGCCCTAGGGTTCAAGGAAGCTTGTGCCTCCTGGTACCCAGAACTCTCTAGTTGCTATCCCCAGCTCCCCATCCTCATTACTACACACTTTTGTTCAATTTTCTGACCTTCTGTACATCTCCTCCATTTCCTCCCACATCTAATTCTGCCTCCTTTTTTCCCTCCCTATCTTCTTTTCCTCTTAAGTCCCTCCAACTCTCTACTTCCCTTGATTATTACATGTCTCTTCAAAGTAGGACTGAACCCTAGACTCTATAGTTTTTCTTCCTCTTGAGCTTCATGTGCTCTGTCAGTTGTACTGCAGATGTTCAAATCTCTTTGTGTAATATGCACTTATCAGTGAGTGTGTTCAATGAGTGTTTTTTTTTTTTTTTTTTGTTTCCGGGTTACCTCATTCAGCATGATATTTTCTAGTTTCGTCCATTTGCCTAGGAATTACATGAAGCTGTTGTTTTTAATAGCTGAGTAGCATACCATTGCATAAATGTACCACATATTCTGTATTTATTTCTCTGTTGAGGAACATCTGGATTGTTTCCAGTTTCTGGTTATTATAAATATGGCTGCTGTGAAAATAGTGGAATATGTGTTCTTACTACATGTTGAAGCATCTTTTGGGTATATGCCCAGGAGTGGAATAGGTGGATCGTCAGGTAGTACTATGTCCAATTTTCTGAGGAACCTCAGAACCATTTCCTCTTTCACATCCACCCCAGCATCTACTTTCAGCTATGTTTTTGAGCTAAGGCATTCTTACTGGTATTAGGTGAAATCTCAGTTTGTTTTAAATTGCATTTCTTTGATGAATAAGGGTGTTAAACATTTCATTAGATGCTTCTTGACTATTTGAAATTCTCCAGTTAAGAATTCTTTGTTTAGGATTGTACCTCTTTTTAGTAGAGATATTTGCTTCTCTGGAGTCTGCCTAACTTCTTGAATTCTTTGTATATATTGGATATTAGCCCTCTAATAGATGTAGGATTGGTAGAGATCTTTCCATTCAGTTTGTGGCTGCTTTCTTCTATTGAAAGTGTCCTTTGCCTTAAAGAAGCTCTGAAATTTTATGAGGTCCCATTTTTGATCTTAGGGCAAAGCCATTGGTGTTCTGTTCAGGAAATATTTTTTCTGTGCTCCTGTGCTGGGACAAATGGATGAGATTTCATCTTTACATCAGCATCAGAGAAGCTCTCTTTCTCTTCCAGCTTCTCTCCATCATTATTTGTTTCTGTTCTTTAACCTTCCCATTCTCTGTGCTTCTGCTCTTTTAAATACCTTGTATGCCCTGCTTTTCCTGTACCAATGTTTCCACTTTATGACATTGACCCTATGCAGAGCCTGCAGCTGGTGGTCTCTTACACACAGAAAACTTTTTGGATGGACTCAAAAACTCAGAACCATGATTGAACTGAACTTGGTGTGTTCCTGACAGATATCTAGCAGGACATCACTTACATGAGTCTATCTGAGATGTATTTGAAAATGGAAGACAAGTTTTGTCACTGAATACTAATGCAACAACCACTCTGAATCAGATAACAAGTTACTTCTTTTTCTGGTACTGTAAAGCTTAACATTTATCAACATAAACCTCTTAAAAATATTTACATTTCATAGGTAAAAAAACTTTGTCCTTGAATGTGGCACACATGGACGATTTGAACAAAAATACTTCTCTTAAAAAATGCCTCAAATTTCTGTCTTATACTTTTCCTATCTTTAATAAAAAAGGCTGAGCTTGGGAATAATTATAATTTATTTTGCAGGATTGTTAATTTTTGTTAATTATATACAGGATCAATGTCTTTGTTGAAGCCGTTTAGCATAAACTTCAGTTATCAACATTACATACTGTAGGTTCTGTATTTATAGGATTCTCAAAAAAAGTCATAGACTCTCACTTTTATGAATGCTAAAGGTCTAGATTTTTTCAGAAACTACAGAACAGAGTACCACAGTTGAATCAAAGTATAGGAGTTGTAAAAGCATACCTGGGCCTTAGACAAATCTAACTACTGATAGGAAATGCATAGAGAACTCTAGACCCCAGTAAGAAACAATGTTGCTCTTGTTTAGGAATGACAACATATGCATCTTACCACAACTTTTAGCACCTGCCTTCCATGTGGTACTCCTTAACTTTGTCTGCGTTTTCAGTTCTACAACTGAACAGGGAGCTACTGATGTATGTTACTGTAAAAAAATGGAGGCTGTGGAAGATACCAGAATATAGAAGCATTCTGCTGATTGAAGAGAAACTGAGAACTAATTTTGAGACCAACTTTGGAATAACACCAAGTGGTGATGCAAGTGATATGAGAAGATGTGTTTGTTGAGTGAAGATGCTGAACAATGCTTTTTATTGGTAATGAGCTGAGCATGCTGGAATAGAAAACAACCACTTATTCTGTACAACAGCCTCCAAAGTATCATTAAATAGCAAGAAACCTGCATTTGAGGAGCTAATGTTTCTACAAACTGGAGAGACAAAGTGAGGAAAGGTTGTGCTCTGCGATGAAGTATGGTAACAGTTATTATGGCCAGTGACTAGCGTTCATGTGAGCAAGAATGTCTCTGATAGGCTAATATATTTGAATATTGTTTCCCCATTGTTGGAACTATTTGGGTTGTGGCCTTGTTAGAGAAAGTGTGACACAGAAGGTGAGATTGCAAGTCTTAAAGACTCCTTTGGTTTCCAGGGTCTCTGCTCCTGCTTTGCGATCGTGAGCTCTCGAGGTGGAGCTTTCAGTTAGTGCTTGAGCACCATGCCTGCCTGCCCATTGCTATGCTCTCCACATCATGATCACAGTATTTGTCACTGCACTAGAAATGCAATTGAGAATATGCATGCATATAGAGAGCATGTATAAATATATCATAACAATGAGTTTATGCTCATAAAGCAAGTCAGAGCTGCATGCCAGATGTCTTTTTCTATTGTTCTATATCCTTTCTCACAAAAGCTGGAGTTCAGTGATTCTTTAGATTCTCTGGCCAGCAAGCTTCCTTTCTCTCTCTGCCTTCCAGAATCGGAATTGTTGCACAATACTTCCACACAAGGCTTTTTATATGGTTGCTAGGCACCACAAAACAGGTTCTTATATTTACACAACAAACATATTTCCCACTGAGGGTTCTCTTCAAGACCAAAACTATTCTTGAATTGATAAAAACATGATTATAGTATATCTACTTTGTTGAAAATATTTATTTCCAGATCTCAAATATGTGTGAAAATTCACCATTCTTCATTGAACTTCTCGGAGAGCTGTGTTCACAGGACAGATTTCCATTGCAGAAGTAATAGATAGCTTACCCTTCTCCAAGGAGTGAAAGATCAGCAACTGTTTAGCTTTGTTCCCTCCACAGAGTTAACATGGAATTGTAAGCAAAATAAAATCAAAATATCCTTACTATTTTATTTTTTATTTAGTTTGGAAATACCACACTGTGAACTGATTATCAATTCTCTTAAATAAACTTACCTAAAACTGATAAGCTTGGTAAAATAAGAAAAGTAAACGCCAGATTCTCTAACCTAAAAGTCCATATATTGGAAATTTTTCATCTGGTTACTACATAAGATCTTTACTAGTGATACTAATTGAGGAATTATTCCATTGCTCTGTTATAATGTTATGTACTTTAGGTGATCTGATATGCTATGGGAACCTAGTTAGCCTAGTTAGTATAAGTATAGTTAACGGTATGGGTGAGTAATTCATAAAGCAGAAGGTCAATTTCAATAGAAAAGAAAATGTCTTACTTGGTTAAGAATATCTTGTTTCTGTGCATGCAAGGAAAGAAAGAATACATGTGTTAACGTAAAGGAATTTGTACCCATATATTTCATTTTGCTTTTATTTTCACTAAAATTTCATGAGTATAGATTGATTTTTCAAGGTACCCTGTGTAGTTGGGGTCCTAAACTGCTGATGCAAGACAACAGCATATACATACACTGGGAAACTAACAGGAAAGCAAATCATCACCCCATCCCCTGAAACATTCAGGGAGCACCTAGACCAGGGATGAGGCAAGCAACAATCCATGCTTCAAAAGGTCCTCTGTGAGTCTGATTTAAACCAAAAATTGAAAACAATTGACTATATGAGTCTTTGAGTATTTGTCAATAGCTTCTATTGGTTTGGTCAAATATAAGAAATACAACACAATATGATTACGATATTTACGAGGTAGTAAGAAAATATGTATATATAAAAGTATGCCAAAGTTTTTTATTCCTCTCTTACATTTTTTCTTTTCTTAGTGAAAGATAGCAAATAGTTGAAGATTAAAATATTTTGGAATCAAATTTAACATCCAAATCAAAAACAAACAAACCAACAGAAAAGCGAAACATGCAAAAACAAGCTGGATTTTCTCATATACCAAAGTCTGCTATTTTCATGTGATTCATCACTTTACCTTGCTGAATATAAAGTCATTCTAAAACTTTACTTTTGTTAATTTAGGTACATCAAACATTTTAAGATTTTTAAATTTTAAAGATCATTTAAAAGTATTATTTAGATTTCCCTTACACAATTATTCTAGAAAGAGCTTTCAACTGGTTTTAAATACAAAATTGAATATAAATAATTGTGTTCAAATCTCTTGTCTAATAATTCTTTACTATTAAAACAGTACTACAGAGAATGCATTTTCTTTGTTAAGTTTTCCATACATGTTTTTACATTGTTTTAACTAACTACAAGAATAAACAATGCATTTAATAACTTTATTTGTAGATATAAGTGAAGAACAAGGGATGTGTGCTTCTCTTTCAGTTTAGAAAACATGCCATGGGAGTAATGACAATTATTTTAAAGTGGTGGAGCAATCAATTACCATTTCTGAAACTAGGCTTGATTTTCTTAAGATTTGTTTACACAAATTCTAACTTACATTTAATTGTGCAAGTAACATTGGAGCAGTCAGGCCAGTTAGGATAGGATAAAAGCTTATTATATGATTTGATTGTTAGAATTGTTTCACGGCATCGGTTTAATTTTTAATTAGCCTAATGTTGTCTCTAGAAAAATATAACTTTTGGGTGTTTCATTATATAACTCAGTATCACTGGGGCAATAGTACTAACAGTATTTGTAGTTTAACAACAATTCGCTGTTATAGTCTTTTCTTCTTTTATCAATATATTCTCTTGACTTTGAGGTTTTCTGTTTTATAAACATCTGCTAATTTTAATTGCTTTACTATGCAACAGCTATAAACACAAAATAGGAGGGAAACATTTGTCTTGTATCTAATCCTTTCTTGGCATCCTGCAGGGAAAATGCCATTATAATGACTGATATATTTTCCATCATTAAAGTATGTAAAATAAAGTCACATTGTGAAACATGGGTTACTTTAAAATGTATAATTAAGATTCATAATGTAGACAAAATGGAACATGAAATGAAAGCTGATGTGATAGTTCAGGTCTTCATTCTTTACACTTGGATAACGGTGGTAGGAGTTTCTCTGAGTTACAATGAGAGATTTTATCTTAAAAACCAAACCAAACAAAACAAAAGCCTGTGAGAAATACTGATGGGGATTACTATAAAACTGTGAAAATTAGGCATTGAACTTCCACAGAAGAAACACCTTAAATGATGAGTGGCAATTATATTATTATAAATATGCAAAAACAAATTGTCATATTTTATTTTAAAACACATCTGGATGATATATTTATGCATATTTTGCAAAGATCTGCTTATTTTTGTTCCCATATATTCAAATACCAATTCATGAGGCTACAAATACACTAACAGCAATTATGTGCAGACATTATATCTCTCAGCTGATATTAAATGGAGAATTTCTTAAAAAATAATTTGGGAATGAACTTTATAAACAATCATATTCAAAAGAAATTGATAGAACAAAGTATTTATAAACCAAAGGATACACAATAAGAGGAGAATTTAATTGTCCTTCGGGTGACTCAGGATACAATGGTTACACCTACCACCAAAGCTTTCCTTAAGCAATCATTTCCTGAAATGAGTTATTCCCTGTCCCTTAGCCATGCCCATTTTGGATTAAAAGTTTCAGAATACAGGGAGACAATTAACTGTATCATGTTTTATTTTTAATTTTTTTTCTAACTTCTAGGGAAAAACGCTCAAAGATATATTTTAATGAGATACATTTTACAAGAACACACACTCTAGAAGAATTTTCCTCAATAAATGTAGTATAAAATAAGCTATTTTATTGGGCTTCCAGAGAATCTATGAAATTTATTGTGTGAAATGTGCTAAATGGTTTATGGTATGTGAGATATATACATGTGTATGTATATATGTATACATAAACATATATATGAAGAAGTAAGTATATGTGTATATATTTATATAGCACACATATACATATTTTTCTAGAATTTTCCATGAAGAAAATTCATCTAGCAAGCACATTGTTAAAATGATAAAGAAAAAAAGAAGCTTTACCCCTTCAGGATTATACTTTGCAAGCATGCCATTACCATGGAATTCTTCAAGGACATCCTTTAATTTCTTTGTAGAATCTACAACAAAAGAGAAAGAGAGAGAAAACACAAAAACCATTTATATAATCCTAATATGTACTTGTAGTCCAGCTACAAACTAAGATATACCATATAAATCACCACAAACAGAAATTGAGTTTTAAAATCGACACATAAAATTTTGAGAGAGTTACAAAGCTGATGAGTAAATGCAGTTTCTTGCACAAATGAGGCAAGCATTCGGCCACTGCCGTGCATCCCCAGAACACAATGTCCACTCAGTCAGAAGATGACAAAGTAATGAAAGCAACGCGTGCGCGCACACACACACACACACACACAAACACAGCTAAGTATACTCTTCAGGAATCAGGTTATAGTCTTTCCATTATAATAGTGGCAAATAAAATAAATGAGGATATTTTTATGTTTCTTTCTATATTTTGATAATATAATATCTCACTAAATACCATAAACCTAACTTGAGAAGAAAAATAGAGCATTGTCCCCTGTTAAACTCTAGCTGCTGTTCTTATACCCACAAAACAGTTGTAGATTGCTTGTGTGTATTGCCTCTTAATAAGCAGATAATTATACTCTCTGTCCATACTATATTTTTATCAATAAATTTGTATTTGAATTTTTTTGAGTTTGGGTTAAGCTAAAACAATGCTTCTTTGAACTTTCAAATGGATCAGTTTCTGTGTGACCTAATAAAACCACTGAGGCATTTCATATTAACTAGTGATAAGTATCATTGTATAAAAATAATTTCAGAAGCTGATAAATATTATATTAAAATTCCAACTCAACAAGTCTCTCATAAGATTATATCTTCTGATCATGCCATTTCAAATCAATTATTCCCTTAAGTTGGAGAAATATAATGGAAGACAATGAACAAATGTATAAATGTTCCACTTTGCTTATACATATTGAGTCCAAGACATCCAGAAATATATAGTAAGATTCTGTGTGTAAATAAATAAATACAATGAGTACCTCTTAGTCACATAAGGAAAGTCTCATGCACAAATACTTAGGCAGTTTTGGCACATACCTTTAATCTTAGGACTTGGAGAGCAGAGGCAGGTGACTCTCTGGTTTCAAGGCCAGCCTGGTGTATAGAGTTCCAGGAAAGCCTGGGCTACACAGAAAATCCCTATATCAACACACCAAAAAGAATTGAAGTACTACATTTGAAATGTGGAAAATTGCATTTTTCAGGTTTTTTTTATCAAAAAGAAAATGAGTAATTTTTTTCTAGCATTTAAATATTATTTTTACCAATTTTCCCTCAGGCTTGATGACCATGAACAACAATAAGACATTTTCACTTAAAAGTACAAAAGACTGATCCTTCAGTGAAGCTTCAACACGTTGGTAGTTTCCATGAGTGCATCATAGTGTATATATGTTTCAACCCTGATTTAACCTGAAATTTATGTTTTTTTACTTTATATTGTACTTCATGTTACCTTGTATATGAAGTTGATATTCAGAGTATACTGTGTATCTCTTTCACAATTTGCACACTCCGCAGACCACAATATAGTTATCACTTAATTTCACATCAGAACATTTCCCCCACAGCAACAGGAATAATGAAATCCTTAATTCCTCATTCATGATTGTCCTTTCCAGCCCCATCACAGGTAACCAGCTTCCTCTGCCTGTGGACTTGTCTATGCTCAAGTATTTTGGTAAATGGCATCATATCATACACTGCTTTGTGTTTGTTCTCCTGCTCTTAGCATAGTATCTTCAATCTCTTCCATGTGCATACCATTTCATTTCTTCATATCCATAAATCCATTTTATATTGACATCTTTTATCCTCAAACGTACACTTGGGTTGCTTTTCATTTCAGATAAAATAAAACATATTGAAACACAGAAACATGTAAGTTTTGGGAAACTATGTTTCAGTTCTGTTCAGTAATAGAAGAATAGCTAAGTCATGTGATCAATCCATGCCTGGCAATTTGAGGAACTGAAACAAGGGTTTTTCAATACCAGTTCCATTTTATAACCACACAGCAATGAGTAAAGATATAACTTCTTAACATCTGTTCAGGTCCAATGTTGCTTTTCTAATATCCTCATTAAAATCATCTGTGCTTGGGCAATGCTTTTGTTATGTATCTGTCTAGTCATGCGCTAATGTGTCGTGAGTATGCATCAGGCTTCTTGTTTTATCATCTGTGAGTATGTTTGCACATGAGGGACTGCTTGTGTGCAGATGCACAAATGGACAAGTGCCTGGGTCATTCCTCAGGAGCCATTCTCCCTATTTTGTGAGACAAGTTCCCTCATTTGGCCTGTAGCTTGATAAGCAGGCTAGTCTGTTAGCATAGCAAAGATCCTCCTGTCTTTCCTTCCTGGTTCTGAAAGTCCGATTCCCCACTAGCCATTATTGTAACTTTTGTTGTTATTCATTACTTGATCTTAGTACAAAGACTTGGGCTTCAACTCAGATTCCCATATGTGCAAGGCACGTTCTTTACCAACTGAGCTATCTCCTTAGCCTTTGGTTGTTTACATATTCATAAGAAGAAAATTGCTATTCAATTCTTTTGAACATTATAACTGGGTTAATTGTCTTTTCTTTATGTTAAAATTCTCTGGTATATATATTCCTTTGGTTGAAATATACGCATTCTCCAAAGTTTGGGTTTTTTTTTTTTTTTTTTTTTTTTTTTTGGTTGTTGTTGGTTTTTGTTATTTCTGTTTTGTTTTTTGACAAGTGTTTCACCAGCCTCTTGTGTTGGTGATCAGAGTTGATTTGCCCAAATGTCAGTCACTGTTATATAAATTATTAAAAACAATATTTGTTTTCATTTTCTTCACAGATTTTGTTTTTTTATAGACTGAAAGTTATAAAATTAAATAAACACAAGAATAAGAGTGTAGAGTGGTTTACACTGGAGCTGGGGTTTTCCTAGTATCTATGAGATTAACTTTCAGGTCCTAGAACCTTCTTACAAAAAAAGAAGGGTTCCCAGGCCATTTTAGAAAAGAATTCACATTCTTATATCTTGCCACCTATTCAACCCAATCCTGTTTTTATTTTAAAGCTCCACTATAAAAGTCTTGGCAAAAAGATCACCTGTGAACCAATCTTGATCTCACAATCTAGTTTTCAACCTAAATATTATTTTGTTCTTTTCTTGTCCCTGAGCCTAATTTCTCCAAAATTGAGAGTTAACTTTTTCATAGAGCCTTTTAAAGATAAGGACCCATTAAGAAATATCACAAATATTCCAGGCTACACTCAGAATCAACTAGGGAATGAAATATCTACTTGTATATTTGTGTTTTCTATTTGCCATGGGCTGTACAATTTGCCTAACATAACATATTTATATAACAATGTGAAACTACTTGATTTTAGCTGTGTTCCTAATTTTTAGCATGATGTTTCACCATAAATAGTCCTTTCTTTCCGATTATGCCCACTCTAGTTTATACTCCCTATAACAACACACGTACATATTATTGGATCCAGAGAGATAGATAGATAGATAGATAGATAGATAGATAGGTAGATAGATGGATAGATGGATAGATAGATAGATATAGAGTGACAGAGATACAGAGACAGAGACAGAGAAAGAGAGACATAGAGAGACAAAGAGAGACAGAGACAGAGAGATACAGACAGACAGAGAGACAGACAGACAGACAGACACAGAGAGAGACAGAGAATAGATTCATATTCTGTCTTCACCAACCTCAAAGACAAAGTAAGGAGTAGAAAAGTAACAACTACAAAAGATTCTAAAACATGCTGTCACTAGTATTGCAGATGCCAGAGTCCCTTGTGAATGTCAGAGTGACAGATTTTGGGTTCAGTGTTGCTGAGAAATCCAAGCCAACATGATGCAAGGAGCAGCTATAAGCTAGGAGATCAATAAGCAGTTAATAAGTACCTGAAATAGGATAAATCTCTGGCAACTGTGAATATTGGTGAATGGAGAGCAAGCATCCAGACTCAAGCAGCTCCTTAACATTTGGGATATGGTATCAGAATGAATACTCAACATAAAAACATTCAGTCCTTGCCCAAGTGAAGGAGGGCGACAGCTTGTGATTGTAAAATGTAGGAATATTTCCTGGAGTACTGTTCTTTTCTAGGGGTGAAGGGAATTTAAAAGATAACAAAGGGCACCAATATCAACCTTGCCGAAGTTGTAGTACAAGCATAATTGCTGTGCCCTACACCATGCACTTGGTGAAGCTTAATTATAGATATTTGTGAGAGTTAAAGAAGTGATACTTTGGCAATAAATTTCAAATTATTACATACTTCTAAATTATTCTAAACTTTACATAATCTTTGAGGTAATTAAATGTTCTTTGCACTTTTCTGACATGAGGTTAAGTTAATAAATATGTTTTCCAGTGTTTAAAAAATAGCAAACATGTTTTCAAACTACTACATAACTAATAAAGCAATCACCAGGAACAGTGAAGATCCAGAGACCCAGGCCTGGTAAGACTGCTCTGCAAATAGCCAGGGCACAGAGAGGTCTGAGCCAAATGTGCATAAGGCACGCCCCTGCCCCCAGTTGGTTCAGGGGAGCAGGAACTCTTAGGGACACAGATTCCACCTGGAGGGCATATGTATGCAGACCAAATCCTCAGGCCATCTTCTACCAGGAACTAGAGAGATCCAGGGACACAGGCAAGGTACCCAGGAGAGATGGAAAACAATCACTGAAAAAAAAGATTACATATACTCACAGAAAACAAGATGAGAAGAGGAAAGCAAAAAAAAAAAAAAAAAAAAAAAAAAAAAAACTTACCCAATGGAAGCCAAGACAGCCTGGCAACACCAGAACCCAGCTCTCCCATCAGAGCAAACAGCAGAATGCCAAACACTCCAGAAAAAGAAGACTCAGACACAAAATCATACCTCAAGATGATGATAGAGATCCTTAAAGAAGAACAAGAGAAAAAGCATAAAGAAATAGAAGCTTTTACAGAGGAACCAGAAAAACACTCAAAGAAACCAAAGAACTAGAGAAAAACAGAAACAAGGAGATGAAAGATTGCAGAAGAAATTTAAAATAGAAAAGAAAACACTAAAAGAGACAACCTTCGAGGTAGAAAACCTAAAAACAAAATCAGGAGTTAAAGATGCAAGCATCTCCAACAGACTACAAGTGATAGAAGAGAGAATCTCAGGGGCCAGAGATGACATGGAAAACACAGACAAAACATCAGAGAAGATGCAAAAGCCAAAAAGCTCCTAACCCAAAATGTCCAGTAGATCCAGGACACAATGAAAAGACCAAACCAAAGGATAATAGGAATAGAAGAGGGCAAAGAATATCAACTAAGAGGCACAGTGAATATCTTCAACAAAATCGAGGAAGAAAACTTCCCTACACTTAAGTATAAGATAACCATGAGCATAAAAGAAGCCTACAGAACTCTAAAAAGAGTGGACCAGAATTGCGAAATCCATCCTCAACAACAAGAAAACATCTGCGGGAATCACTATCCCTGACCTCAAGCTATATTACAAGGCAATTGTGCTGAAAACTGCATGGTACTGGTACAGAAATAGGCATGCGAATCAATGGAATAGAATAGAAGAACAAGAAATGAGCCGTCACATATATGTTCACCTGATTTTTAACAAAGGAGCTGTAAACATTCAATGGAAAAAGAACAGCCTATTCAACAAATGGTGTTGGTCCAACTGGCACTCAGCATGCAGAACAATGAAAATAGACCCTTTCTTATCATCTTGTACAAAGCTCAAGTGTAAGTGGATCAAAGATCTCCACATTGAACCAGGTACACTGAAACTAATAGATGAGAAAGTAGGGAAAATTTTAGAACTCATAGGCACAGGAGAAAATTTCCTAAACAGAACACCAATAGCTCGAGCTCTAAGGTCAAAGAATGACAAATGGGACTTAATGAGATTGAAAAGATTCTGTAAGACTAAAGACACTATCATGAAAACAAAACAGCAGCCAAAAGATTGGGAAAAGATATTTACCAACCCCACATCAGATAGAGGCCTAATATCCAAGGTATACAAAGAACTCAAAAAGCTAGACACAAGAGAATCAAACAACCTTATTAAAAAATGGGGTACAGGCAGAGCGGAGCCTGGCCCAACCGCCAGCCGGAAAGGCGGCTCGTACAGGCTGAGCAACTGTGACCTGGAACAGATCTTAGGAACTTCTGTTCCCACCCGGAGACGACTTCAGGACGCAGAGCGGAGCCTGGCCCAACTGCCAGCCGGAAAGGCGGCTGGTACAGGTTGAGCAACTGGTGAGTGGGAGACCTAGGCTGCGGGGGAGCAGTGGGATCTCTGTGGAGTGCACACGGAAAGGGCACCCCCTGCCCTGACCTGCCCTGTCCTCCCCGATCCAGTGACCGGGAACAGATCTTAGGAACTTCTGTTCCCACCCGGAGACGACTTCAGGACACAGAGCAGAGCCTGGCCCAACAGCCAGCCGGAAAGGCGGCTCGTACAGGCTGAGCAACTGTGACCTGGAACAGATCTTAGTAACTTCTGTTCCCACCCGGAGACGACTTCAGGACGCAGAGTGGAGCCTGGCCCAACTGCCAGCCGGAAAGGCGGCTGGTACAGGCTGAGCAACTGGTGAGTGGGAGACCTAGGCTGCGGGAGAGCAGAGGGATCTCTGCGGAGTGCACACAGAAATGGCACCCCCTGCCCTGACCTGCCCTGTCCTCCCCGAACCAGTGACCGGGAACAGATCTTAGAAACTTCTGTTCCCACCCAGAGACGACTTCAGGACACAGAGCAGAGCCTGGCCCAACAGCCAGCTGGAAAGGCGGCTCGTACAGGCTGAGCAACTGTGACCTGGAACAGATCTTAGGAACTTCTGTTCCCACCCGGAGACGACTTCAGGACGCAGAGCGGAGCCTGGTCCAACTGCTAGCCGGAAAGGCAGCTGGTACAGGCTGAGCAACTGGTGAGTAGGAGACCTAGGCTGCGGGAGAGCAGAGGGATCTCTGCAGAGTGCACACAGAAAGGGCACCCTCTGCCCTGACCTGCCCTGTCCTCCCCAATCCAGTGACCGGGAACAGATCTTAGGAACTTCTGTTCCCACCCGGAGACGACTTCAGGACACAGAGCAGAGCCTGGCCCAACAGCCAGCCGGAAAGGCGGCTCGAACAGGCTGAGCAACTGATGAGTGGGAGACCTAGACTGTGGGAGAGCAGAGGGATCTCTGCGGAGTGCACAGGGAAAGGGCACCCCCTGCCCTGACCTGCCCTGTCCTCCCCGATCCAGTGACCGGGAACAGATCTTAGGAATTTCTGTTCCCACCCTGAGACGACTTCAGGACACAGAGCAGAGCCTGGCCCACCTGACAGCCAGAAAGGTGGCTCGGAGAGGCTGAGCATCTGTGACCAGGAATAGATCTTAGGAACGTCTGTTCCCACCCGGAGGCAACTTCAGTACGCAGAGCGGAGCCTGGCCCAGTTGCCACCCGGAACCTGGGCTGCCGGGGAGTAGAGAGATCTCTGCGGAGTGCACACGTAAAGTGTACCAGGGACACAGAACAGATACAAGGGAAAGGCAAGAATATATCACTGACAACAAAATGGCAAGAGGAAAGAGAAAGAGTATATCCCAAGGAAACCAAGACAATCTAGCAACACCAGAACCCAGCTCTCCGATAGTAGCAAACATCGGAATTCCAAACACTCCAGAGAAAGAAGACACAGACCTGAAATCATGCCTCAAGACGCTGATAGAGTTACTTAAACAAGAAAGGGAGGAAAAGCAAAAAGATTCAGAAGCTTTTAAAGAAGAAACAAGAAAAACACTCAAAGAACTCAAAGAACGAGACGAAAACAGAACCAAAGAAATAAAGGAATGGAAGAGGGAAATTAAAACAGAAATTGACACAATAAAGAAAGCACTAAAAGAGATAACCCTAGAGTCAGAACACCAAAAAAAAAAAAGAAATCAGGAGTCACAGAAGCAAGCATTTCCAACAGATTACAAGAGATCGAGGAGAGAATCTCGGGGGCAGAAGACAACATTGCAAACATAGAAAAAACAGCCAGAGAAGATGCAAAAAACAAAAAGCTCCAAACCCAAAATGTCCAGGAAATACAAGACACAATGAGAAGACCGAACCTAAGGATAATAGAAATAGAAGAGAAAGAAGAGTATCAACTAAGAGGCACAGTAAATATCTTCAACAAAATCATAGAAGAAAACTTCCCTACCCTCAAGAATGAGATGACCACGGGCATAAAAGAAGCCTTCAGAACTCCAAATAGGTTGGACCAGAAAAGAAATACCTCCCGACACATAATAGTAAAAACATCAAGTGCCCAAAGTAAAGAAAGAATACTAAAAGCAGTAAGGGAAAAAGGTCAGGTAACATATAAAGACAGACCAATCAGACTCACACCCGATTTCTCAACAGAGACTATGAAAGCTAGAAGAGCCTGGACAGACATCATGCACTCCTTAAGAGAGCACAAGTGCCAGCCCAAGCTGCTATACCCAGCAAAACTATCAATCACCATCGATGGAGAGACAAAGATATTTCAAGACAAATCAAAATTCACACAATACCTGACCACAAACCCAGCACTACAACGAATTATAGATGGAAAACCCAATACAAGGAGGGAAAATACAGCCTAGTAAAAACAAGAAAACTCCTAAACAAGAAAACTAAAAGAAGAAAAAAACACAGACACAACTCAACCCAAAAAAGCAAAAATGGCAGGAAACAGAAACAATTATTCCTTGATATCTATTAACATAAATGGTCTCAACTCCCCAATAAAGAGACATAGACTATCAGACTGGATACATCAACAAAATCCAGCCTTTTGCTGCATACAGGAAACTCATCTCAGAGACAGAGACAGACACTATCTCAGAGTAAAAGGGTGGGAAAAAAACTTCCAAGCAAACAGCTCCAAGAAGCAAGCTGGAGTGGCTATTCTAATATCGAATAAAGTAAACTTCCAACCAAAAGTTATCAAAAAAGATAAAGAAGGATGCTTTTTACTCATTACCTGGGAAATCTGTCAGGAGGAACTCTCAATCCTTAACATATATGCTCCAAATAAAAAATCGCCCACATTCATAAAAGAAACTCTATTAAAGCTCAAAAAATACATTTCACCCCACACAATAATAGTGGGAGACTTTAACACCCCACTCTCACCAATGGACAGATCAGGGAAACAGAAACTAAACAAGGACACTGCAAAACAAGCAGAGACTTTGAAATAACTAGAATTAATAGATATATACAGAACATACTATCCTAAAGTAAAAGAATACACCTTCTTCTCACCACCCCATGGCACCTTCTCGAAAATTGACCACATAATTGGACACAGAATGAGCCTTCATCGATATAAGAAGATTGAAATACTCCCATGCATCCTCTCAGATCACCATGGTCTACAGCTGGTCTTTAACAACAACAAAGACAACAAAATGCCCACATACACATGGAAACTAAACAACGCTCTGTTAAAGGATAGCAGGGTCAAAGAAGAAATAAAGAAAGAAATTAAGGACTTTCTAGAATTCAACGAAAATGATAACACAACATACCCAAACCTATGGGATGCAATGAAAGCAGTATTGAGAGGAAAACTCATTGCCCTAAGTGCTTCCAAGAAGAAACTGGAGAGAGCTCACATCAGCAACCTGACAGCACAGCTAAAAGCCCTAGAACAAAAGGAAGCAGATATACCCAAAAAGAGTAGACGGCAAGAAATAATCAAAATTAGGGCAGAAATAGACCAAATAGAAACAAAAAAAAAACATTGATAAAATCAACAAAACAAAGAGTTGGTTTCTTGAGAAAATCAACAAGATTGATAAACCCCTAGCCAGACTAACTAAAGGGCAAAGAGAGAGTATCCAAATTAACAAAATCAGAAAGGAAAGTGGGGACATAATAACTGAAACTATGGAAATTCAAGAAATCATCAGATCCTACTACAAAAACTTATACTCCACAAAATTGGAAAATCTGGAGGAAATGGACGAATTCCTAGACAGATACAAGGTCCCAAAGTTTAACCAGGACCAAGTAAACCATCTAAATAACCCTATAACACCTAAAGAAATAGAAGAAGTCATCAAAAGCCTCCCAACCAAAAAAAGCCCAGGTCCAGACGGGTTAAGTGCAGAATTTTATCAGACATTTATTGGGGATATAACACCAATATTTGCCAAACTATTCCAAAAGATAGAATCAGATGGAATATTACCCAACTCATTTTTTGAGGCTACAATAACCCTCGTACCTAAGCCACACAAAGACCCTACAAGGAAAGAGAACTTCAGACCAATCTCACTTATTGACATTGATGCAAAAATACTCAACAAAATCCTTGCAAACCGAATCCAAGAACACATCAAAACCATCATTCATCATGACCAAGTAGGCTTCATCCCTGGGATGCAGGGATGGTTTAACATAAGGAAATCCATCAATGTAATCCACCATATAAACAAACTTAAAGACCAAAATCACATGGTCATCTCACTAGACGCTGAGAAAGCATTCGACAAAATCCAACACCCCTTCATGTTAACAGTCCTGGAAAGAACAGGAATCCAAGGCCCATATTTAAACATAATAAAAGCAATATACAGCAAACCAACAGCCAACATCAAACTTAATGGCGAGAAACTTGAAGCAATCCCACTAAAATCAGGGACTCGACAAGGCTGCCCACTCTCTCCCTACCTATTCAACATAGTACTGGAAGTCCTGGCTGGAGCAATTAGACAGCAAAAGGAGATCAAGGGGATACAAATTGGAAAGGAAGAGATAAAAACATCACTCTTTGCCGATGACATGATAGTGTACTTGAGTGACCCCAAAAATTCCACCAGAGAACTTCTACAGCTGATAAACAAGTTCAGCAAAGTGGCTGGATACAAAATTAACTCAAACAAATCAGTAGCCTTCCTATTCTCAAAGGACAAACATATGGAAAAAGAAATTAGGGAAAAGGTACCCTTCACAATAGTTACAAAAACTATGAAATACCTTGGTGTGACTCTAACTAAGGAAGTGAAGGACTTGTATGACAAGAACTTCAAACCTCTAAAGAAAGAAATTGAGGAGGATCTCAGAAAATGGATAGATCTCCCATGCTCATGGATTGGAAAGATCAACATCTTAAAAATGGCCATCCTACCAAAAGCAATCTACAGATTCAATGCAATCCCAATCAAAATTCCAACCCAGTTCTTCATTGAATTGGAAAGATCAATGTGCAATTTCATATGGAATAACAAAAGACCTAGAATAGCGAAATCCATCCTCAACAACAAAAAAACATCTGCGGGAATCACTATCCCTGACCTCAAGCTATATTACAAGGCAATTGTGCTGAAAACTGCATGGTACTGGTACAGAAATAGGCAAGTGGATCAATGGAACAGAATAGAAGATCCAGAAATGATCCCTCATGTATATGGTCACCTGATTTTGGACAAAGGAGCAGTAAACATTCAATGGAAAAAGGACAGCCTATTCAACAAATGGTGCTGGTCCAACTGGCATTCAACATGCAAAAGAATGAAAATAGACCCGTTCTTATCTCCTTGTACAAAGCTCAAGTGTAAGTGGATTAAAGATCTCCACATTAAACCAGATACACTGGAACTATTAGATGAGAAAGTAGGGAAAACCTTAGAACACATAGGCACAGGAGAAAATTTCCTGAACAAAACACCAATGGCTCAAGCTCTAAGGTCAAAGATTAACAAATGGGACTTAATGAGATTGCAAAGTTTCTGTAAGGCTAAGGACATCGTCAAGAAAACAAAACGGCAACCAACAGAATGGGAAAAGATCTTTACCAACACCACATCAGATAGAGGCCTAATATCCAAGGTGTACAAGGAACTCAAAAAGCTAGACACCATAGAATCAAATAACCCTATTAAAAAATGGGGTACAGAGCTAAACAAATCATTTTCAGCTGAGGAACACCGAATGGCCGAAAAACATCTGAAGAAGTGCTCGACATCCTTAGCCATCAGGGAAATGCAAATCAAACAACCCTAAGATTCCACCTCACACCAGTCAGATTGGCCAAGATCCAAAACTCAGATGACAGCAGATGCTGGCGAGGCTGCGGAGAAATAGGAACACTTCTCCACTGTTGGTGGGGTTGCAAGCTAATACAACCACTCTGGAAATCTGTCTGGCGATACCTCAGAAAATTGGATATAGTACTACCTGAAGACCCAGCTATTCCACTTCTGGGCATATACCCCAGAGACACTTTAATACACAACAAAGATATATGCACCACAATGTTCATAGCGGCTCTATTTATAATAGCCAGAAGCTGGAAAGAACCCAGATGTCCTTCAGAAGATGAATGGATACAAAAATTGTGGTACCTATACACAATGGAATACTACTCAACCACCAGAAACAATGACTTAACCAAATTCTTAAGAAAATGGCTGCATCTAGAGAAGATCATCCTGAGTGAGATAACCCAGTCACAAAAGAACAGACATAATATGCAGTCACTGATAGTGGGATGCTAACCCCAGAGGCTTGCACTCCCCCAGAAACAACTCACAGACTGTATGAAGTCCAAGAAATAAAGAAAACAAAAAATATACATATATTCACAAAACAAGAAGACTTTGACTATTTTCATGTTGCGTTTTGTTTTGCATGTACTTTACGCTTATTGCAACTAGTAGGTGTTCAATGCATACTGTCAAGCCCTTGAAAAAAATCAAGTACTGACTAAAAAACATATTCACATGGTTTTATATAAAATTTATTTTAATGTCTGAAAAAAAAATACTGACAAAAATGTATAATTTTAAGCAAAAAATATTTAAAATCTGTACATTTATCTTTGTTTTGCAAAATAAAGTCGTTTAAAAAAATAAAAAAAAATGGGGTACAGACGTAAACAAAAATTTCTCAATGGAGGAATATTGAATGGCTGAGAAACATCTAAGGAAGTCCTCAACATCCTTAGCCATCAGGGAAATGCAAATCAAAAAAAACCCTGAGATTCCACCTCACACCAGTCAGATGGGCCAAGATCCAAAACTCAGATTACAATAGATTCTGGCTAGGATGTGGAGAAAGAGGAACACTTCTCTACTGCTGGTGTTGTTGAAACCTGATAAAACCACTCTGAAAATCAGTCTGGCAGTTCCTCAGAAAATTGGACATAGTACTACCTGAAGACCCAGTTATTCCACTTCTGGGCATATACCCCAGAGACACTTTAATACACAACAAAGATATATGCAGCACAATGTTTATAGCAGCTCTATTTATAATAGCCAGAAGCTGGAAAGAACCCAGATGTCCTTCAGAAGATGAATGGATACAAAAATTGTGGTACATTTATACAATGGAGTACTACTCAGCTATCAGAACCAGTGGCCTAATGAAATTATTAAGAAAATCGATGCATCTAGAAAATATCATACTGAGTGAGATGGAGTGGCCATTTTAATGCAATAAAGTAGATTTTCAACCAAAAGTTATCAATAAAGACAATGTATGACACTTTTTATTCATTACAGGGAAAATTGTCAGGAGGAACTTACAATTATTAACAAAAATGCTTGAAATACAAGATAAACCATATTCATAAAAGAAACCTTCTAAAGCTCATCAAATATATTACACCCCGACAATAATAGTGGGAGACCTCAGCATCCCACACTCATCAATGGACAGATCATGGAAACAGAAACTGAACAAGGACACAGTGAAATTAACAGAGGTTGTGAACCAAGTGGAATTAATAGACATCTACAGAACATTTCATGGTGAAACAAAATACAACTTCTCCTAGCACCTCATGGCACCTTTTCTAAAACTGACCATAAAATCGGTTACAAAACAAGCCTCAATAGATAAAAGAAGATTCAAATACTCCCATGCATCCTATCAGATCAGCATGGTCTAAAGCTGGTCTTTAATAATAACAAAGACAACAAAAAGCACATATACACATGGAAATTAAACAATGCTCTATTAAAAGAATGCACGGTCAAATTATGAATAAAGAAAGAAATTAAGGATTTTCTAGAATTTAATGAAAATGAAAACACAACAAACCCAAACTTTGGGATGCCATGAGAGCAGCACTGAGAGGAAACGCATAGCTCTGTGTGCTTGCCAAAAGAATCTGGAGAGAGCATACATCAGCAACTTGGCAGCAGAGCTGAAAGCTCTCGAACAAAAGGAAGCAAGTATACCCAAGTGGAGTAGATGGAAAAAATAATTCAGAGTAGAAAATATCCCAATAGAAACAAAAAGAACCATTCAAAAAAATCAAAAAAAAAAAAAAAAAACCAGAAAGCTTGATCTTTGAGAAAATTAACACGGTTGATAAACCCATAGCCAGACTAACTAGAGGGCAAAGAGAGAGTATCCAAATTAACAAAATCAGAAAATAAAGTGGAGGCATAATCAATTAACCTGAGGAAATTCAAGAAATCATCAGATATTACTACAAAAGCCTATATTCAACAAAGCTGGAAAATCTGGAGGAAATGGATAAATTCCTAAACATATACCAGACAGTAAAGATAAACCAGGACCAGGAACACCATCTAAATAATCCCATAACACCTAAAGAAATAGAAGCAGTCATCAAAAGCCTCCCAACCAAAAAAAAAAAAAAAAAAAAAAAAAAAAAAAAAAAAAAAAAGCCCAGGTCCAGGTCCAGATGGGTTCAGTGCAGAATTATAGGAGACATTTTTTGACATGATATCAATACTCTCCAAACTATTCCACAAAATATAGTTAGTTGGAACACTACCTAACATATATGAAATAACAAAAGACCTAGAATAGCAAAATCCATCCTCAAAAACAGGAAAATATCTCCGGGAATCACCATCCGTGACCTCAAGTTATATTACAAGGCAATAGTGTTAAAAACCACATGGTACTCATACAGAGATAGGCACATGGATCAATGAAATAGAGTAGAAGATCCAGAAATGATCCCTCGCATATATGGTCACCTAATATTTGACAAAGAAGCTGTAAACATTCAATGGAAAAAGGACAGCCTATTCAACAAATGGTGTTGGTCCAACTGGCACTCAGTATGCAGAAGAATGAAAATAGACCCTTTCGTATCTCCCTGAACTAATCTCAACTGTAAGTTGATCAAAGAACTCCACATTAATACAAGTACACTGAAACTATTAAAAAAAATAGGGAAAACCTTAGAACACATAGGCACAGGAGAAAATTTCCTGAACAGAACACCAATGGTTTGTGCTCTAAGGTCAAAGATCGACAAAAGGAACTTAATGAGATTGCAAAGTTTCTGTAAGGCTAAGGTCACTGTCAAGAAAACAAAACAGCAGGCAACAGATTGTAAAAAGGTCTTTACCAACCCCACATCAGGTAGAGGCATAATATCCAAGGTATACAAAGAACTCAAAAAGCTAGACACCAGAGAATTAAACAACCCTATTAAAAATGGGGTACAGACTTAAACAAAAAGTTTTCAATTTAGGAATATGGAATGGCTTAGAAACATCTAAGGAAGTGCTCAGCATCCTTAGCCATCAGGGAAATTCAAATCCAAACAACCCTGAGATTCCACCTCACACCAGTGTGAATGGCTAAGATCAAAAATTCAGATGACAGCAGATGTTGGCAAGAATGCAGAGAAAGAGAAACACTTCTCCACTGTTGGTGGGGTTGTAAACTGATACAACCACTCTGGAAATTTCTCTGGTGATTCCTCAGAAAATAGTACTACCTGAAGACCCAGTTATTCCACTTCTGGGCATATACTCCAGTGACACTCCAACATACAACAAAGATACATGTACCACGATGCTCATAGCAGTCCTATTTATAATAGCCAGAAGCTGGAAAGAACCCAGATGACCTTCAGTAGATGAATGGATGCAAAATTCTGGTATATTTACATAATGGAGTACTACTCAACTATCAGAAACAATGACTTTATGAAATTCTTAAGAAAATGGATGCTTCTAGAGAATATCATTCTGAGTGAGATAACCCAGTCAAAAAACAACAGACATTATATGCATTCACTGATAATTGGATACTAACTCCAGAAATCTCTGAACATCCCAAAAACATCTTACAAACTATAAGAAGTTCAAGAAAAACAAAGGCAAAAGAAAAAAAAGAAAAATCTTTATGTTAAGTCTTTACATACCAAGACAACTTTGACTATTTCCAGGTTACATCATATTTTACATGTACTTTATGCTCATTGTAACTAGTAAGATTTTAAGGCATACTATCAAACCTTCAAAAAAATCATGTACTGACAAATGTATTCATATACTTTTATGCAGTAATCCTTTCAAATCTGTACATTTATAGTTGTTTTTAAAATAAAGTTGTTTAATATAAAAAACAAATGAAGCATTATCAATTATTTCATATCCTGTAGTCCTCTGTAACATCTTTGAATGTGTGTGTGTGTGTGTGTGTGTGTGTGTGTGTGTGTGTGTGTGTGTGTCATTTCCTTTCCTCTTCTGCTTTAATTAAAACAAAATAAACACAGGTGCCCCCCTGATTTCAATGGCTTGTAGAGAAATTGAGAAATGTAAAGATTTAGATTTAAATCTTATATTTGGAATACTCAACAAGTTATCTTGTGAATATTTCCAACCTTCTTTGGCACAGTTTTCAAATACTTAAATTCCAAGTAAAAAATATCTTAATACTGTATATAGAATGGTCTATAATACCTAATAATTTTATGTTGTGTTGTTCCTTATTCAATGTGATTTTGATGACATTGATATCTTTTAACAGTTATATATTGCCTTCAGACTTCAGAATAAACTCATGTATCTTTACATTATAGATATATGCATATATGACTCAGTCTTTCTTATAAATAATTATTCTATATTTTTACATTTAATTCTCAGTATTAATGTATATATATAATGCAATACTCTGATTATGCAATTGAAAACATATGATGTCTTCAAAGCTCTCATACTCTCCATGATGTTATTGTACACCGAATTTACTTGATTAGATAAAGTTAATATATTTTATACTAGAAAACCTAATACATTAGAAGCTTCCTAAAATATAAATAGATATAAATGTGATCTAATTTAAATTTGCCACATACTAAATGAAACAGAGCCTCAATTGGACATCAATTATCATCAATCAAAGCTTCTTGTACCAGAAATAAATTACCTTGAGTTGAATTGGTAGTCAAAATTGTGCCATGGGAAACCCCAAATAATTTAAGCTGTTGCCAAGGTTATACATAGCTCGAAAAATTGACAATATGGTCTTATTAATAAAAATAACACCAAAAACCCTTTAAACTTGGAGAAGTTTATCTGGTGCGTACTTACAGCCTTTATAGTGCTGGGATATATTCTGCACTGTACTAGAGGAGAGAGTACATACAAGCTACAAGTTTTTTGATTTCCAATGGTGAACTGTTTACAAGATATGCTAGTGCAATAGTAGCATAAAGCTTGTGTGGGTAACCAATACCTAATTGGATTAAAGGTCTATTCCATAAGATGGATAACATATTCAAAATTGTTCAGATGACTAAGAATCTTTTCCTAAATAGGACTTACATGTTAGCTAAATGTTACTGTTCTGCTAAAGCAGTGGTTTCAATCTTTCTGATATCACAAACCCTTTATTACAGTCTCTCATGTTAAGGTAACTCCTCAACTATAAAATTATATTCAGTGCTACTTCACAGATGTAGTTTTGCTACATAGTAATGTCTCAGTTCCTGAGACCTTAGGAAATTTGTGCCTTCAAATGGTCAAAACCCACAGATTGAGAACCGCTGCGATAAATGAACATCCCAATATAATGGTTACTAACAATGATTACTATACTCATAGTTCAGTGCTTTACTTAGCCTTCAACAGAGGGACTCCCATCTATAGCACATAGGAAATACATACAGAGAAGCAATGGTATAGATAATGTGCAAAAATTTACAACACTGAACATTTGGTTTTAATGGGATGTCCCCATCAAATCCCCTGCCTTGTATCTTAGGGAACATTGTAGAAGAGGTGATCAATGACTGTAAAATACATGACAATAATGAATAAAAGCCTTCTAATCACAACATGACCTAGTCACATATGAATTTACAAAGACTGAGGCAAATGCATAGGGCCTGCAAAGGTCTGCATCAGATGAAGTCAGAACACTAAAACAGGACATGCACATTTGGCACCTTTCTTAATTCAGAAGCTATCTTCATTGATAACAACTTGTAAATAAAAAATAGTTGGCTGTAAGGGAGTCTTACTGGGGACAAACAAAAAACAAAACAAAACAAAAAACACTCTTAAGTGTAGGCCCATGCCCAGCAGTGGGTGGACAATACAAAATCAACTCAGTGGAATCTTTGGACATTCTTTCTCATAATGTTGCATTAGGGCAGGTGGGTTTTGCTTGTTTGTTTTTGTCTTTTTTTTCCTTCCTACTTTCCTTTTTTCCTTCATTCTTTCCTTTCTTCCTCACTCCTTGTTCCTTCCTTCCTTCCTTCCTTCTTTATCTCTTTTATCTTTCTTTCTTCCTTTCTTTCTTTCTTTCTATCTTTCTTTCTTTCTTTCTGTTTTGTATTTCTCACAAGTCCTTTGTATATGAATTATGGTTTCTAGTATTGAGTTATGTGATTCTTTTGGACCAGAATGTGTACTTCTCTGAGTCTATAACTTGCTTTTTGTGTTTTTTCATTTCTTCTTTGTTTTGTCCTATTCCAAATGTTTATTTTGGTTTTATCTTATTTTATTTTATTATTATTTTTATGTACCTGTTTGTTTTCTATGGAGAGATAGAAAGACTGTGTTTCTGTGTGGAATGAGCTGTTAGGAAGGAACATAGAAGAGTGAAGAGAAGGTGAACCATAATTAGACTATGTTATATAAAAAATTTGTCTTTGTTTTGTCAAGCAAAAACAAAATCTCTCTCTCTCTTTCTCTCTCTCTCTCTCTCTCTCTCTCTCTCTCTCTCTCTCTCTCTCTCTCTCTTTCTCTTCTCTCTCTCTCTCTCTATCTCTCTCTCTCTCTCTCTCACACACACACACACACACACATACACACACACACACACACACACACACGTGCACATGTGCTCATGTACACAATACAACCCTGCTTTTTAGTGTTATCTTTTTTCTAAGAAAGCATGTGTATTGCTACTAAATGAATGTGTACATGTTACTATATAAGTTTAATAATTTTAGAAAGCTTAATCATAAACAGTGTATTATAATTTCCCCACAAAAATAAAAGTTGGAGTAATTTGTCATCACAAATATTGGAAAAAATTTGATCCTGGCTCTTGGTCTTTATTGTTTGTTTTGTGTTTTCTTCTTTTTCCCTCTCTATTTTTACCCATATATTCTTGCTTCACATACATGAGGACAACTTCCACTACTTTATTCTGCCCCATGCCTTTCTACCTCCTTTACCAGGGGTAACTACTCCTTTTCTGTATCTCAATGGGAAAAAAATAAGTCTTGTAACATATAACAACAAAGCATTGCAAAATAAAACATAATAGTATGATACAAAATGTATTATATCAAAGTTGGATAAGACATGCTAACATAAAAGTAAGAGAACCCCAAGAGAAAGCACAAGAATTAGAGACCCACTGTTTACAAATTCAGGAATACCCTAGAAGCACTGAAAGCTAGAGCATCTATGCAGAGATCTTGATGCAGACTCATCTGGGCCCTTGATTGCTGTATTATTCTCTGTGAGTTCATATGAGCTTTCCTCAGTTGTTTGTTCTTTGAGTGTCCTTCATCATTCTATCTCCCCAATACTCTGTCTCCTCTTCTGAGGGTTTTCTGAGCTCTGAGGAAAGGGCTTTAATGGAGGCATGCCTTTTAGAGCTATGTGTTTCAGGGTCATTCTCTCTGCATAATGTCTGGCTGTGGGCCTCTGTGTATGTTTCTGTTTGCTGTAAAAGGAAAGCCCTCTCTGTTGATGACTTAAGCCATCAACATATGAGTATAGCTGAATATCATTAGAAACCATTTTCCTGATACTCTTTCAAATTTTTTTTTTACCTTTAGCATTTGATTTTATACCAATGTTCACATTTTTTTATTCTGTGGAATAATCTTTTTGTCATTTACACTAGAACATGGAGGTAAAGTTTCAATATAGGTACCAGCTGGACATCTCCATGTTCAATGAGGTGTGACGATGGATGTTGTCTTTATCAATAGGACCTTGCTGTAAGCATGTGGAGAGCTACTTATTGTTTACAAATATCATAGGTTGCAGTGAACCTAGTTGAGCAAGTGTCCATCTGTTAGAATGGAGCATCCTTCAAGTATATGCCCAAGAAAACCATAGCTGGATCTTGCAGTAGATTTCCATATGTTTAAGGAACTGCCATATTGATTGGTTTGTACTCCCTCCAGCAATGAATGGAAGAATCCACATCCTTGTCAGCATGAAATGTCACTTGTATCATTGAACTTAGTGACATGTAAAATGAGATCTCAAAATGCTTTTGATTTGCATCTCCTCCTTTTTTATGTTAACATTCCTTTAAATATTTCTCAGCCATTTGAGTTTTCTCTATCAAGACTTCTCTCATTAGATGGGCAGCCAATTTTTAAATCAAAGTGTTTAGTTTTTTGAAAGCAAGTTTCTTGAGTTTTTCATATAGTATAGACATAAGCTCTTTACCAGATGTTGAGTTGGTAAAAAATTTTCAGATCAATGGCTCCTTTGTCCAGGTATTGTTGCCTTTTCTTATGTATAAAATTTTAAACTTTATGTGGTTCCATTTATTAATTGATCTTAGTGCCTCTACTATTGGTGTTCTGTTCAGTAAGTCTTCTCCTGTTCCACTAACAATATTTGTCACTTTCCGTTCTATGAGATTCAGAGCACTTGCTTTATCTTGTGGTCATTGATTAATTTTTGAGTTGAGTTCTGTGCAGGTAGATAAGTGTATATGTATTTTCATTGTACGTGCAGCACATCTAGAGTTTAACCATTTGTTGAGGACACTATCTTTTTTCCAGTATGTATTTCTGGCTTTATAAAAAAAAATCAGTTGTGCATATGTTTGTGGATTTATTTCAAATTGAATATGTGTTTTTATGAAAATATTATGTCATATTATTATTGTTGCTATTACTATTGATATTATTATTAACTATACTTTGTAGTACATGTTCGAATTAGGAATGCTAAGACCCCTAGCTGTTCTTTTGTTGTTCAGGATTGCTTTACCTATTTCTCACTTTATGTTTCTATGTGAAGTTGAAAGTTGTCCTTTCAAGGCCTGTCAATAACAGTGTTGGAATTTAGATAGGACTGCAGGAGATCTATGTATTGCTTTAGGAAGAATGGTTATTTTAATTAATTTTTAATGAGAGAAAAATGTTTTAGAATGCATGTGATATTTGTGCAGATGCATGAGCGTTGTTTGTATGTGTATATACCTGTGGGGAAGGTAAACATGCATGTGTGTTTGTGTTTATATGCTCACATGTTTGTGGAGGCTTGATGTTAAGATATGGTCTCTTGTTTTCTTCTTTATATATTGGTTAATAGTATCTTAATTGCCTCCAGTGCTCACTGATTTGGATATTATATTTATCCATTCTTGTCTATGATTTCCTTGGGTTTGCCTTTAGTTCTTGTATTACAGGAGTCTTGTCACACCCAACTGGGATTTTAAGGGATCAGGGAGTCTGAAGTCTAGTCTTCATAGTTGTGTTGCAAGTGCTTTAGCCAGTGACTCATTTTTTTCAACCCACAACAAAGTGTTTACAAAATAAACATAGACACATTTATACTACATCATTAAACAACACACTATAAAATTATTAAAATCTTAGGTCTATAAAGTCTCAATATTCTTCATGAAAATAATGGATTTCAATTGTTCCAAAATAAATATTTTAATGTGTATATCATTAAATATATGTCATGTAAGTTTATATTTATAATTTTACTTGATTGTTGAGGTAGTTTTACTTTATCTTCCTATCTCTGCCTTACAAGACTTGTGTGTGTGTCTGTGTGTGTGTATTAAGTGTATTAGGCAAGTGTATGTGTAAGGTAATAGTTCTACAAGTTAGACAGTAGTCACAGGTGTCATTAGAAAAGAAATGTATATTCAGCTACTTTCAGTAAATCCACATAAAATACAAAATGCATTAATCACTTTTGTAAATAACATGTTGTTACTAGACTAATTGGTGGTCTGGTCCCCTCTTTTCAAAGTAGTCTGAATCTGCATTCCCATGTTTACTAAAATTGTAAAGTACAGATGAACAAGAGAAAAAAAAACAAACTGTCTTTATGGTTCTGCTAGGAGTAGTAGATAGTTTAGAATAAAATGCATTCTGTCTTTATTTCCATCTAAGCTGTCAGTCTTAAAATAAATGACTACTGCAATTAGTTTTGTCCATACCCCCAAATTTCAGTATCACCAACTTTCTTCAGTATTATTTTTATCTAGATGCTTTAACCTTCTTTTATGAACCAAGAAAAAGAATGCAATGTAAACTGCTTTAAAATAATATTTAATATGCCAGTTTAAAATTTGTTGTAGAAATTTTTCTTCTGTGGGCAACATCATTAAGTACAATCATTATATGTGTTAAATCAAACATTTAGAGAAATAGAAGTATGACTTACTGTTTTGAATCTCTAGATTATTAAAAAATAAGCCCACACTAATTCAGAAGATGACAGTTTTGTTTTTTTAAAAGTTCTTATGTGGGTTGAAGACACTTAGTGAGAAAGCAGACATTC
This sequence comes from Micromys minutus, assembly GCF_963924665.1. NCBI lineage: Eukaryota > Metazoa > Chordata > Mammalia > Rodentia > Muridae > Micromys > Micromys minutus. Next base: position 183,815,327 of record NC_137969.1, on the reverse strand, counting down.
TGGCAACAATACTGTGTTCTCTAGTCACACTGCTAATAACATCCTGTTTTAGAACAATGTAAAATGCTAATGGATGAAGTTAGTTTCTGAATTTTCAGTTCTGTACATTTAGAAACAGAAATAATATTTGGTAAGATGTAGAAAACAACATCTTTTGATTCTTAAAAAAAAAAAACAAAACAAAAAACATAATTTGGGGCCAGGGAAATGTCTTAGATACTAATAGGAGAACCTGAGTTTTAAACACCAACATAGAACTTCAAACATACCTGAATAGTGGGGTCTGTGTATTTGTGTTTGTGTGTGTGTGTGTGTGTGTGCTTGTGTGTGTGTGTGCATGCATGCATGTGTGCATGTGTGCTTATGTGTTTATTTTAAGGAATATACAAATTCATAAGATACCTTATGGGAGTGAGGTCTCTACAGTGTGAGTTCTAGGTAGTAAATTTGAGTTCTCTGACTTTTTCTCTGTACCACACTTCAGTGTAGTGACAATATTGAAATTTTGATCTTCATTATAAAACATGGAAATATTATGAGGATATACTTCTGCTTTAATTCCAGGTGTGGGATATGAGAGTCCTTCAAATTGTCCACATCACCTAACTATGATTTGCCTCATGCTCTAGAAGGAACATGATTTTTATCAGCAAGAGAGAGCTCCTTTGATTGTATGATGTTTATAATTCTGTGAACTTTTAAGAGCATATGTAACTACTATGGCCCCAAGAAGGCTGTTGGGTTGTTAGATGGTTGGTTGTGGTTGGTTGCAGTTTGTTAGATAGTTTTGCACAAGAAGATAGAAGAAGAACACATGAGATATATTGATGGCAGAGATCAAACGTGCCCAAATAACACAATGCCCAACAAACACAATATGTCTAATAACCCAGAAATAGTTTAATAATATTGCCCCCTTCCTTTCTATATTTTTTTCTCTCCTGGCTAGTGTTAGGAAGATGAAAGAGTTGTAAAAGGCTGAAGATGTGTGGAAGAAAGTAGAATCCACAAAGTAACAAAATGCCAGCTATACTACTGGGCCCACATACCTATTTTAAAGAACTTGAAATGTCAAAATATTGCCTCAAATCCCGAACCATGAAATGTACACAATATTGTAGACAGAATCCCTTTTCTTCTGTGTAGAAGCACCACCAGTCAATAAAAAGCTGATTGGCCAATGAGCTGAGAGAGAAAAGGATGTGTGAGTCCTGATAGGAATAGAGGATCCTGGGATAGAGTCAGGTAGGGGAACAGATTCACCCTGAATGCTGAGGAGACAAGTCATTTGAAACTGAGAAAAGGTAACCAGACATGTGACACTCATAGATTTGAATAAACAGGCAAATTTAATTATGAGCTAGTCAGAGAAGAAACTCAACCTTATTGTCTAGCCATTTATTCATATATAATTAAGTATTAGAGCTGTTGTTTCTGGAACTGGGGCACAGGTGGAAACGCCTTTGGTTACAAATAGTGCCCAGCATCTAGCACATTATAAGGCCTGAGACAACTCAGAATGCAAAGTAAGAAAGTTCTAAAATCAGCTGGAAGATGGGAAATGACCACTTCACAGAGCAGGGCACATTTTCCTAGCTGGACATTAGGCTAAATTTGTTTGACCGAGCAAATAAAGACTTGGGAGCAGTGGATAGAGAGTATAGAACCAGAGGCTCAGGAATTCCCTTCTGGTAAACAGCTTATGGGAGCAGGGGCAGATAGGTTTAGCAGCAAGCCAGTATATGTGGGTATAACATTTGCTTCTTATGGAAGGGAAGAGTGGATCCAGCCCAAAACCAGCTACTTTAGGACAATGTCATAGGCCAGGGACCTACTGGGTATTAGGTTATACTGCAACAGGCAGCAATGAGTGGTTGGCATAAGTTTGTGGGGAGCCGAATGCGGATGCCATTACAAGATGGCGCTGGCACCCTCACGGTTTGAGGTAAACAACTCCATATTTAGTAATGCTCTTGTCAACTAAGGTGCTGCACCCTGCGCATGCGCAGTACATAACATATCTCCGGCCAATCCTAAGGCCTTTGGTGTCAGCAGATTGGTGACAACCAATCATGGCAAGCCCCTATGCACTTCTCCCTATATAAGCGGACAGCTAGGGTAGTTCGGCCCTCTAGCTTCCTGCTCTCCCCTTCAACCAAGAGGCTCCCATAAAGCGTGATCTGAGAAAAATCCTCTGGTGGTGGTCATCTTTCCTCGCTGGTCGAGGAGCGCGCCGCATAAGTTGAGGAGACAAAGGTGGGGATTTTGTTGGCCAATGTAGTTTACAATTGTTTTGTTTTTCTTTTTTTAAACTATTTTCTATTCTCAGGCCAAAGGCAACTGCTCACTTCTGGTGATGAACTCCTGCTGGTCAGCTCAATGGGATTAGGATAAAAAAGCTAAAAGTGGTCTTTTCTCTCTGGCTTGGAGTTCCTTAACTTTTAGTGACCTAGAGTGAAAAGAAAAGGAAGGACAGGAGAATTCAAGCACACACATAGACACACAGAGGCAGCATGAACTGCAGCTGATGTACAAGTGTCTGTCTCAATTTTAGTATTCTTTTCAGCTTCTATAGCCTTTAGACAAAAGTTATCTATGTAAGAAAACAATTAACACATAGATGCAATGTTGCAACGTGTCTTACAGAAGGATGTCAATAGTAGTTCAAAGCAGTGTTTCATTATACAAGCTCATTATAAGTTCAAAGAATGAGTTTCAGATGGCATTGCTTTATCACAGTTTGCACCTGTGACCTCATCATTGAATGAATATAACTAGAATGAATGTTTGTTTGTTTGTTTTTTCTTTTTGATCACAGATTTGTTCCAAGCCTAGTTCTTTCCTTAGTTTAACTTGGAAATCCCATTGCATTTCCTAGTATTTAGCTTTTATTTCCTATTCTATGAGGAGAAGGCACATTCTATTCTTGATTTTAGCTTTATTATATCCTTTTTTAAAAAAAAATTCTGAATTGAACAACTTTATTTTTAAAAAAACAAAGGTAAATGTAAAGATTTTAAAAGCATTTTTGCATAACAGTATATGAATACATTTTTGTCAGTACTTTATTTATTTAAAGATTTGACAGTATGCCTTAAAACCTTACTAGTTACAATGAGCTTAAAATACTTGTAAAACAAGATGTAACCTGGAAATAGTCAAAGTTTTCTTGGTGTGTAAAGATTAAGCGTAATGATATTTCTGGGGTTTTTTTTTTTTTTTTTTTTTTGGCCTTTGTTTTTCTTGAACTTCATATAATCTGGAAATTGTTTCTTGGCTATTCAGAGCTTTCTGTGGTTAGTATCCAATTATCAGTGGCTGCATATTATGTCTGTTGTTTTGTGACTGGGTTACCTCACTCAGGATTATATTCTGTAGAAGCATCCATTTTCTTAAATATTTTATAAAATCGTTGTTTCTGATAGCTGAGTAGTATTCCATTGTGTAAATACACCACAATTTTTGTATTAATTCAGCTACTGAAGGACATTTGAGTTCCCTCAAGCTTCTGGCTATTATAAATAGGGCTGCTATGAACATTGTGGTGCATGTGTCTTTGTTGTATGTTGGAGCATCTCTGAGGTTTATGCCCAGAAGTGGAATAACTAGGTCTACAGGGAGTACTATGTCCAGTTTTCTGAGGAACCGCCAGACTGATTTCCAGAGTGGTGGTAGCAGTTTACAACCCCACCATAAGTGGAGGATTGTTCCTCTTTTTTTCACATCCTCCCCAGCATCTGCTGTCATCTGAAATTTTGATCTTGGACAATCTGACTGGTGTGAGGTGGAATCTCAGGGTTGTTTTGATTTGCATTTCCCTGATGGCTACAGATGTTGAGCACTTCTTTATATGCTTTTCTGCCATTTTATTTTCCTTAATTGAGAACATTTTGTTTACCTCTATACCCCATTTTTTTAGGGTATATTAGATCTCCAGTGTCTAACTTCTTGAGTTTTTTTTATACCTTGGATATTATGCTTCTATCAAATGTGGGGTTGGTAAAGATCTTTTCCCAATCTGTTGGCTGCTGTTTTGTTTTCCTGACAGTGTCCTTAGCACAACAGATACTTTGCAATCTCATTAAGTCACATTTATCGATATTTGGCCTTAGAGCATGATACATTGTTGTTCTGTTCAGGAAATTTTCTCCCGTGCCTATTTTTCTGAGGTTTTCCTAAATTTCTCTTCTAATAGTTTCAGTGTATCTGGTTTAATTTGAAGATCTTTGATTCACTTGCACTTGAGCTTTATACAAGGTGATAAGAAAGGGTCTATTTTCATTCTTCTGCATGCTGAGTGCCAGTTGGACCAACACCATTTGTTGAATAGGCTGTCCTTTTTCCATTGAATGGTTGCAACTCCTTTGTCAATAATCAAGTGACCATATATGTCTGAGCTCATTTCTGGTTCTTCTATTCTATGCCATTGATTCACATGCCTATCTCTGTACCAGTAGTATGCACTTTTTAACAAAATTGCCCTTTAATATACCTTGAGGTCAGGGATGGTGATTCCTACCAATGTTTTCTTGTTGAGGATAGATTTTTGTTATTCAAGGTCATTTGTTGTTCCAGATAAAATTGCACATTACTCTTTCCAACTATATGAAGAATTGGGTTGGAATTTTGATGGGGATTGCATTGAATCTGTAGATTGCTTTTGGTAAGATGGCCATTTTTTACAATGTTGATCCTTCCAATCCATGACCATGGGAGATCTTTCCATTTTCTGAGATCTTCCTCCATTTCCTTCTTCAGAGGTTTGAAGTTCTTGTCATACATTGTCCTTCACTTGCTTAGTTAGAGTCACACCAAAGTATTTCTTAGTTTTTGTTATTATTGTGAAGGGTATCTTTTCCCTAATTTCTTTCTCTGCAAGTTTGTCCTTTGAGTAGAGGAAGGCTACTGATTTGTTTGAGTTAATTTTATATCCAGCCACTTTGCTAAACTTGTTTATCAGTTGTAGAAGTTCTCTGATGGAATTTTTGGGGTCACTTATGTATACTATCATGTCATCTGCAAACAGTGATGTTTTTACTTCTTCCTTTCCAATTTGTATGCTTTTGATTTCCTTTTTCTATCTAATTTCTCTGGCCAGGAATTACAGTGCTATGTTGAATAGGTAGGGGAAGAGTGGGCAGCCTTGTCCAGTCCCATATTTTAGTGGAATTGCTTCATGCTTCTCACCAATAAGTTTGATGTTGGCTAATGGTTTGCTGTATATTGTTTTTATTATGTTTAGGTATGGGCCTTGGATTCCTGTTATTTCCAACACTTTTAACATGAAAGGTTGTTGAATGTTGTCAAATGCTTTCATGGCATCTGGTGAGATGACCTTGTAGATATTTTTTTAATTTGTTTACATGGTGGATTACATTGATAGATATTAAACCATCCCTGTATCTCAGGGATGAAGCCTACATGATCATGGTGAATGATTCTTTTGTTGTTTTCTTGGATTCAGTTTGGAAGGGTTTTGTTGAGTATTTTTGCATCAATGTTCATGAGTGAGATTGATCTGGAGTTCTCTTTCTTTATAGGGGCTTTGTGTGGTTAAGAACAAGCATTATTGTGGCCACAAAAAATGAGTTAAGTGGTGTTCCATCTAACTCTATTTTGGGGAATAGTTTGGAGAGTATTGGTATTAGGTCGTCCATAAATGTCTGATAGAATTCTGTACTGAACCCATCTAGACCTGGGCTTTTTTTTTTTTTTTGGTTGGGAGGCTTTTGATGACTGCTTCTATGTCTTTGGGTGTTATGGGATTATTTAGATGGTTTACCTGGTCCTAGTTTGACTTTAGCATCTGGTATCAGTGGGCTGATATGCAGGAATCATTAGTCTATGTAATAGAGAAAAAAAAAAAAAAAGGCATTTCAGTAGCAAGAAGCCATCTTAAGATAAAGTCCCTGGTGACCTTACATGTTAGAACTCACCCATTGAAAGTCATAAAAAATAATAGGTCCTCTCCAGAATACTTCCTTACATGTCATTGGAAGAACAATATTATCATCCAACCAAACTCTCCAAAATTTTCATGGACTAAAACTCCAACCTCTGCGCACACATTGATATACCTATTGATCCAGTTGCATATGTAGCTGAAGATAGCAGTGTCTGGCATCAAAGAAGAAAAGGCCTTTGATCCAGGAATGGCATGTTTTCCAAATGTAGGGGAATACCAAGCCAATGAGTTTAGGAGGGTGATTAGGAGGGAGATCAATTTTGTGAAGGCAGATGGAGGGGGAGGGGAGATGGAAGCAGGGGGTAAGTGGAATAACATCTCAAATAAATACAGAGTATCTAAGAAAAAATGAAAAAAAAAGAAATCATAAAAACAAACAAAATATGTAAATTGTATTGCTGGTCGCTCTACTTGGAAACAACTGTGAAACTGGCTGAGACAGGAAAATGCCTCCAGGTAGGACGTCAGCTATTCTTGAGACAATACTTCTTGTTAGCTACACAATCCTCAAGACTTGTCATGCGATGCTGTGAAATGGCATTGATAAATCTTATTACAGTTTCATTATACAGTATAAACTAATTTATAAAGAAAGACAGATGCCTCAACTTTTCAAAAATAAATCAAACAAGAGAGGACAAAGAATTATCTTTAAATGAATGGGGCACATTGTACATTCTAATCATATATTGATGCAGAAATGGATATTATTTTTATAGTTTATAAGTTTCCAGACATCACAGGCATACTTGACAAGATTTACCCTCAGGGATACTGAGAAGGATGTCAAAACACTGAGACATTTATTGCAGAATTTTTCTTGACCATCTGTTGAACTACTTCAATGTTGTTTTCTCAAAGTCTCTATATCCAGTAGAACTTTTAAGTGAGTAACAAGGTAATCCAGAACCACAGAATGTTCCAGTCAGTATTTCAATGAAGCCCTGAATGTCTCAGCATGCAGAAACTCAACAGAAGATTTGAGTATATAGATTTCTTATGATTAATCAATATTCCAATTTTCTTAGAGACTCCCAAAGAGAAAAACAACTCTCCCAGACAGAAGAAAAAAATTAAAACAGTAATGTCCCCATTCCCAAGAGTTAGGATGGATGGTTTTTAGTCATTCAATGAATGTTGAATATATATTGTCACTTAAGAGTGTTGGATACTAAAACACTAATCATTGAGCACACATGGACAGATCCATAGCTCCAGTTGCATATGTAGCAAAGGGTAGCATTGTCTAGCATAAACAAAAGAAGAGGCATTTAGTCCAGTGAAGATATATTTTCTCAGTGTAGGGGATTGCCAAGGTGCTGAGGTAGAGAGGGTAACTGGGAGAAGGATCACTTTCATGAAAAAAAAGTGAAAGGGAGGGGGAGGAAAATAGGGGGAAAGGGCTAACATTTGTAATATAAATACAGAGACTATTCAATAACAACAAAAAAAAGTGTTGATTACAATTGTTATGGTCTTGGGCAGGAGAGAAACAAAAAAGGAGGTTAGGTTCAGGGATTTATTTTTCTATTTCTTTTCTTTTCTTCTATCATTCTTTCTCTCCTAAAGAGTGTTTGGGTAAAGGAAGGGAGAAAAGATAATAAGAGGTGTATAGGGATTGTAGAATACAAGGGTAGATTATTGAATCCACTTTTAGACTAAATGAGTCAACAGTGCAGATATTTTACATTTGGTATAGACTTTATATATTTATACAAATTAAAGTTATATTTAACTATAGCATACTATGTATCAACTACTCCTCCAGGTATTGTAACTATATACTTCTACATTTCTTACAAATATAATGTTAAGTTCTAGTCCTTGGAACTGTTACTACAAACTATTTAGGATAATTAAAAAAGATCAAGTTAGTAATCAGGCAATCAAACTTTTGGTCATGCTAAATGCTGGTCTTGTTAATTACCGTAAAATATTTGCAAAGATGGACAGATAGTAAATAGCTAGAAACAAGCCATGGCTGCCTACTAAGATATATCATAAATAGGTGGTCTTCAAAATACTCAGAGATCCACATAAAATGCCATGTATGGATATTTCAGTAACAAAAGAGTCTTTTGGCAATGAGTCAGGTCTGCTCCTGATAGCATCTTCTATTTCAAGAAGATGATGAACATCAGAGAACCTCTATATAGAGTTTGCTTCATATGGGGAAAGCTAGCCATAGGCAAGAAACTGGTTTTTGGGCAACTGCTGACAGTATTTTATGAAAAATGGATGAATTAGACACAGGGATTTCAACTGCTCAGCTTTGCCCAACAGGGTAATTGATCCTTCATGTTTCTTATTTCACACAGAAAGGTTGTCATATATTTAGGGCCAGAAGACTGAACATGATATTCCAACAACATAGAGAAATTATGGGAGATTGTCCAGGCAGCCAGCATTATCCATCATTTCTATAGTTTTAGAAGATTCTAGCATATACTTCCTGCACATTTGAGTAATATTTTTGTCCTTTTTGGGTCTCTGATGATGTGAATACTGAATATTTATCGTCTCACAATTAAGATTAAGTTATTTCAGATTTAGGAAAATGTTTTAAGGTCTAAGAAGTTGTTTTAGGTTGGTAATGCAAATTATGATAGGAATTGATTTAAGCTCAGAACTCTGAACTCACCAAGATATAATAGATAGTTGAATAATTTCTCGAAGGATGACAAACACATATGAACTGACCGTTTTGAACTTAATCTTTCCTGGTGGTTTTCATAGTCGCTATTATTGTTTACATTTTATTTTTGAATGAGAAAGAACCTTTTATTGGGCTTAAAGGGGAAAGGTAGAGGGAATCTCTTGTGTAATACATGCAAGCCTCACCTTTCAATTAAAAAAAAACTGTTTGATCAATGAGTGAGGCAGGCTTTTCAGTAGGAAAAGCAACACTGAGGATACAGACGTACAAAATAGAGAGGAGGTAACAAGTCTTATGTCCAGCATAGAATAGAGTGAATGGGTTAAGTATGTTACAAATAATCAGGAAAAGAAGCCCGAGCTTAGGGCCTAGTCATTCTTTCATATATAATTAAGTCTCAGGATTGTTATTTCAGGAACAGGGGAGCAGGTGGAAAAGCCCACAATTATAATCATGCTTTATTTGAGGTCACTGAAAAGCTGACCAGGAATGCAGCTGCTCCACACACCCCCATTTAGAACCCAAAAAATATTTGACTCACTGTGTCCTCCAATAACTTTTCTCTTTCCATTGAGAATAAAGGAGCAACGAGTCTAAAAGTAGTAAGAGACTATGTTCTTGAGAACAACTAGAAAGTATATATTTTCAAGAGAAGTTACTATTGTTTATTCCATGACATAAAAATACCTACAGAGGAATAGAAGTGTAGGAGTTCAGCTATGGGAAGCTCATCCTTGGAGAGAAAACTCAATAAGGAATTCCACTCAACTGCTTTAAATTTCCCAGTAAACTTCAGGTGAATGTTTGTAAATGCCTGATTTTATGTGTTAACTTTCTGCCTGTTGGTTTTTTTCCTCTTGAAGGCTTCAGATAACAGAATATACTACTGTGCCAAGGACATTCTAACCTCAATTGTAGCAGACTGGAACAGGTAGGTTTCCCAGTCAATTTTCATTGCATATGTCCGATTTAATATGATTATGTTAATCATAACACGTCCTCTTGTTTGTCTCTTTTTCTTTGTCAATATATCCAATATTTGTATTGATGCATGTAATTTTCTTACTATATACTTAATAAATGAGTTTGGGGATGTACTAAGCATTTCTCTTCTTAGTATTTCCATGCCTATTTTTGGTTTCCCTCAACACTTCTTATTCCACACTTTAAAGTAAAATTTATATTGAAGATCTTAGAACTTCTAATCTCTTTAGTGGATAAACAGATCAAAATAAAGGAAAGAATCAGCTCTAAAAATAACTTGATGTTTTGATAAGTCAAGTTCTCTAGTTAGATCAGAATTTCTACTTTCCTCCGTATTAACATTTTTATTTGAGAAATAGGGATAGAATGATATTATATACATTTAAAATTGATCAGCTTTTATATTGTTGTGTGAAACAGAAAGTTGCTTACATTATACTTTGAGCTTTACTATATTGTGATAAACAATATTGGTATATTACCAAAAATTTCCTTGGTTCCTCTAAATGTTCTGCAGCATGTACTTATATATATATATATATATATATATATATATATATATATATATATATATATATATATATATATATATATACCCTTATGAAATGGCATATGTTATAGTCTGTAGTCTGTCCTAATATTTGAGTGTTATTTATAGCAACTCTTTTAAAATTGTTATCAGATAAGGAAATGCTACTCAAGTGGACTGTAAACATCTTTATTGTTCTTGAAGGTATTTTAAGTTATTTCTCAGATATTCAACTAATATGGCTGAGGTGGCTTCAGATTTTTAAAACACCCTTGAATGTCTAAAAAGAAAGCAGAGGGGGAAGAAAGGAGAGGACAAAGAAAAAACAGTAGTAGGTGTACTTAAAACTTCAGAGAACTGGAGCTCAGCACTTTGGTGTCAAGATTGATTTTGAAAGCTAGTAAAACATGTTTTCTGCCTCTTCCACAATTATAGGTGACTCCTAGAATTCTTTGGTTGCCTTGAACTGTGGGCCTATCACTCTATTTCCATTCTGTTATAATGTGGCTTTGATGGTTTTCTTCCCTTCTAAATCATATGATACCAGCACTGTTTTTATTTATGTTTTATTAATCCTTTTATTTGTTTATATTTCAAATGATATCCCCACTTCTCAGTTACCCCTCTACAACTTCTCATCTCATCCCCTCTTCTCCCTTTTCTTTGCCTTTAGGCATGTGTACCTCCACCCACTCAACCACTCCTTTCTCCATCCTCTAGCACCTCCCTATGTTGGGGCCTCCACAAAACCAATGATCTCCCCTCACATTGATGTCACATAAGGCTTCGTATATAGCTGGAGCTATGGGAGCCTCCGTGTGTCCTCTTTGGTTACTGGTTTAGTCCCTGGGAGCTCTGAATGATCCAGTTAGTTGTTATTGTTCTTACTATGGTGTTGCAATTTTCTTCAGCTCCTTTATTCCTTCCCCTAACTTTTACATTGGGGTCCCCAAGCTCAGTCCGATGTTTGGCAATGTACACTAGCTGTTTGATTCTGGGCTAGCCCATACAAAATCTCAGAAAAACTCTTCTGGAATTTATTTTCATTTGAATTTGCAAATAAAGTAAAAACACAACAAATAAAAAGGATACCTCAGTTTATAAGAATATTACTTAAATATATCTTTTAAAAGAAAACTATTACCTAGGCAGATAACAGGTATTTGCTTAAAAAGATGATTAAAGGGGATATTCATCCAAAACCCATTTATGCTTTTATTTGACAAGCAAGGGCTTAGTAAAAATTTGTGTGGTTTAGGCTTTTAGTATCATTTTAATGCCTTTTAAAAAGCACATTAAACACACACACACACACACGCACACACATGCACACACACATGCATATACTTAAGCATATACCCAAGCACACTTGCATGCACAGGCACACACAACCCAGAAACAAAATATACATATATATAAACAAACACTAACAACAATAGAGAAGTCAGGGAAAGGACTGAAGGAGCTGAAGGGGCTCCTAACTCCATAGGAACAACAATATCAACCAACTTCAGGAACTAAATCGCTGCAAAACAAAAAGTACACATGAGGAATCCATGGCTACAACTGAATATGTAGCAGAGGATGGCCTTATCTAGCATCAGTGGAGCAGAGCCCCTTGGTTCTGTGGAGGCTTGAAGGCTCAGCCCAGGAGAATGCTAGTGCACTGAGGCAGGTGTGGGCAGGGAGTGGGGTGAGCTCCCTCAAAGAGGCAGGGGGTGGGGTAGGAGATTGGGGAAACCAGAAAAGAGGGATAACCTTTGAAATGTAAATAAATAAAATCACCAATTAAAAGAATTGATGAAACCAGAAAACAAAAAACCCAAATCAAACCAAACCAACCAACCAACTAAACATACAAATAAAAAACAAAAGGAAAACCAAACCTGAACCTTGGAAAAACCTATTAATGGAGGACAGAAAAAGGAGTATAGAACCCTCTGAACTATGAAGCATTTGCAGGAGAGACAAGATGAGAGGTACTCTATTTTTATGCCTTATCTATTCAAAGAGGATTTTCCCTACAGATATTAACTGCTGACAAAATTCATTGTTTGATATTCTTACATCATTATGCAAGATGAGTACCTGGATTCATTCCAAGAAGATCTTGGCTTTAGAATCAATACTGAAGGAAACCCAGTATGTTATGCATCACAGTGAACACCCTGCCAAAGCTCATGTGGGGAATTTCCTTTCTACATTTACCACAATTCCAACTGAAGAATGAAATCCATGCAAACATGGCTCCCTTTGGATCCTCAGGGAATCTAAAAGCATTCCAAAGAAATCGTCTAGGCTTGCAGATTATAGCATGATGGCCAAGTGAACTTCATGTCTTCTAATGGCTTACGTATTATTGTAAGGAAGAATTGCCAGCTCAATGATGCACTCTATGCACTTGGTGCAGATATGAGTGATTTTTCTCTAATAGAGGATTGAACAAATAGCTCTGTTGGGGAAAGTTACCATGTTTGCTTAAGCTACAACAAGGACCAGGGCCATATAGTTTTCTTATTAATGACCAAAATTTTTATGACCAGAGCTATACAGCCTGACTATAAAATGCATAGTAATAATACTGAAAGAAGAGGTTTCCCCCATTAAAATTACAATATAGAATTTAGAAAAATCCAATGTTTTTATTGCCAAAAGGTATAAATGCTTGAATTTAATCTTTAAAAAATGATAAGCCGAAAGGATGATGTAACTTGATGGTGATATATGTTTGTACGCAATATGCTACCTGTACTGTCTATATTGCCGTTGCTTTGATTCATGTATGATAGATGGAGACGGGAACAGAATGTTAACTTCAGTGCGTCTACAGTGTTTCCTATGGGAATAGTTCATAGGTGATATAGATGCATGGCCACTAAAAATAAACAAATAGACAATAAGAAAAAAAAATTACCCTCAAGAATGTAGGAACACTTACTTCCTGTCAGCCTTACCCAGCTCTTTTCCATTTCCCTTTTTAATCAGCATTTTACTGAAAACAGGAAACATATCTCAGTGACAAAGTCAGATACTATCACAGAGAAAAAGACTTGAAAACAATTTTTCAAGCCAATGGTCCCAAGAAACAGACTGGAGTAGCCAATCCAATATCAAATAAAACTGACATTTAACCAAAAGTTTTCAAAAAATATAACATAGGACACTCCATACTCATCAAAAGAAAAATCTGCCAAGATGAAGCTTAATTCTGAACATCTATGTTCCAAATGCAAGGATACCACTATTCATAAAAGTAATACAATAAAGCTCAAAACATACATTGCAAAATACACAATCATAGTGGGAGACCTCAACACCCACTATCATCTATGAACAGATCTTGAAAACAGAACCTGAACAGAGATACAGTAAAACTAATAGAAGTTTTTTAAGATAAAGTTGTTAAGAAAATAAAACAAACAAGCAAACAAATAAATAAATAAATAGATATGTATCAAAACTTCTAAGTTAATAAAGACTGATGGTCAACAGAGTAAAATGGCCAGCCAATTTAACTAAATTTGTAAGAATTTACCAATCTTAGAAGTCTTTAACATTTTTCTTATCCTGTTAGCTGTTCTTCTCATAACAGATTGATCTGTGCTGTGACTCCTACTGCCCAGATTTAATGGCATGTATTCTCTCAGTAATAAACTGCAAGGACTTCTGGCTTGAAGATAAGATCACTGTAATATTGAGACTGCACAATTAATATTTTGCATTTAGAAAGCCAAAAAGGCAATAGATTAAAAAAATAATGTGCTCACTCATTATTTATAAATTCAGAAATAATACTAACAATTATGTAATTCTTACTATGTTGATATCTTTCTTGAAATTTTCCAATAAAGAAAACCAAATATATATACATACATATTTATTAATCAGTATCCATTGTTACAAATTTGGGGTTACATGGTATTGATAATATGCTTTGTATATCACATGTTTAATTTAAATAGATTCCCGTGCTATCACATGTATTTTGTTTCACTGTTAATGGTTAAATAATTTTTCTTGAGTTATCTTTGTCATAAGAAAAAAAAGAGAAAAAAAGAAGGAAAAAAGGACAGCAGAAATGAAGAAAGGAAAGAAGAAAGGGAGAAAGAAAGAGAGAGAGAAAGAGAGAGAGAGAGGAAGGGAGGGAAGGAAGGAAAGAGGGGGGAAGGAAAGGAAGAAAGAAAGAAAAGAAAGAAAAAAGAGAAAAAGAAAGAAAAAAGAAAGAAGGAAGGAAGGAAAGAAAGAAAGAAGGAAAAGTTCTTAATACTGTAATTGTAAGAAATTGTGAGTGGCTGGGAGGTGGCATCACATGACTTTAGTTCCAGCACTTGGGAGGCAGAGGCAGATAGATCTTTATGATTCATGCTAACCTGGTTTACAAGACAGTTAGGGGTACACACAGAGTAACCTTTCTCAAAAGCCCAACCAACCAATCAAAAAAAAATACAGAAAACAAAAATAAATCTAAGGAAAGTGTGTGTGTGTGTGTGTGTGTGTGTGTGTGTGTGTGTGTGTGTGTGTGTGTGTGCATGCTGTAAAAACCCATTACTTTCTATAGTTATCATAAAAGCCTGAATACAATATAGATAGGTCAAAAATCTTCCCAGACATTTGGTCTTAATAACTTGATGTTTGAATTGTTTTAATTTTTCAGAGCAGAATAGAATAGGGAAGCAATTATGTATCATCAGTATTATCAGTTATTACCAACTGTCGAAAAATCATTTATAGATGAGTATGTCTGTTTCCATCCTTCTACAATAATTAAATGTCCAAATTAAAATGCCATGTTAACTCAATTTTACATCACTGGAAATTAGCCATAAGGACCAAGGTATTACTAGGATGTGCAGTTTAGGTCTCATAGCATAGTGAATAGTGAGCATCAGGCCATACAGACAAGAGCGTAGAAGAAGGGACTGAGGATGACAGGAGCACTGATGGAGAAAGAGGACAGCTCAGAATTAGGAGGCACTGGCATTAGGCACATGTATTTCTAAAATAATATAACAATGGCTGTGTTGAAAAAAGCCACACATACAAGACACATACATACCAAACCCAACTTAGATAGTTCATAAGGTTCTCAACTAATTATATATAATAATTTTAAAATGCTGCTGGATTTGAGAGGGAGCTAGGTAAGGCATAGATTTAGAGGGAAAGAATTGAAGGGAAAAGAAGAATAATAATATAATTACATTTTAATTTTAAATCACTTAAACTATAGAATAATGAAAATTACTTTCTTAGTTTTCTAAACTGTGAAACACATAACATTTTTTTATAGAATGTTCACATATTTTTGCTACAGAAACTTCATTAAAGACTATTTATAGGTGAGAAAGCTAGGTGGCTTATAGGTCAAATATCATTTCATAAGCACACAAAAACTAAAAAATAAGTATTAATTTCTACTACCAATTACTCCAGATTCCTTGGCAAATGAAACCTCTCTTCTACTTTCTTATTTTTTAACAAAATAAAGGGGAATAAGTTAATTATGATCTCATGCAAAGTATTAATAAGAAAATGTTCAGAGAGCTAAAAACTACTTGGCTTTATATTTCTTGCTCATAGCCAATAGAGCCAATTAACTTTTTATTTTTTTACTGAGGTAGATAATTTTGAATGGCATATATAGTTATTAATTCTTGGACTTTTAGGGAAAAATAGTACTTGTTTAGTAAGAAAGGGAAATCCCTCTGTTTATTCTGATACCAACTTGTTACATGACCAGAAATAAATGTTGGAAGGATTGCCATTGTTCATTAAGAGCCATGGCTAATCTCTTTCAGTATTTTTTTAATTATGAAAGTAACAATCATAAACATAATTTTGTGTTAGCATAGTTTAACCTACATAATCAAAATATTTAAACAATAATAATTTGAAGTAAAACTTAAGGCACCAGAAACCCCAGGACTAAACATTTAATCTATTTCTGCTTCATAAAATGTTATTGAGTCCTTGATATAAACGATGAGAAATATACTGCAAATATACAAATGGATATTCACAGTTTTAATGCCTACATTCTGAAAATAAAACTTTGTAACTATTTCATTAAAAATGTATGTTGGTCTGTAAATACCAGACTATTGTGTATGCTATATGGATCTCAAAATATAGTTTAATGTTCAGGTCTTATTTTGTTATTGGATATATTTTATTTATATTTCAAATGCTATCCCCTTTCCCAGTTTCCACACTGGAATCCCCCTACCCAATTCTGTATTTCTCAGGCTTTGGTAGATCCTGTCACAGGACAGCTATATCAGGCTCCTCTCAGCATGTACTTCTTGGCATGAGCAATATTGTCTGGACTTGGTGGCTGTGATGGGATGGATTCTCAGGTGAGGCAGTGTCTGGATGGCCTTTGTTTCAGTCTCTGCTTCAAACTTTATCTCAGTATTTTCTCCTGTGAGTATTTGTGTTCCTCCTTAAAGGACTGAAGCATCTTCACTTGGGTCTTTCTTCTTCTTGAGCTTCATGTGATCTGTGAATTCTATTTGGATAACCTGAACTTTTGGGCTAATATCCACATATCAGTGAGTACAGTGAACATACCATGTTTTTTCACCCCACTGGGTTATGTGACTCAGGATGCTATTTTCTAGTTCTATCCATTTGCCTAAGAATTTCATGAACTCATTTTTTAGTACTCCATTGTGTAAATGTCCCATATTTTCTGTATCCATTCCTCTGTTGAAGAACAGCTAGGCTCTTTCCAGCTTCTGGCTATTATAAATATGGCTCTATGAACACAGTTGTGCACATGTCCTTGTTAGATGTTGGAACATCTTTGAATATATTTCCAGGAGTTGTATAGCTGTGTCCTCAAGTAGTACTATGTCCAGTTTTCTGTGGAACCTCCAGATTGATTTCCAGAGTGGTTGTACTAGCTTGCAATCCCACCAACAATAGAGGAGTGTTCCAATTTCTCCACATTCTTGCCAGCATCTGCTGTCACTTGAGTTTTTTACTTTAATCATTCTTACTGGTGTGAGGTGGAATCTTAATGTCACTATCATTACTCTTGATATATAGTTCTCTAGCTGGAAGAAGGACCAGAATGGCAAAAAAGTGATATGAAAAGCCCCCTCCTCCCACACATAAAAATGTGATCATTTCTGACCCCCCAGCTAGAACACATCAAGGTTACCTTATTCTGTATTCCTCTTCTCTTCCTGTTTTGCCAAATGATGCTTAGACCATTATGGAAACATACCTGGAAATGTCATGTGTCCTGGTATGTTAGCATGGGACTTTTGCAGCCCTGTGTATCTTCCAAATGATTATCCATTCTGGCCTCATTCAATACACTCTGATCTATAAGCTTCCCTCATTGAAAACACTGGCGAGAAATACACTGCTACAGATGAACTATCACAGTGTCTTTGAACCTTTCTGACGCCACCAGAACATTGCACCTTGCCTAGATGAGACGTGGTTTATAGCCATTCTTTGCTACAACCATTATTTCCTAAATACGGTTTTGAAGGTGTTGTTTCCTTTGATTTGGTGACCAACCATGATTATGTTAGAATTCCATGAAAATGGAAATTATTCAGAAGTTCACTTTTTCTTATGACACAGGAATTGGCAATATTATTGTTCAACAATAATTGAAAAAATTATATAGAATTTTATTAACAATATTCTTATAAGTGATTTTTTTCAGTGTTGTATATAGTTCTATATACAATATATCAAGATTGTATATCTAACAAACCAAATCTTTGCAAGTATATTGAGTAATAAAGTGGGCATTATGTTTATTTTTTGTGGGTCTTTGCAGTGTTTGCTTAATATTTGCATGATGAACATAAATAATGAAATGAGACTATTGTGTCCCTTCCTTTAATTATTCATTCTTCCTTAAAGAACAATGTTTGTTCATCTCTAATCCCTAATCCTTAGCAAATGCTTGCATACTGAGAAGACTTTAAAGATTATGTAAATCTGAATGATTTAATAAGTGAGTTAAATAAGTACTACTAAGATTACATCATTAGTAGATATTAATATGTTCCTTACTCCTTGAGAAAACAAAACAAATGAAACACTCCTATGAGAGATTATCACAATTTTTTCATGTATCTGTTAGTTAATTAATATAATTGTTGGTTTAAGAATATGTTAAAAGGACAAAATGGCAACCAACAGATTGAGAAAAGATATTTACAAGTTCTACATATGACAGAGGGCTAGAATCCAATAGATGCAAAAAACTCGAGAAGTTAGGCTCCAGAGAATTAAATAATCCTATTAAAAATGGGTACAGAGCAAAATAAAGATTCTCAACTGATGAATATCGAATAGTTCAGAAGCACCTAAATAGATGCTCAACAACCCTAGTCATCAGGGAAATGCAAATCATAACAACTTCGAGATTCCACCACACAGCAGTCACCATAGCTAAGATTAAAAACTCAGGTCACAGCAGATGCTGGAGAGGATATGGAGAAAGAGGGACACTTCTCCACTGTTGGTGGGGTTGTAAGCTGGTATCGCCACTCTGGAAATCAGTCTGGCAGTTCCTCAGAATATTGGCCATAGTACTACCTGAGGACCCAGCTATACCACTCCTGGGCATATACCCAAAAGAAGCTCCAGCATCTATCAAGGACACATGCTTCACCATGTGCATTGCAGCCTTATTTATAATAGCCAGAAGCTGGAATGAACCCAGATGTACTTCAACAGAGGAATGCATACAGAAATTGTGGTACATATACACAATGGAGTACTACTCAGCTATTAAAATCAATAAGTTCATAAAATTTCTAGGAAAATGGATGGAACTTGAAGCTAACATGCTGTGTTAGGTAACCCAGTCACAAAAGAACAGTCATGGTACATACTCACTTATAAGTGGATACTAGCCCCCAAACCTCAGAATACTCAAGAGACTATTCACAGAGCTTATGAAGCTCAAAGACAAGGATGGTCAGAAGGTGGATGCCTCAGTCCTTCTTAAATGGAAGAACAAAACGTTCATGGGAGGAACTAAATGGACAAATTGAGGAGCAGGGATTGGAGAAAAGATCATCCAAAGACTGCCTCACCTGGGGATACACTCAATATACAGCCACTAAACCCAAGCACTATTACTGATGCCAAGTAGTGCTTACTGACAAGAATCTAATACGGATGCCCCCTCAGAGGCTCTGCTAGAGCCATATTGATACAGAGGAGAATGCTTGCAGCTAACCATCAAATGTGTTTCCCAGTGAAGGAGCTAGAGAAGGATTGAAGGAGCTGAAAGGGTCTGCAACTCCATGGGAAGAACAAAATAATAAACTAACCAAATCCACCAAAGGCCCAGGGACTAAAACACCGACCGGTGAGTTTGCATGGAGAAACCCATGGCTGCAGGTGCATATGCAGCAGAGGATAGTATTTTTTGACATCGATGGGAGGAGAGGCCTTTGGTCCAGTGAAGGCTCATTTTCCCAGCATAGAGGAATGCCAAGGTGAGAAATGGTGGTTAGAAGAAGGAGCACCTTCATGGAGGCAATGGGGCAGGTGAGATTAGGGAACTAGGGATAACTTCTGAAATGTAAATGCCAGGAATATCCAATAAAAAGGGGAAAAAAGAAATGACAGATGACATCTAAAAAAAGAAAGAAATAAAAACCCTACTGCATGATAGAGCTGTACTTGGCATATGCTAACAGGACTCTGTATCCTAATATAAACAACTATTCATCTATGTCCATTGTGACCCTATGCATAATCACCAGAGAATTGGAATAAGTTAAATGTCTATGAACTAATGAATGCATAATGCAATATGGTATATTTACACAATGGATTGTTATTGAGATATGAACAAAAATGAAATTATGAAATTATCAGGTAAATGGATGTGGTTGGAAGCAATCTTTTTGATTGAGACAATGTATACCCATTAAGGCAAACATTACATGTTTTCATTCATTTCTGGGTGTTAGCTGTGCACCTTCAGATATCTGCATTTCATTTAGAAGACAAAATAAAATTGCTAAGCTGCAATGGGAAAGTATGTTCAAGGTAAAAGAGATAGAATGCATTAGTGTACAGGGAAAGATGGAATGTGGATTAGGAGATGGAAGGTTTAGGTACAGGACAGAATATCAGGATGGGTAATCAAAATTATAGTCCTCCTTAAAGTTAGGCACAGACCCTGGTTGAGGGATGGGTCCACACCTATCTCAAAAATATTAACCCAGTATTGCTCCTGTCTAAAGAAAATGCGGCGAGAAAAATGGAGTAGAAACTGAAGAAAAAGCCATCCAGAAACTGCTCCCACCTAGCAATCTATTCCTTCTGCATTAACCAAATGCAGATACTATTGCTGATATCCTGATGTCACTTGCCTGATATAGCTGACCTCTGAGAAGCTCAGCCAGACCTGACCAATACAGTTGCAAATGCATGTAGCCAACCATCAGACAGGGACTCTAATGGAGGAATTGGGAAAAGGACAGAAAGACCCCACAGGAATAGCAACAATAACCAACCAGACCCCCCAGAGCTCTCAGGGACTAAACCATCAATCAAAGAGTACACATGGAAAGACACATGGTGTCAGCTGCATATGCAGCATAGGATTGCCTTATTTGGCATCAAAGGGTGGGGAGGTTTTTGATTCTATGGAGGCAGAAAGCTAGGGAAGTGAGGTGGGAATGGGTGAGTGGGTGGAGAGCATCCCATAGAAGCACGAAGGAAAGGATGGGATAATAGGTTCACAGAGGTAGAATATGAGAGAAAATAACATTTTAATGTAAATAAATAAAATAACCAATAAAATAGTTTTAAAATAGAAAGAAAATTGATAAGGAAAACTACTACATGAGTAGTTTCTTGAATATATACTTTTACACATCTAAAATGAGTTTAAATGGTGTTACCTATAATGAATGGCAATGCTCCTATAGATATGAGTTAACATATAACCTAGTCTGGTACCAGGACTAGGTTACTTTTTGGAGTTAATGGACAAGAGGTCCTATAGACTTAAAAATATTACATATGATTACCAATGCTCTTAATGTTTCTACAGAACCTGATGATAAGACAGTATGGTAACACTACCTACTGAAGAACTGAACATGGAAACATTAAGCTTGAACTCACCTAGAAGCGTTATCACTACTGGCTAGATTTTGCAGACCTCAAAGGTACAATGCATACTATAGATGAGAAAATAAATCATCAGTATCACCCCACTTTAAACCCTGAAAGTCATTTAAAATAATGACCATCCTGACAACCCAAGCCCACTGGTTCAATAGTGAATGGATATCATGGAAGTAACCTACCACTTTCTGATTGAATTAAAGGCAAGTCAGTAGAAGTTAATTTTACCTGGCATTATTACTGGATCCAAGAACCTATGAGTCAGCAATTAGTACACACTAGGACAGTATCTACTGTTATTCCGCAACATGGTGACTTGTAAGAATTTAGGCTATTATCCATACATTACTGCATCAGATGAGATTTTTAGGCAATAGAGGGCAATTAGTGAACTTTATACATGCTCAATGTAGAGATAATAACAGATTGAAGATATCTCCACCCTAAAGACTTCTTCATCCTAGTGCTCTGTGATCCTTTGCAGATGGTGTGAACAATGAAAAGCAAGCAAACAATATTCATCTAGAGACACAGAAATTTCATATATGATTTAAAAACTATGACAGAGTGCATGGGATCAACTCAACAACCTCTTACCCCTAGCTTAGAAGCTATTGAAAATTGGTGGCTTATAACTTAAGGAGAGTTAGTTTTCTCTAAGCATATACTTCTGTGGTTGTTTGACCATATTCCTGTGTAAATCCATAGAGTCAAGAATATATGCAATATATATATATATATATATATATATATATATATATATATATATATATGAAATTTCATGGACTTTAAAACAATAAAAAGAAGTTAGGCTGGTTGCAAAGGGAGAGTGGATTTGTAAGAATTTAGGTAGGGTATGAAAATTACCAAAATGCATAGTGCAAAAATATCAAAAAATATTTTTAATGAGATGAAAATTTCATGTTTCTACTTACAGGCAGCTAGCTTCTAAGATTTTTGGTGATAAAATTACAGCCTTCTCTTAGTGGTCCTTCTGGTAACTACTCTCACACACATGTAAGTGCTTTGAATTGGAATCTTAGAGTCTTCACTCTCACGTTCAGTTTTAAAGCCTGCAGAAACCAGCTTTGCCATTTAGAAGAGCCCAATAAATGAGTGCTTTGTGAGCCTATAAAGGGATCCTAATGGAGTTCAACTCGTACGTTCTAAAATATCCTCTACTCTGGCATCTCTTGCCTCCTACCCAAAGCTTTTAATGCTTAATACCTCTTGTTTGACCCTTTGATACATATACTCAAAAATGTATCCAGATGCCAGTCAAAGACATGCTTACCTCAGTACACCAGGAGGCTATACACATGGGACTAGTGGTGCACTTTTTGATTATCCTAGAAAAGGCCATTATAGTGACATGCCGCTGCCACATCTGACAACCCCACCAATCTGGAAGAAGCCAGATTTTCTGAATTGTGGTTAGAGTTACATCTTCAAAAAGAATAATTTGGAGAATGTGTGTTAGAAAATAGATAGGCAGTTCCAAGCAGGAAACATAAAAGTAGAAGTTGCAGGAGTTGTCTTAATGATCTGATTGCCACAAATATTTTTTGTATCCTAATCTTTAAATAGAGAATAAGGAAGTAGGTTTACTTTTCTAGTTCTGTAAATAGATTATCTTATAAATGTATTCAAACATCGACAGAATTCTGATTGATTATTTTATAGGTTATATACCTGGTTTCAGGCTGATCACCTGCTTTCCCTCCATAATGGTGATTAAGTATATGGATTTGGAAGCTGTAAAGTGCATTTCAGCCAAGCTGAACCCTCAGTCCAAATTACATCAACCTTGCTACAAGTTAGCCTTCTAAAGCTTTCCAGCACAATTATATTGCCTTGATTAAAAGCTGTGGGTAGCTTTCATTGCGTATGGTGCTTTATAAAATCTTGGGAATCTAGCATAAAAATGAATTAGACCCAATAGAAGAACACCAGCTATGCTTTAATTCAAACACAATACCTGTATTTTTTCTAATAATATGATTGCTATAATCTTTTCTCTGCACACATTTAGACTTACATAATGAAATTAGTGAACATTAAGGTTTATATTAAAATTATCAAAATAGGGTCATTCATTGACATAATCCCAGAAACAAGCTTCATTTTAATCTACTAATTAGTTAGCAGGATGGATAACTAGAAAATATTCATGTTTAGGGAATTTTCATTAAAATAATAACATGTAGAAGGGAAAGATAGTTCACAACTATTGTGCCCCCTATACGTAAGGAACATGACGTAGAATTAGAGCAGCGACCTTATATTTCTTCATTGTTGTTTGAGGTTTATATTGTTCATGTTATGGTGGAAAATCTGACACCAGAGATTAAACAACTGATTGGTGCTTGTGAACTAAGTAAGACAACCAATGGACATCTCTCAGTCCTAAAACCCTAACTAATTCCAACTGCTCCCTCAGGTCTCCTCTCCTCCAGACCTGCTCTCTGTCTGTTTCCCACAAACAAAACAAAACAAACAAACAAAAAAACAAACAAAACCAGTTCTCTAAGAGACAGCAACTTTAGACAACAATAGAAGATGAAGTGGGCGCGGTGACCCCAATTGAGAAGTTAGAGGAAGAACTGAAGGAGCTGATGGAGTGTGCAACCCCAAAGGAAAAACAACAATATCAACCAACCAGACCTCCAATTATCCCAGAGACTAAACCACCAACCAAAGAGTACACAAGGGAGACCCAGATTCCAGCTGGATATAAAGCAGAGGATGACCTTGTAGGGCATCAATGGGAGGAGAGGACCTTGGTCCTCTGAGGCTTGATGCCCTAGTATAGAGGAATGCCAGGGGTGGGAAGACAGTTGTCAGGGAGGTAAGGGTGGGAGAGCACGCTCATAGAGACCGAGAGAGGGGTATGGGATAGGGTGTTTCAGAGGGGAAACTGGGAAAAAGAATAACATTTGAAATGTAAATGAATAAAGTAACTAATAAAAAGTGTGGGGTCAGGAGAGGGTTCTGCTCAGCTCCTCACGGGGAAGGTAGCTCTTCACTGCAGGTCACAGGGAAGGCTGCTTCTAGTGCATGCTCTGCCTGGCCCACAGGAGTTCAGGCTGGGAAGCATGGGAACGAATCCCAGCGGGGTGCTGCCAGGGCTGTGAACTCTGGATGGCAAAGACTCAGGCAGGTGCTCAGATTATATCCCTGCTGGCAAGGGCTATAAACCCCTGCTTGACTGTTAGAAAAGTACAGAGCTTGTAATAAGGCTCTGGGATAAAGTGCTCATGGAGGACAAAGGAGTCAGGACCACAAAGGAGCCAGGACCAAGGAGAAGGTTTCAACTTGTGTCTTTATTTTCGCACCTCTCTCCTTTATTCTGTTCCTCTTAAACAGCCCGGGATCCAACCACTGGATTCCCATATGTTTGCCTCTCAGATTGGCCATAATTGTTTTCTAATGCTACGTGTGTGTGTGTGTGTGTGTGTGTGTGTGTGTGTGTGTGTGTGTGTGTGTACATGGGAGGGACTTAGGGAGTGACTGATTTGGCTAGAGTCTATGTCACTCTCTCCTGTGGAGGTGGGATTTGGGACTTGCCTAGAGCCTTGTACATCTGCCCCATTGTGGTGCATCCAGGCAAAGTGGATTTACAATCGGGAGTTCAGAAAGCACCTGCTGGTTGACAGTTACCTGTCCTGGGGCTTCGACTGAACTCGACCTCTCACATTTTCAACTTTAGCCCTTCAAAACCCACAGGGTTGGGAGGGGTATGAAAATGCAAAATGCTTCGATTTCGAAGAGGTTGGACAAGGCAACCTAAAAAGAGTGAAGGAATCCGAAGTGCAGGCAAAAAGAGAGGTATACCTGTTCCCACTCTTAGGAATACCGTGGAAGCATTAACTTAATAGGAATAATACTAGGACCTGGAACGATCCCAACAAGGACCCTGCTTGCTGTTCCAGCCTCTGTGAGCACTGTGAGCCCTGTTTAGTTAATTTCTTGGGTCATGTTCACCTGGTGTCCTTCATCCCCTCTGACTCCTGCAACCTTTCCTCCTCCTCCTCTTCCACAGGCTTTCCCAAGCTCTGAGGGAAAAGACCCCATGGAAACGTTTAGATTTCTCAAAAGACAACAAGAACTAAATACAACCTAATAAAAACATTTGGAATTGAAATGCAAAGGAGGGAAAACTGCCTGGAAACAGCTCTGCTCTGTTACTGAAGATAATCTTCAACGATTCATTCCAGGCTCTGTTTAAGGACTAGCTCTGGAGGCTCTGTTAATATTTCAGTCCAAGAAGATTGAAATTCTGTTGGTCAAGTCAGGACAGTTTCTAATATCTTTCAATGTACATTATAGAGTTTTTCCTTTCTTCTTGGGTGGTATTTGCAGGTGAGGTTTCACTTAAATATAATAAAAACTCTGCTGGCTTCTAAAAGATACATGAAAACCAAACAAATTAATGAATCTAAGGTATTCACTATACACCATGTCCTTTATACACAAAGAAAAGTTCCTATTATTAATTGCATTTTAGTCATCTTTATTTTTAGGATTAGATAAGCCATTAAAGCCAGGAACTAGAAATTTCTCACTTAAGTAGTTAGGTGGTGCTGGTTAGAACTACAGCAAGAACATTTCAGGTTTTGAGAAAAATCAAGTACTTTTTCTAATCTTTACCTATGAGACAACTCTAGTGTCCTGACATGTCTTTACAGATGCAAGAAACACTATCTGGAAAACAAAGAATATGAAGAAATATAAATATGATAAGACTTTGACAATCATTTTAGAAAGACAATGTTAAATGGTTATAGTTGTCCGTAGGCATCCTTCGTGTTTTCGTATAATGTTTAGTAAAGGGTCCTATAGCACCTCTGCAGGTTGAATATCCCTTAACCAAAATGGGTGAAAGAAGAAATATTGTGGGTTTGAAATTCATAAGACTTTGGAATATTTGTTTGTATATATTAAGATTACTTAGAAAAAAGCTGAAACCTCAACATGAAATTCATTTGCGCTTCATATGTACTTTTCTACAGGTTATGCAAGCATTTGTAGAACAACAGACTTGTACTGCTGTGGTTTAAATGCAAATGTTCCATGGCAGTCTGTGTATTCCTCCAGTTACTAGTCTGGTCAGAGAACTATTCTGTGATTTAGAGAAACTATTTTCTTAAGGGCTTTTGATACATAATTGATCAACATTATCAAATTTATTGAAAGCATGTGGAGTTACAACTCCAATTTCATACATTGGAAGGAAATGATCATTATGCTTCCTATGAGCTCAGTGCTTTTCTTCATCTGTAAATCATCCTTCCAAACTCTTAGCAAACGCTCATGGTATTTGAATATAGAGTTTATTTATATCCTCTAAGTAATGTATCTTATAAAAACGTCTTAGAAGACATTGTTCTACTGTCAAATCACTCAAAATTATACTGGTTTTGAGTTTTTAAAAATGCTTTACAGTAACAATTTTAGCATTTTAAAAGATCATTATGTTATATAATACTTGTGGACCCTCATTTTCCACTTTAAAAATAGTTTAAATGGCTTCTTAATTTTTTTAATTGAAAATAGTGCAGTATTTCTTGACTCTTCCATACTAGGTACTCAGAGGATCTTCGACATTCTTGGATTTTTGTTGATTCCACTTTAAGTCTTCTTTAAAAGATATCTATTCTACACAGCACTGCAATGTGAGGTTCAGAAAGATAAAGTATGTTTCAAACAATTGTTGTTTTGCATATTTCATATTACTAACCTGTGCTGTATAGTGATGGTCCTGAAGTAATGTAAGCCTAGAATATGTTCCTACTAAAAGTGTATTAACACAAAATAACTTTCTTATTAATTCACTAAAAACTGTAAATATTGTGACTCCAAGTAAAGGAAATTAGAGGTGTAAATAGGTATTTTGAGGTTTTCTTTGCTCTACAAACCATGCCATATTACTTGCACTGCTTTAGTTTGTAAGCATATAACATGTACAATATAAACTATTACAGACTCTTTTTTCCCATAGTATGTTTGTACTCCATAAAGGTTTATTATAGCTCTCTATTTGGTCAGCATAAGCTACCCTTCCCATTTCAGATAGCTCTATTGTTTTCCTAATCTTCCCCCTTTATACATATCCCCGAACCATCTTGCTCCAAGAAGTCCCTATCCCAAAATTCCAAGGATGGGTATATAGTGTAATTGTAGGTAGGCACAGCCATGATTGTCAGTGCAGGGATGAACATGAATACTGTTAGGCCTGAGAGCATCATTAGCTCTAGGGATCTCAAGAACTAAATGTAGGGTACTCCACTGCTGTTGTTCCAAGCTGTAGAATTGCCAGTCACCACCAGAGTAGTCTTGCTAACAACACTAAAGAGAATGAGGCCTGTGGACAGATAATTAGAGCTGAGAGAGAAAGATAAATTCTTTAGAACATGAAGATATGCCTGAGGCTGGAACAGCAATAAAACATTTTAACTGAGGCTATAAGTTCTTTCATTATCTCTCCCACTGTAAAAAAACAATTAAGGTTGTTTCTAATTGTAAGTATTTTTTTAACCTCACATACTATATTTTCTAATTAACCATCTTTTTTTGTATCAGTATTATATACAATATAGTATTATGTTTCTTAAGGATGACTGACCATACCTTATTAACTATTATGGTCAGTTTTTCCTATAATGCCGAAGTTGCTCAACTAATGAAAATCATGACCAAATAAGTATTAATTTTTAAGGATATACAACTAAATTTATTACCAATTAAGATAGCAAATAGTTTAATCTCTAATTCTGAGTCAAATATCTTGAGCTTATAGAAATGCCATTTTTTCTTCTACTATATTGCATGGTAAATCTCTCAGAAGAACTGAGCAATTGGACTTAAAAAATAGTCATTCAACTATAGAGACAAACAACACTGATGAGCTCAGTATCAGCATAGAATGACTATGAAATAAACAGGGTACCAAACAGTGTCTGTGAGCAGGAGCACTGAGAGTATCAAATAAACATCTTCCTCCTCTCTGCCACAGAAGCTTTGCTTCTTATGATAACCCTAGTTAAAGGGCTCAGCATAGTAGCACACATCCATTGTCCTTGCTTTAGAACTTTAGCTATGCAGATTTCCAACAGGAGTCATTTAGGACTGATTTAATTCGCTCCTCTGCACTAGATCTTGTGCATAAGCTAGTCGAGCTAAGCAGCCATGAATCCTTCACTCACCCTTCTGATCATTAGTGCTCCACCTGGAGCTGCTGCTTAAATCTATCTAAGTCCTGGAGATTTGAAGGAATTTGTGCATGCAACAAACATAAATTACTTGCTAGAAATGTTCCTGAAAAAAGAAACATAATCCTGAAAGTCTAAATGTGTTTCTCTGCCCTGTTTTCACTCCAGTGAGATACTTGCAAATAGTTTACTTTAGAAGGAAATAGATTTGAGTCTTGCTTGTTTTTTTTTTTTTGTTCTGATAGAATATATAGTTTTTCTTTTCATTAGAACAAACAAAAAATGTCTCAAAGAAGCACTGTAAATTTTTCTGCCCTTCAAGGCCTAACTGTGATTTTATCTTCATTTTTGAAGTCAGTTTTTTATATTGAATCATTTTATATGTAGAAATGTTAGTGTAATGAATTCTCAGAATTAAAGAAGGGTCAAGCATATTCTCAGCTTCTTCTGCCTGAACCTCTGCTCAGATAAATTATCCCACTTTCACATTTTCTATTGGAATTTATCTTGTCAAATACCCAAGGTTTCAACTCTCTTCATTCTATCAACTCTTCTTTCAGCTCCCACATACAAACTATTTTTGGTCTTAAAAACTCATTTTTAATTCAATATATTTTCAACAACTGAAATGCCAGGTGTGGCTGGGAGGTTTTACTTAAGCCTCTAAGACCACACATTAGCAGTGTTAGCATCAGCCAGCCTGCTCCTCAGCTTCATCCTCAGGCCCTTCTCATCCCCAACCCAGAGCTAGCAGACCACTGAGACATTTCTCCTTCGAGTAAATTCAATGCCTTATACACAGGATCCAAATGCAAGGGTAAAATAGGCATAATGATGTTCTGAATCGGAACCCATAAAATAGTGTGTCAGAGCTCGTGATATCCCAAGCAGTGCTCCCAGCCACACAGGCTCCTCCTTTGCCTCTCTATGCCCTATTTAATGTTCAAAGACTTGTGAAAGGCATGACGGTTTTATTAATCAGCACAACTATTTCAAGGACTTTCACTGTCTGCCTTTCTAACACACAGCTTCCCCTCCATCCAAATATTTCATCCAGCAAATTTAAAGGGAAAGGATTGGATTAAGAACTTTGAAATGTCTACATGTTTCTTTATTTCCAATAAACAATATCCTCTCAAATGTATTACACCTATCAGACAAACTTCCCCAGCCTTCTTCCAAGGCTTTTCTTAGGAATGCCAAGCTCCCACAGGAACGTGTACTGGTAGAAAAGGGAAGGCAGTAAGCTGACTCTGATTAGCACAAGCTGGGCAGGCCTGTTGGACCCAGGATGGAAACAGCAGGCCTGCTCCAACTTAAGCTTCATCCTCCAAAAGGACGACAGTTATCCCATTATTTTCTCATCTAACCTTTTGCTTCCTCTTATATTATCATAGTCTGTGTGGTGCATGAGTGGATTTCCATTTGAAATCATGAGATAATGCTTGATTCATAGGAGTGGTTAAGTCTGTTCACTTTCTTATAACTTCAACCTGTCACCTAGTTTCACCTTTTTTTCAAATTTTCTTCTTTTATACCTTTTGTGACCATGCTGTCTTTGACTTTTATTGTGTTGTTAAGAGATCACATTAGTTACATTATTATACAATGACTGATTATTACATTCTTTGGAAATTTTGTTGGCATGGATTAAGAACTATAACCTGCTCAATTTTATATTTTATTGTCCTATACTTATATCATGTGTTATTATATTGTTCTATTTGCTTTGAAAGAATAGTTTTGAAAATTTTCATCTTGAAGATACATTCAGAATAATTATAGAACAGTTTTTATTAAGCTCTTGTTGTAGTTATTGTTTCTAATCTTTTATGTTATAGATTTCCCTCAGGTCTGTGTCTTGGTTTTCTTCCTAGTTTCCAGATGGCAAAAGCAGACATTGTGAATGTCCTCTCAGTGTTGACTGTTAGATGTATAATCCAATACTGTGAGGGACTGGCTCAGTCTTAACTGAGTTGCCCAAATAGGCTCAGTGAGCAATGAAAGAATGTTATCTTTTAAGGAGCTTCAGAAGAAAATATCTTCTTTCCTAATAAAGCCATGAGAAAAATGGTGTTTTTCAACTTCTGGACATTGGCAGTGAATTCTGCAGCTACATAACTAGCAGACCGGGGTTAAACCTTTGCCAAAAATAGCCAAGTAAAGAGATGGGAAAAAAATCAGAAACCTAATAATATTAGGCTATTTTTATCATTCCAGAAGCCAACATTACTTCGTTCTTCTGCCAATTTGAAAAAAAAAAATAAGTAGACACACAGATTTTGCTGCTGGTCTGCGCCAAGGTTATTTTTTATTGCCGTAGTTTTTTGTCTTACTCGCTCTGTGGCTCAGGGGTTACAGAGGCCGTTGTGACTCCTCACTTTTAAGTTTGCTGCCTCTCATGTGAGTAACAGCTGAATGAGACCATCAAGAAGGCCAAAGCATCAAGGCAGGGCTACATCTACATGTCTGTTAAAGAGGCACAAGTTCACTACTTCATTTACTTGCTTGGGAAGTAGGGGAATCTGTACTCACTTTTAAGTCTGATGAAGAGACTGAATGGAAAATAGGAGCAAAGAACACATTTTACACATTGGTGCACAGACTTTATTATTGTCAGAAGCTAGCTATATTTTCTGATTCTGTACAATCAGCGACTGCTACATTGGGATCTGCCCCAACTATAGAAGATTTTAAGACATCAAAAACCCAAGTTGTTAATCAGTTTCTCTGTGTCTTTCACAGCATGTAGCACTGGTTTTCTTCTTTTCAAATATATAATAAAATTAAACCCAGGTCTGGTATTTGAGATTTTTGAGAAATAACTGAAAGCTAATAGTTTCTTAAACCTTTGTAGAACCTCATTTCTTATTTTTATTACCCACTACATAGCCCCAATATATTATCCATATGTAATCCAAACAGCCAAACACACAAACACACACACACACACACACACACACACACACACACACAAACACACACACAAACATACATACCATGTATGCCACAGAAACACACGTGTCATAACTGCATATACCATATAAATACCACCCATACTGTTTATGTATGCATCCTCCATGTTCACATACATACACCATACATACCACACATATGTATACCTAAACTCCTACAAATACATATTTCACATATACACACAACATATACATGGGGATTTATGTGCATTTATACCACATATATACTACATAATGCTGGAGATTTTAAATGTTTCTTTTTGTCCTTCTTAAAACATATCTTGGTGTTTGTTAAATGTAACAAGTTTTACTTAGTCAATTTTAACACATATCTGGTAACATCAGATATAGAAGAGTTTTTGAAAAGTCCTATAGTCAAGGCTTGAATTTCAAATAAAAGAATTAAATATAGCTAGATACTATAATATTTTAAAAAAATCAAATCAAAACTCAGATAGAAATACACATTTATGAACCTAAGATGTGAACTGTAGCAAAAACATTCCAGAAAATGACAAAGGGAATTAAAATAAAATTAAAATTGTTAAAATAAGTAAATCATTAAAATAAGTAAATCTACATGATTTTAATTTCTTGTGTGTGTCTCTGTCTGTGTCTCTGTCTCTTTCTCAAGGTGTTTTACACCCTTATTTTTGTAGAAATGTGTTTGTGTTGGAAGTTGAGTCGTAGATGTTTTAAATCGCACACATTTTTCTTCTTGCTGAGGAATGCACATTTTCACATATACCAAGCACAACTGAGACAAGATTTTGACCACTGAATCTTCAGTGTGTATCTTCAAATTTCCACCAAGGATCGTGGTAATGACACAAGACACAGAGAAGTCCATCTTAATTTGTCCCCACTGAAATGTAATAACAATATTATTCAGGAACATGCAGAACCCTACAAATTATGGTAGCAAGGATCAGTTCCAGGAACAATAACAAAAATAAAAAAGCCAAGAACAGACCAGGAGCAGTCTTCTGTACCTGCCAAGCCTAATTCTTAGTTCCATACTATGTGCTAATAGAAGGAAATGCAGCCCAGTCACCACCCGGGAAAATCTCCAGATTTCCCCTTGGGTATAGGAATCGTGACTTCTGCCAGGAAACTGTGATAATGCCAATGTTCCAGAAGAATAGAACATGAATTCTTAAGTTCCTTAAGCTCATACACACTCACCCAAAGGGGGCACTTAACAGCTAAGCATATTTTCTTCAAAAATGTCAAGGGAAAGTGGGCCATTGTATAATCCTGCTACAAGTAGTAATTGAAGTAAACAAGTAGTTTAAAGGTATTTTCCAGAAATAAAAGTAAAATGGATAAGTCGGGGGAGGTCCAATTTCTGTTCATTATTAAGTCAAATACATTTCCCTAACTACTGTAATGCGTGCAGGTCTAGAATCTCAAGCCTGTAAGTGTTGGTGAATACTAACACTCATGCAAAGGGGGGGGTGGGGAACCAATAAATACATAGGGTAAATGACTCTGTGGTCCCCTGTAACAAAGAGCTACTGCACACTAAATACCTGCAAGTAACACTTCCCCTGCTGTTTCCGCTGGTCTTGCCACAGATTACAAAATCCTTCTGGTTAATACTGTCACTCAAAGGCTGAACAAATGACATATGAAAAGAACGATAATACAAGGGAAACAGAAACAAGGATCTTGTTGAAAGTAAAGACCATACAAGAAACTAAACAAGCTTCTTGGTGAATAATTAATAAAACCTTCCCAACTTTTAACTAAGAACTGCCTTTTTTTTCTTTTTTTTTCTTTTTTTTTTCTTTTTTTGCTAAAGACAAGAAAATGATGACCAAAACAATGTCATGCTTATGACCAAAACAATTTCTTGCTTACAGCTGTTGGAACTGGATATGATCTGGACATGATTTTATTGTGTCATACAATGGCCCATTTGTGTACAGTTAATCCTTAAGTCAGGTTTTAAGAGGATGCAGCTAGATCTTGTACTCCTTTGGTTAGAGTTACACCAGGATATTTATATTATTTGTGGTTATTGTGAAGGGTGTTGTTTCCCTAATTTCTTTCCCAGCCAATTTATCATTCATATAAAGGAAGGCTACTAATTTGTTTGAGTTAATTTAATATCCAACCACCTTGTTGAACTTGTTTATCAGCTATAGAATTTCTCTGGTAGAATGTATACTATCATATAATCAGAAAATAGTGATACCTTGACATCTTCCTTTCCAATTTATATCCTTTTGATCTCCTTTTGTTGTCTGATTGCTCTAACTAGAGCTTTGAGTACTATATTAAATAGATAGGGACAGAGTGGGCAGCCTTTTCTTGTCCCCGATTTTAGTGAAATTGATTCGAATTTCACTCCATTATTTGGATGTTGGCTATTGCTTTGCTGTATATTGCTTTTATTATGTTTTTGAATGTGCCTTAAATTCCTAATCTCTCTGAGACATTTAACATGAAAAAGTTTGTACTTTGCCAAAGGCTTTTTCAACATCTAATTAAATGATAATCTGATCTCTTTTTTTTTTTTTTTTTTCCTTGAGTGTCCCTCAATGGAAGAATGGATATAGAAAATGTGGTTCACTTACACTATGGAATACTATTCAATTATTGAAAATTCAATTTTTCAGGCAAATGGATTTAACTAAAAAATATTATCCTGAGTGATATACCTCAGGCCTAAAAGAACATGTATGGTATGTGCTCATTGATAAGTAGATATTAGCCAAAAGTGCAAAATACCTAGGATACAACCCACAGACTCTAAGAAGTTTAACAAGCAAAAAGGCCCAAGTGAGGATGATTCAGTCCCACTTAGAATGTGGAAGAAGATAATCACAGGAGGCTGAGGAGGGAATAACCTGGGTTCATACCAGGGAGCAGGACGGGGGAGGGGGAAGAGAACAGGATTACGTGTGAGAGTAAGGATAGAAGAGAAGCCCAGAAGGCCAGGGAAATGAATGAAAATATGCAGCGGTGTAAGGTAAAGAACAGGGTGGTCTCACAGACCTGGGTTGTGAGAGGTTTCCAGGACCCAATGTGGATGAACTTAACCTAAATACCCAACAATGGGGAGATGAAACCTGAAAAAACCACCTCCCAGTAGATAGACAGGGCCTCCAGTTGAGGTGTGTAGCTACCCACCTCTATTTACATTTTTTGACCCTGAATTGTACCTGTCTAAAAGAAATTCAGGGACAAAAACAGAGAAGAGACTGAAGGTAAGGCTCTCTAGTGACTGTGACCAGCCCAACTTAGGGTCTATTTCATGCACAGACACCTAACTCTGACATTATTGCCAACGCCATGTTATGCTTGTAGTCAGAAGCCTAGCATGGGTGTCCTCTCATAGGGTCTTCTAGATTGTGACTGATGCTGATATTTGTTTATTATTTTATTTTATTTTTATATTCTTTATTGGATACTTTCTTTACTTACATTTTAAATGTTATCCCCTTTTCCTCCACAACCCCCTCATACCATTCTCCCTCCCCTGGCCTTTGTGGGAGTGCTTCCTACCCACCCACTCCTTCCCTCCTACCTGTCAAGCATCAAGTGTTCATATGACCAAGGGCATTGTCTTCCACTGGTGACTCATGAGGCCATCCTTTGCTACATGTTCAGCTGCATCCTTGGGTCTTTCCAAATATACTCAGAGGTTGGTGGTTTAGTCTCTCAAAGATATGGGTGTCTAGTTGGTTGATATTGTGTTCTTCCTATGGGGTTGCAAAGACCTTCAGCTCCTTCCGTCTTTTCTCTAACTCCTCCATTGGAGACCTTATTCTCAGTCCACTGGTTGTCTGACAACATCCACATATGTATTTCTTAGGTTCTAGCAGAGACTGTTAGGAGACAGCTAATTTAGGCTCTTGTTAGCATGTACCTCTGGGCACCCACAATATTTTCTGGCTCTGTTCCATATTTTGTCTTCATATTTCCTCCTGTATTTTGTTCCCTCTTTTATGAAGGACTCAAGCATCTACACTTTGGTCTTCCTCTTGTTGAGCATCATGTGGTCTGTAAATTGTATCTGGGGTATTCATAGCTTTTTGGGCTAATATCCACTTATCAGTCAGTGTGTACCATAAGTGTAATTTTGTGACTGGGATACCTCATTCAGGATGATAGCTTTTATTTCCATCCATTTGCCTAAGAATTTCATGAAGTAATTGTTTCTAATAGCTGAGTAGTGCTACATTGTATAAATGGACCACATTTTCTGTATCCATTCCTCTGTTGAAGGACATCTGGGTTCTTTCTAGCTTCTGGCTATTATAAATAAGGCTGCTATGAACAGAGTGGAACATGTGTCCTTGTTATATGTTAGAGTGGCTTTTGGGTTATGCCAAAGAGTGGTATAGCTGTGTTCTCAGGTAGTACTTTGTCCAATTTTCAGAGGAACCAACAGACTGTTTTCCAGAGTAGTTGTACCAGATTGCAATTCCACCAACAATGGAGGAGTGTTTCTCTTTCTCCACATTCTCATCAGCATCTGCTGCCTTCTGAGTTTTTGATTTTAGACATTCTATCTCTTGTGAGGTGGAATTGCATGGTTGTTTTGATTTGCATTTCCCTTATGACTAAAGAGTTTGAACATTTTTCTTTAGGTGCTTCTAACGCTGATACTTGCAAACAACCATTAGACTGAGCCTAGGAAACCCTATGGAGGTGCTAGGGAAAAGGCTGAATCAGCTAAAGGGGATAGCAACTTTATAGCAAGAACAACAGTCTGGAATAACCAGAGCTCCCAGTGACTAAGCCACCAACCAAAGAGCATACAAAGGCTTGTCCATGATCCCTGGCACAGAGGACTGCCTTGTCTGGTCTCAGTGGAAGAGGATACACTTAATCCTGTAGAAACTTGATGCCCAGGAAAGGGGGCAAGCTGGGGATTGAGGTGGGATGTTGTGGGTTTGGATAGTGGAACAAAGGGTAGGGAGAGGGGTGAAGATTTTTGGGAGGGGAACCAGGAATGATAGTAACATTTGGAATATTAATAAATACAATTATTTAATAATAGTAATAAATGAGCATGGTTTCTTAAACTGAATACAGTTTTTAGATATAGAGACTCTGTGTGTCATTGTGACTAGAAAACATAACCCAGGTAACAATTAGGACTGAGGACCTGAAGTTTTGAAGAAAGAAAAAGGCAGCTCCATATATAGGTCAAGAGTAGAGAATCTCCTTAGCCTGTATAACGTCCAGCGTTTGATTAACAGCACTACAAAAATAAAACAAGCAAATAAAAATGCTAGGCCGGGAACCATGCCAGGAGTACTATCACCTGGGAAGCAGACACAGGAGGATTCCTGCAAGACTTGAAGCCAGCCAAGTTTGATGTAGTAAATTTCAGAACACTGACTCATATAGAGAGATCCTGCCTCATGAAATGTATAAGTAATTAATAGGTAAAGCAATAACTTCGGGGGAATGAAAGAATAAGGAAAGGGGAGAAGAAAATGTTGTATAGACCTCTCTTCTTTTTCTTACTCACCGTACCTCTAACTTCTCTTCCAGGAAGCTCATCTGCCATTATGTAGCACCAGCAGGCCAGAGCTGAGAAGCTTATGAATACACAGTATGTATTCCTTCCTCATATGCATGCCTTTCTGTGTTTGGGGCTCTTATTCAGAAATATGTGTTATATATAGTATATGTGTGTGCTATATATGTATTTATATATATATATATATATATAAATATGCCTCTATGTGTTTTATATATAAATATATATATATATATGTTACACACACACACACACATATATATATATTTGTTTATATTGGATAATTTATGTATTTATATTTCCAATATTTTCTCCTTTCCTTGCTCCCTCCCACGTCCCTCCCTCTCCTCCTTACCCTTCTTCTATGAGGATGGTCCTTCTCCCACCCATTCTCTCCCACCTCAGCAACCTGACATTCCCTCACAGTAGGAAATGAGCCTTCAAAGGGCCTAGGGCTTCTACTGATGCCAGACAATGCTATCTTCAGCTACATATGTGACTGGACTGATGGGTTCCCTTCATGTGTACTCTTTTGTTTGTGGTGTGATCTCTGGGAGTTCTAGAGATTCTAGTTGTTTGATATTGTTGTTCTTCCTATGAGCTTGCAAACCCTTTCAGCTCCTTCAGTCCTTTCTCTATCTCTTCCTTTGGGGTCCCCATATTCAGTCTGATGGTTAGCTGAACGCATCTTCATCTGTATCAGTAAGGTTCTGCCAAAGACTTTCAGGAGACATCCATATCAGGATCCTGCCAGCAAGCACTTCTTGGCATCGGCAATAGCAAATAGGTTTGCTGGATGCATATGAGATGTATCCCAAGGTGAGGCAGTCTCTGGATGGCCTTTCCTTCAGTTTCTGCTCCACTCTTTGTCTAATAAAGAATTATTTTATTTACTTTTAAATTACTGTTATTAAAACATTCTTATAAGCCAACTTCTACAAAAACAACAAAAAATAAAGCAAAACAAACAAACAAATGTAAATTGGAGCTCATTATTATAGAAGGGTTAGACCATCATGCCAAGGAGCACAGCTCCAGGCAGGCGGGTACAGCATTGGAGCAGTACCCAAAGGGCCCACATCTTAATAGGCAAGCCACAAGTATAGGGAAATATAGCATGCACTTTGGAAAATTCAGAGCCTGCTCTCAGTGGCACCCCTCTTTCAGCAAGGTCTTACCTCCTAATCCTTTCTAAATAGTTCCACTAACTGTAGACTCAAGCATTCAAATTTATGAAGGTATTTTGGGTACTCTCATTCAAACCACATCAAAAGGACCGTGTTAATTTACATCATCTGAAAATGTGTCTCTCTATAGCCAATTGTTAATTCTGTAGCAATAGACAACCAAATTGTTGGCAAGGTCTTGCTATTGTTATTTCTATGGTCTATGACAGATCTCATATTTTACGAATATTAGTTTTTTTTCAATAGCATAGAAGCAATCAGGTACTGAGGCTGACTGGTTGTAATAAAGAGCTTATGACTAATAGCTGTACAGGAACTAGATGTCATAATTCCTGAGAGAGAGAGAGAGAGAGAGAGAGAGAGAGAGAGAGAGAGAGAGAGAGAGAGAGAGAAACAGAGAGAGAGAAACAGACAGACAGGCAGACAGAAAGCCAGACAGAGACAGGGAGACAGTGATACTTATATAGAAAGACCAAGTGACAGAGACAGAGAGAGAAAGAGAGATGCTTGGAGATAAAAATGAAATGCGAAGGATTGATAAGCAGATATTAAGGGGAAAACAAAGGAGCAGAGGGAAAGAGAGGCACAGCTAGGCACATGGCAGGACCTTATGCCAAGATTAGTCTGATTAGGCTAGATACCTGGCTAGGTATCTAGCTAAAATGCCTAACATTTAAAATATTAAAAAAAATGGTGTTATAATTTATTTCTCTCATGTGTCTAAGAAAGTCACACTATAGAAACACAGTTGGTTTTCTTCTCTTTCAATATAATTCCTAATCACAACTCATAAATTTACTATAATATTAATATCCGATGAATAAATTATGCAGTGACTCTGTGGCTGCTGTACAAATCTGGTCACTTTTTACAGTAAAAACACTTTCTGTCAATAACAGAAACAAACAAAACATTCTATACAAGGTTTAAGTTTTATAAAACACTCTAAAATTATTTTATTTCTAAGTGTGTGTGTGTATGTGTGTGTGTGTGTGTGTGCGTGCGTGCGTGTGTGCGTGTGTGTGTGTGTGTGTGTGTGTGTGTGTGTGTAAGTAGATATAATGATTGCCAGCACACTCAGAGACTTACAGCACTGGCTTTGCCTACTGTAAGATTAGCAAGGGCTATCTTCCCTGATGAGCCTACTGTCCTACTCCGAAATCATGTGCTTTTTAATTTTAAGGCACAAACGCTCTTTTATTATGGAGCACTAGATTACATACAGTAAGATGTTATTCATTGTCTTGAAACATTTTCCATCACAGTGTAGTTCAACATAAAGTGTATAGTATAACTTGTCAAATGATGAAAGCTTCATGAAAACTTAACACTAGTACCTTCAGTGCCCAATATAAGTACAGACATTTCCTAAAATAGAATATTTTAAAACATTTCAAATGCAACATTTCAGTTTTTAAACTGTATAAATGATGAGGATGTTTAACATGATGGTTTCTGGTTACTTTATGTCTTTCATTAGCTAATTTCATTGAAGCATCTAAATCATTTCCTATATAAGGGTGAGGGATACATGAGAGCAGTAAGAACTCTACCTTGAGAGGGCTATGGGATGGGTAGCAAGAAGAGGTTCATTGTGAATATTATGTATGAAATTCTACACAGAAGAATGACTCTTCCTGATATGAATTCTCTGTTCAATTTAAGGTAAGGTTTTAAAAGTAACTTTATCACCTAATGTAATAATTGTCTCTGAGGCTTCTTCTCTTAATCTGCTAAGCAAGGTCTACTACTGGAAATTTCCAGCCTCCAGGCAATATCATCTGATCCTAGAGGACGTTTAGCTTCTGAAACATCAGAATAAGTTCACCCTTTTTAGCTCTGGCTGTCTGGTTCAACTCAGCTTTTCTGACATAAACTCTTTCCAAGCTGACTGCTTCAATCTGGCTTCTCTATCAGACTCTGACATTTTGCTCTGCTTGACCTCAAGCTAAGTTTCATAATATGTTCCAATATTATGGCTACTTTTCGTTCTCTTGTTCGTTCTGTCTTCACCTGTTTCTAGTTTGTTCTTTATGTAAAACCTGTCTTTTTACAACTGACCCAGTAAATCCATACTTTCTTTTCTCTTTCTAGTCTTTAGTCATTCTTAAGTAGCCCTTCTTTTCTCTTTGTTCTCCTGAGAGTTGGGCATTTTCTATTCTGTTAAATCTTTCTCTGATTTATCACTTCATCTGACACTCAATTAGGCATCACTTTTCAACAGGGGT